>NC_057398.1:3686965-3986965 GCF_019320065.1 Cervus canadensis
TTCAGAATACCTTCTGATGATTATTGGTCTCTTTTTTCTGTAAAGTTCTATGGAGAATATAGTTTAATTAGCTTCCACTTGATACTACTTCATACACACTGCCCAACTCTGACCCAATGTCTGATCGTATAGAATACATTACAAAAGAACTGGTCATTTGAGTACTTTAATATAGCTTTGTATTAATGTAAGGCATCATTTAGACAAGGCCCTGAAAGTGTTATTTTAATGACTGAAGTGTGTTGGGTAGAAGAGGCTTAATCTTTATAGGAAGAACAATTTCAATATAAGCCTCCTAAAATTTATATGTTGCGATGAACAAAAACTAGTCACTACATCTATGTTATCCTTGGCCTACCAAATGTCTTATGAATTACTAGACATGCTAGAGATCCACATTATAAAATAGTCTTATTGGATGTATACCTAATACCTGATAAATTAATTAATAGTAACCTGCTACGGAGTAGTAAAATAAAAAATAAATCTTTAAGAAACCTGCTACCATAGTCTATTGGTTATGTAACTGTTATGAACTAAGTTTCTGTGCTCCTGAACACCCCTATGACTACAGTCTATGGAATTCTCCAGGCCAGGATACTAGAGTGGGTAGCCTTTCCCTTCTCCAGGGGATCTTCCTGACCCAGGAGTTGAACCAGGGTCTCCTGCATTGCAGGCAGAGGTCTAGCCGAAGAGGCTTCTCTGGTCCCAGGAATCATCGGAGCAGAGTCAAGCTTTACCTGCTTGTCCCTTCAGCTCCCACCAAGCTTGCTTCAAAAATGCTTGCCTGACTCCATGAAATGCACTACTTATAGTCCTTTATATGTGCCTCTGCTGCTGCTGCTGCTGCTAAGTCGATTCAGTTGTGTCCGACTCTTTGCGACCCCACAGACAGCAGCCCACCAGGCTCCTCTGTCCCTGGGATTCTCCAGGCAAGAACACTGGAGTGGGTTGCCATTTGCTTCTCCAATGCATGAAAGTGAAAAGTGAAAGTGAAGTCGCTCAGTCCTGTCGGACTCTTTGAGACCCCATGAACTGTAGCCTACCAGGCTCCTCCGTCCATGGGATTTCCCAGGCAAGAGTACTGGAGTAGGTTGCCATTTTATATGTGCTACTTAGTGTTTATACCTAATTACCAGGCAATACATACCATTAACTAGCAGATTAACTTTTCTGTAAATGATATTTGATTATGACACTTAAAACCTTTCAGTTACACCCCATCTGTGTGTTTTGTTGTTAATATAGGTCTGCCGCGCATGCATGCTCAATCGTGTCTGACTCTTTGAGACCCCATGGACTGTAGACCACCAGGCTCCTCTGTCCATGGGATTTTCTAAGCAAGAAATACTGCAGTGGGTTGCCATTTCCTCCTCCAGGGGATCTTCCTGACCCAGGAATAGAACCACGAGTGTCTCCTGTGTCTCCTGCGTTGGCAAGTGGATTCTTCACCACTGGGCCAGCTGGGAAACCCGTAGCTCTGCTGGCCCAACACAATTAAAAATAAAAAAGTAGAGACAGTATTGAGTATCGGAACCATTTTCTTTTTAACCTGCAGGTTAACCCAGACCTGGAATCCCATATCGGGTTCAGAGTCCATGTACCATCTCTGTAAGGAGAGAAGCTTGCTAGATGGAGGATGAAGGATGATGAAGTCATATTCAAAAGAATTCTCCTTTGAAAGAGATCCTAGCCAGTGGGATAGACCAGAAAGCTCTAGCCTTCCTGACTCATACATAGCGCTGGCAACAGGTGTACGTACGGAGCTGCTAGTGACCCTGGCAGCCACTGAATCTGGCAGCTGAATAGTGACAAGGCTTAGTCAAGCTGTTGAAATGTCTGGACTAACCTGGGCCAAGAGGAGGAGGTCAAAGGGCAGCCTGCAGACAACCCCAGGGAGATCCCTTTCCCCTGAGCCTGGCCGTGGCCACTGTACAGTGGCGGGAGCCCCGTCTCTCCCAAACTGTGAGAAGGCTCTGGAAGAACTCTGAAAGCTGCGTTTTCACTCTCAGGACCTCTTGCACTGAACTATTAACAGATCATGCAGATGAACTACCCGTTCAAACAATAAAGTCTGCCTTCATTTCGTGCTCTCATCAAACCCCTGGAATTCAAAGTCACGGAAAGACAACTCTGCTCTGTCCCAGTTATCTAGTTCTGTATTTGGAGAATACAGTTCCTGGTTAAAAATAGCAGCATACTGACAGTGGCTTTTTCCTAGCTATTTTTGTAGTAGTTTTAAGACTGAGGAAGCGTTTCAATATCGTGTGTGTGTGTGTGTGTATACACATATATACATGTGTGTGAAGTGAAAGTGGCTCAGTTGTATCTTACTCTTTGCATTTCCATGGGCTGTAACCCACCAGGCTTCTCTGGCCCATGGAATTACCCAGGCAGGAATACTGGAGTGGGTTGCTATTCCCTTCTCCAGGGGAGCTTCCTCACCCAGGAGTTGAACCTGAGTCTCCCTCATTGCAGGCAGATTCTTTACCATCTGAGCCACAGCTGCTGCCGCTGCTAAGTCACCTCAGTCGTGTCCGACTCTGTGCGACCCCATAGACAGCAGCCCACCAGGCTCCCCCCCTCCCCCGGATTCTCCAGGCAAGAACACTGGAGAAAGTGAAAGGTGAAAGTGAAGTCGCTCAGTCGTGTCTAACTCTAAGCCACCCCATGGACTGCAGCCTACCAGGCTCCTCGGTCCATGGGATTTTTCAGGCAAGGGTACTGGAGTGGGGTGCCATTGTCTTCTCCCCTGAGCCACAGGGGAGACCCCATTTACATATATACATATATTTAATGTAGGGATGAAGCACAAACTGAAATCAAGATTTCAGGGAGAAACATCCATAACCTCAGATATGCAGATGACACCACCCTTATGGCAGAAAGTGAAGAAGAACTAAAGAGCCTCTTGATGGAAGTGAAAGAGGAGAGTGAAAAAGTTGGTTTAAAGCTCAACATTCAGAAAACTAAGACCATGGCATCCGGTCCCATCATTTCATGGCCAATAGATGGGGAAACAGGGGAAACAGTGTCAGGCTTGATTTTTTTGGGCTCCAAACTCACTGCAGATGGTGATTGCAGCCATGAAATTAAAAGACGCTTACTCCTTGGAAGGAAAGTTATGACCAACCTAGACAGCATATTAAAAAGCAGAGGCATTACTTTGTCAACAAAGTCCATCTAGTCAAGGCTATGGTTTTTCCAATAGTCACGTATGGATGTGAGAGTTGGACTATAAAGAAAGCTGAATGCCAAAGAATTGATGCTTTTGAACTGTGGTGTTGAAGAAGACTCTTGAGAGTCCCTTGGACTGCAAGGAGATCCAACCAGTCCATCCTAAAGGAGATCAGTCCTGGGTGTTCATTGGAAGGGACTGATGTTGAAGCTGAAACTCCAATACTTTGGCCACCTGATGCAAAGAGCTGACTCACTGGAAAAGACCCTGACACTGGGAAAGATTGAAGGTGGGAGGAGAAGGGGACGACAGAGGATGAGATGGTTGGATGGCATCACCGACTCAATGGACATGAATTTGGGTGGGCTCCAGGAGTTGGTGATGGACAGGGAGGCCTGGTGTGCTGCAGTTCATGGGGTCGCAAAGAGTTGGACATGACTGAGCAACTGAACTGAACTGAACTGAATGCAGGGAAATGTAATATTTTATATTGGTTGCAAAACAGGAAAGGAACAGCACAACTAGCAGTTTCTATCATGATTTCCTCTGGTCAACAGAATTTAACTGAGTCTCTGCTTTTTTGACTCTTTCCCAGTTGGCTCAGCAGGTAAAGAATCTGCATACAATGCAGGAGACACAGGAGACATGGGTTCGATCACTGGATCAGGAAGATCCCCTGGAGAAGGAAGTGGCAAACCACTCCAGTATTCTTGCCAAAAAAACACCCCATGGACAGAGGAGCCTCTTGGGTCACGAAGTCTGACATGACTGAGCAGCTAAGCACAGCACAGCACAAAAGCCAGACGGCCAATGTGGAGTGGGCAGTGAGTCAGAGCAATGAAGGAAATACACTCAGGAAGGATTTCCCTTTTCACACTTGTACACTCCACTCTTGGTATGGGGCCCAGCTGAGGCCACTTCCCAGGATACGCTTTCCTCCACATTGGTGACAGTTCTGCAGACCTATGCTAATGGGGAGCCCTGGTGATACAGTAATCAAATCCCAAAGAATTTGAAGAATGTGGGTTTCTCTGGAATATTTGTGTGTGTGTGTATCTACCCTGCAAGGGGGATGCTACAAGTACCTTGTGATCTCACAAAGCTGAACGGGAAGATCCCCAAGAGTCCTCTCTAATTTCTGTCACCTTCAACCTGCCTGTGCTGTCGCTTCTGCCTTGCCATGCACCAGATTCTTTTAGGTCTGAGCAGTCGAAGCAGTTTTCTATTCCCTACGCAGGAAAGAAATGGGAAATGACGTCTTTCTTCTTACTTTCAGTATTTCACGTAGATAAATGGAGTGGCTACCATTGGACTAGGAATCTGCAAGTGCATTCCTAACCAAGTCAATAGGAAAGGTGAAAGCCACATTCAGTGTTGTTCTCCTTTTTATAATCTCTGCTTACTCTCGAGTCTTTATTGCTTAAAATATACATCTCTTTGCAGCTGTTATACTTAAGGGCGGAAGTGCATTTAAAAATACCTCGGTGATGACTTCTTCAGCAGTTCAACTGCACGGTTAATGTTCCATCTATTTGGAAATACAGGATGTGACTAAGGCCAGATTTGGAATCATGCCACATCAAACTCAAAGATACAACGAAAGCAGGCTCTCCTTGTCTTTATGACAATGAGATCAGTCAATCATAAACACTCTCAACACCCTCCATAATTCTGCCATTAAAATCACCTGTCGTGAAAAATTCAAATTATGCAATTTATTTCTTTAATCACACTGTCAAATCAGGTTTTCTGTGTAAAAGTTAGCATTATGTTGGGTAAGAGGCGCCTGGGACACCACTTCCCAGAACAGAACAGTCATTTCCAAAGCTTGAGTATTGGGTGCAAAAATTGAAAGTAATGTTTAAAACCTTGATGAAGTTCTGGTCCTTAAAATTCAAGGCTAGAAACTTTAAATGCATAAGCATTCAGGGACTGGGGGAGGCAAGCCACTATTTATCCATAGGCTTATGGGATAATTTGATCTTTGAAAGAGTAGAAGACAAACAGTAGACTATCACCCATGGAAACCTCAAGCAGTCCTAATTGGACAATTTTGTTAAATTTGCCCATGAGTGTTATTTATCGTATATAACTGATAGGTTTATGTAATTGGCACAACTTTTAAATTGTCTGTATAAATATCTACTTATTTTATATTATTATTTTTTAAACATAAATTACTTTTTTTTTTAAATGGGAGAAATCATTTATGGGAGATATATTTCCAACTGTCACAGCAAAATATTAGTAACTTAAAAGTTATTTAAGAATATATAAGTATACACACAATTTATAGTTTTGGCAACCAAAATATGCAAGTTTTAAAAATTCTGTTCTGTTTTTGTCTTTCCCTCAATCATGTTGAAAGGTAAAAGCAATCACTTTTTTCTCTAGATAAAGAAATAATAAAAATGTTACTTATTCATGTTCTAAAATATGTGAAATTAATACT
The DNA here is from genome assembly GCF_019320065.1 of Cervus canadensis. Lineage (NCBI taxonomy): Eukaryota > Metazoa > Chordata > Mammalia > Artiodactyla > Cervidae > Cervus > Cervus canadensis. The sequence continues at coordinate 3,692,596 of NC_057398.1, forward strand.
TCCATCAAGCCTGTATCATGTAACTCCAACCTAAATAGTTAGCTATGTTTTACTGTTTTACAGCAGGAAGTTTGTACAACTGTCAGAATATAAACCAGACATGACTGAAACAAAACATGAAAATTAATCATGTCATGTCAATGATTGGTGTAAATTCCCTATATAAAATTTTAAATAGACTTTCCTGTGGTTACCACATTATCAAACTTTTATTACTAATACCTAGCTAGTGAGATTATGGACAATTATACTATCTTGAAATCTAAATAGGCAGAGAGATTATATTAAGTCAGTACAATCATATTACCCAAATCTTTGCTTCTGATTTTCTAGCCCTGGAAGGCTAGAATCTACTTTTATTACTTTCAGAATCTCATATTTTAATTCCTTTAATGGATAACCTACGTATTTTCCTGTTTCATGATTCTCTGAAGCTATGTGAGCAAACTATACACAAATCAAAACCAATGCCCGCCTGTTTCCTGACTACACTGAGAATAATCGGCTGCTATACTAAGAGATCGTCACACCTGTGATGGAGCGTCAGCTCATGGACCAGTCCTGAGACCAGTGCAGCTTTGGGATAGAATTTCATCTGTGTTTTGTCCCTGAGATGTTTCTACCCGGGTCGATAGGGTGTGATGTGAGGTGAAGGAGTAGATGGTGGGGCTGGGGTGGGGAACAGAGGTGTTGCCTGTAACAAAGCCTGTGGAGGTTTTCCAGTTATTATCTCCCAGGGCTGCAAAAGGAGGCTGACCCTCATGCACTAACAGGCTCACTCTTCTCCTTCACCAGTAAAGCATCTTAAAGTAAAACATGAGAAACTTACGAAAGATACGGCCTAAAACTCACTGCAGGAAAAGAGTTCATAAACTTGCAAAGTCGGCTCACAAATATCCTTCTCTAGAGAAATTTTAAAATGGAACTTAGCTCTCCTTTCTGGCCTGTCCAAAAGCAGAAAGATGGGCTGGGATCACAAAAGGTTACCTATTAGCTCACATAAGCCACAGAAAGCTTGCACACAAGCCCGTTAGCAGGCCAGCTCCAGGAAAATATGGGAGTAAGTCACGTTTATCCTTCCTTCATTCTCAATGGCCTTGGGACAGAGCTTGGTCCTGTTTATCATCGTGTGTGTGCGCTTCATTCGCTTCAGTCGTGTCCGATTCTTTGCAACCCCATGGACTGTAGCCCACCAGGCTTCTCTGTCCATGGGATTCTCCAGGCAAGAATACTGGAGTGGGTTGCCATTTCCTCCTCCAAGGATCTTCCCAAACCAGGGGTTGAACCCACGTCTCCATCTCCTGAGTCTCCTGCATTGCAGGAGGATTGTTTACCCACTGAGCCACCTGGGAAGCCCTTATCTCCATGGATTAACTATAATTGTTAAGTTTCATAGGTTTAAGATTACCCCATGTTACTGCATGTGACTGTGGGTGTTTTTTTTTTTCAATCTGAAACTTGTAATTAATATGTAGGCTTGCATGCCTTTGATTTCTAGATGGTTTTTGATCTTTTATATCACTGTCAAAGTATACATGCTTCTGGAAATGAGTTATACATGAAGCTTAGTTAATGAGCCCCCTGTGGAGATGAGACAGTCTGGAGGGAACCAAAGATAAGAAACTCTGAGACAGAATCACATTACTGTGGGCAATCAGTCCAGGAGTGCTTCTCGGAGGAAGTGACATAAAGTGAGATCCGGACAGAAGGAGGCAGCAAGGCGCAGCCCCTGCACCAAGGTCCAGAGGCAGCCACATCTGATTTTCTTCCTTCCACGTGGAAGAAAGGAATGCAGAAGCTCATGGGCCTGGGATTACAACTCAGTGGCTTCATTTTTATTAACTCAGAAATGTCAAATTACTGTTGATGTAATGCATCAAATTTCCATCCTTGAAAAGGAAAATTGGAAATATTTCTCATCAAGAAAGCCTCAGAATTATGTCCATCCTTTGGGAAAACTATGTCATTTTCTTTTCTGCCCTTTTTCTTGCTTTTCTTCCTCTCCTTTTCTCCCCTCCTGTCCACAATCTTCTTTCCTCCTTCCCTTTTTTTTTTCTTATTTCTTTCTTCTTTTCTTCCACAGACATATTTACTGTCTCCCATGAACTAAGACTCTTTTGGAATCAGCAAATACAGCTGATTTCATTGCTCCTAAGACACTTTTCTTTTTTAACATTTAACGTCTGTGAAGTTGGAATGTTTCTCATAGTTCGTGATGTCTAACCGCTAGACCATTTAGACATGACCTAAATCAAATCCCTTATGATTATACAGTGGAGGTGATGAATAGATTCAAGGGATTAGATCTGGTAGACAGAGTACCTGAAGAACTGTGGATGGAGGTTCGTGACATTGTATAGAAGGTGGTGACCAGAACCATCCCGAAGAAAAAGAAATGCAAGAAGGGAAAGTGATTGTCTGAGGAGGCCTTACAAATAGCTGAGTAAAGAAGAGAAGCAAAAGGCAAAGGAGAAAGGGAAAGATCTACCCCACTGAATGCAGATAGTCAAGAAGAGGGAAGCCTGGCATGCTGCAGTCCATGCAATCATAAAAATTCAAACATGGTGACTGAACAACAGCCAGCAAAGAATCAATGAGCTATGACACAAAGGTGCCAAATGATAAATCTCTGCTTTTAAAAACACAAAATAGTTTCATCAAAATCTGAGTATAGAATGCAAATTAAAAGTAAATTATATACAATAATTAGGGGAGAAATTACCAAACCAAATATTTCTAGTTATTCCTTTGCAAATTCTATTTAGAATTATTTACTTTACTAAAAACTTACTGTTTGCTATTTTCATTTTTTAATTTTAGAAATCTGAAAATCATGGGAAAGCACTTTTGACTAGACCTCAAAAATCTCATTTGGTAATTGGCTGTTATGAATAAAGTATCTATCACCACCAAGTGGCTTTGTAACTTAATTGCAGGAAGGAGTTTAAAAAAAAAGAGATCCTTCTAGATGATAGCAAATAGACTTACATACTGATACTAACTCCACATTTCCAACAGAGGAGCTGAGAAAGAATAATAAATGCCCAGAACAGATGAGGATACAAAATACTTGTGACTCCAGCAAGTTCAATGAATATGGACCCCCGGACTTTGGCTCAAACCCTTAAGAATAAAACCGAATCCCAGAACTCTCAGGTGCCTCTCAGCCCTGGGTCCAGGGGAACCTGCATGAACGTGAAGGTGATAGGTGGGGAAGCGGAGCTGAGAAACAGAGGAAGTCAGGTCCCTGACCTTGACTCAGCCATGCCGGACATCAGCTCCAGTGTGTCTCTCCATATCATAGGTCAGTACTCTGGTTTTCAGCTTTGCCGGTTTGAATGACGTTCCTATGCCTGTGGTCTAAGGAGCGCTAATCAGAGTTGCACTGCATTGCATTCCATGCGTGCTCACTCATGTCCAACTCTTTGCAACCCTGTGGACTGTAGCCCACCAGGATCCTCTGTCCGTGGGATTCTCCAGGCAAGAATACTGGAGTGGGTTGCCATTCCCTTCTCCAGGGATCTTCCCGACCCAGGGATCAAACCCGTGTCTCTCACACTGGCGGGCGAATTTTTTTACCACTGAAACACCAGCGAGTTCAGCCTTGTATCATGTCATCAATCCATCCCTGGAAGACGGACGCCTAGGTTATGAACCCCCTTGCTTGACAGAGAGGAAGGTGACAGAGGAGCCACAGGCAGCAGTCTGGGCCATGTGCTCCCGCTTGCAGCCCCTCGTGTCCACCTCTGCTTGCAGAGCATGGGGGCCCGTGCTGATGGGAACGGGGCGGGGGCTCGGGAGGAATGGAGCCCCTGCTCCTTCTCCTCCTCCTACACATTCCGATGAGCTGGAATCAGCTCTAAGACTTCGGCCTTAGGTAATGAGACCTGGTGGAGGAGGAAACGGCAGCCCACTTCAGTATCCTTGCCTGGAGAATCCCACGGACGGAGGAGCCTGGCATGCTGCAGCCCACGGGGTCGCAAAGAATCAGACACGACTGAGCATACACGCATGTGCAATGAGACCTGGGGAGTCCAAGACCACGGTGAAGCCCTCCTGAAATCCAGAAGCCATAGAGAAACCAGCAGCCCTACAGAGAGATCTCACACCCGGCCTAGGCAGCAGACCCAAGTCGAAATTTAGGCTGGATGTTTGCGCACATTCAGATTCTTCCTCAGGGGTTGCATTGACTGCCTTCCTCCACTGCTGAATACCAGGACCAGGGAATCAGGGGTTCTGTCTATACTCTACAGAGAGTGTAGACAATTCACGGCCACATGCAACACACTCCAAGTCTTAGCCCTATCATCACTATTTACAGTGTGTGTGTGTGTGTGTGTGTGTGTGTGTGTGTGTGTGTGTGCATGCTCTGTCGCTTCAGTTGTGTCTGACTCTTTGAGACCCTAAGGACCATAGCCTACCAGTCTCCTCTGTCCATGGGATTCTCTAGGCAGGAATACTGGAGTGGGTTGCCATGCCCTTCTCCAGGGGATCTTCCTGACCCCAGGGATTGAACCTGGGTCTCCTGCACTGCAGGCAAATTCTTTAACGACTGAGCTACCAGGGAAGCTTCTAGCTGTTAGGTGTACTGAATGAGGTAAAGCCCGGTTTACATTATTGTTACACTAATATGGAAAATATACGTGCCTGGTTTTCTCCCGTTTTAAAATCATGAAGATTCCCAGGACCTACATGTATAGAACAGAGAACTATACCAATGTTTTGTAATTTCCTATAAAGGAAAGAATTTTTATTTTGTTTTTCATATTTATTTATTTGGCTGCACCAGGTCTTAGTTGTGGCATACAAGATCTTCAAACTTCACTGTGGCATGCGAGCTCTTAGTTGCAGCATGTGGGATCTAGTTCCCTGGCCAGGAGTTGAACCCCACCCCCCTGCACTGGTAGCACAGTCTTTAGCCACCAGACCACCAGTGAAGTCCAAGGAAAGAATCTTTAAAAGCCTCTCTCTCTATATATATAAAACTAAATCACTATGCTGTGATAGTGAAACTAACATGATATTGTAAATTAACTACATGTCAATTAAATGAATAAAATAAAGGATATTATTACTTTCTACTTTATGAAATAGTTATGAACTGATTTATGTAATATTCCCTTTTTAACAGTCGATATTGAGGTATGATTATATAGAGTAAAAGATACAAATATTAATTGTTCAGTTCAGTCGCTCAGTCATATCTGACTCTTTGCAACCCCATGGACTGCAATACACCAGGCTTCCCTGTCCATCACCAACTCCCAGAGCTTGCTCAAACTCATGCCCATCATACACACTGATAATTTTTGACAAATATAACCAAGGTATACCCTTCATCACCTCAGAAAGTTCCTTCCTGCCACCTTCCAGTCAATTCCTCTCATTCTGGTCGATTCATATCATCCTATATTAGCGTTACCTGTTCTGGATTTTCTCATTAAATGGAATCTCACAGATTGTACACTTTTGTGCTTCCCAATAGCAATGAATAAGAGTTCCAGATGCTCCACAACCAAACCAACGTTTCGTATTCTAGTCTTTTTTATTTGGGGCCCCTTTAACAAGTGTGTAGTGATATTTCATTGTGTTTCTAACTTAATATTCATTTTTATTCCTCAAGTCATCATGTTTTATCATTAAACTCATCCCATCCAATTATCATATCAGAGTTATCAAAATAATCACTTCTAATCTTAGTTTTTCAAATTCCAAATTCAATGGTAACTAATTCATTTAAATAATATACTCAGTGTAAATTGTCTCAGGAAGGACCCTCTGAGGCTGTAAACTAAGTCATGGTTTCTAGACCAAACATTTTATTATAAGTCGCTATATTGGAGAAGGTTTGCCTTAAACATTCAAGAAAAAGATGCTCCTTCATTGACTTGTCATTGTATGGTCTCAGGAGAATCCCACAGAAACACACAGGTGCACACACACACACACACTCAGAAAGTCACACTCAAGAGAGTGAGAATTCTAGGGCCTCAGATTGTAGATGCTTAGAAGGTAATTGAATCATGCTTTCAAAATCTCAAAAAAAGATTACTTATAATCCCTACTCTTACATCCAGAAAAAAAGTCAACCAATTAGAAGGGCAAAATAAAAATATCTATTCAGACATGTAGGGATTTAGAAAATTATCTCCCACATGGCCTTTCTTAGGGAATTATTTGAGTATATACTCGTAAAAATAAGGGAATTACACAAAAAATTGAGGCAAGGACAGAAAATGAAAGAATTAGTGCATGTAACAAAGGAAACTGGTGAAAAAAAGTCTGGGAAACAGCTTTACAGCAGGCTCAGGTGACAATTAATCCTGATTGGAACCAAAGCTTGGAGATGAGAACTGGACCATAAAGAAGACTGAGTGCCAAGGATCTGATGCTTTCGAATTGTGGTGCTGGAGAAGACTCTTGAGAGTCCTTTGGTCTGCAAGGAAATCAAACCGGTCAATCCTAAAGAAAATCAATCCTGAATATTCATTGAAAGGACTGGTGCTGAAGCTGAAGCTCCAATCCTTTGGTCACCTGATGGGAAGAGCCGACTCATTGGAGAAGACCCTGATGCTGGGAAAGAGAAGGCAGAAGAAGTGTCAGCAGAGGATGAGATGGTTAGATAGCATCACTGACTCGGTGGACATGAATCTGAGCAAACTCAGCAGACAGTACAGGACAGGGAAGCCTGGCGTGCTATAGTTCATGGGGTCGCAAAGAGTCAGACACGACTTAGCAACTGAACAACAAAGGAGAAAATACAGCATCCAGAGATTTGATCATACTCATAGATTTAATGTATTGGGTGATCTGAAGAAAGAAATAAATCCTAACAATATAAGAAGCAAACAGTGACAACAAGACACTCAAGGATAAATCAAAAAGATACAGAGGGTAGTTCAGTTCAGTCGCTCAGTCGTGTCCGACTCTGCGACCCCACGAACCGCAGCATGCCAGGCCTCCCTGTCCATCACCAACTCCCAGAGTTTACCCAAACTCATGTCCATTGAGTCGGTGATGCCATCCAACCATCTCATCCTCTGTCATCCCCTTCTCCTCCTGCCCTCAATCTTTTCCCAGCATCAGGGTTTTTTCCAATGAGTCAGCTCTTTGCATCAGGTGGCCAAAGTATTGGAGTTTCAGCTTCAACATCAGTCCTTCCAATGAACACCCAGGGCTGATCTCCTTTAGGACAGAGGGTATTTATGCTGCACTAATTGGATTTGAAATAAATAAGATTTATGTGGTGAAACCATAAAGTTCAACTTTCATTGACATAACTCCTAGAATTACCTTACAGACAAAAGATTTAGTTATGGCTAAAGTGCCAAATCATAAATATTATCCACCTTCACTCTCTACAAGTTCAAGTTCAGATGACTGCAGTGGGAAGGTGGAGAGTTCAGTTGGTAGGAAAGACATGGGTACCAGTATCCTCATCTTAGAAAATCTGGAGTGAAAAAAGGACATCTCTAGTTGCCAGCATTCATCAAGGGTGTCAGATGCAAGCCAAGGAAGGTGACTCTGACTTTACTAAGAAGAAAGGAGATCACTAAAATCATAGTGGAAAGCTAAAAATAAGAATTTAGCTCTGGAAAAGCTGGGGGGGATAAAACAGGCTCAGAGCTGTTTCTAAAAGTCATATCCAAAAAGCATGTCGCAGAGCAGGTCTGATGGACGATAAAACCCTCGGCGGCTCCACTCAACACTGGAAGGACCTGCCTCTGCCTCCCAGTCGACTACCGGTCAGTGCCAGGAACTCGATCACGCAGCCCCGGGAAGCCACCACCACCCCTGCCGTCAGCCGGCATCCTCTGCCTTCCACACACTGCACACATGTGAGCAAGAAAGAGCCTGTTTCTTCTCCCTTACTTTGTTCACCGGTAACCGAGACTCTGAACAGAAGCGTCTGATTGGCTGAAGCCAGGTCACGTGCTGTCACAGCCACCAGGGACCATCGCTTAGCGTCAAGAGGAGGGAATCACCATGTTGCTCTCCCCCCAAATATGATATTTCAAAGGTCACCCGAGGTGATGACCGATGTCTACCACACTGATGAAACATGAGAACAAAAGTCTGTTCTTTCAAGTTGGGAGAATAACTTAGAGACTAAAATCATTGCGTTATTTATTCGTCTCTCGTTCTCACAACCTGAATCCAGATCGTTAGGAAATTCTGTTGGCCGTCCTTTCAAATTCTGTGCAGAAAAGGACTCGTCCTAAATGCCTTCCCTGCTCACATCCTCCACCACTAGCCAGCCTCTGCCCTAAATGACTAAAATAGCTTCCCAGCTGGTACCCCTGCTTCATTCTTTGTCCCTTTAGAGAATATTCAGACCCACAGCCAGAGAATTCCTTTCAAGGTGGAAGAAAGATGCTGTTATATCTCTGCTCAAAGCCATGCAGAGACTTCGCAGGTGACCCAGAGAGAAAGTCTAAGGCCCTTCATATCTGCTGCTCTCCCCACCCGGCCGTGACATCATCCTCCTTGTCCTTCAGCCAACGTGAGCGGCAGCGTTGGCCCTGAGTGCTCATCCCTCAGGTGTCTGCAGCCCCCCGGGTCTCTCTTACCTTCAAGACCACCCTCCCCTCAGACCTCCTATTCTCACCCTGTTTTACCCAGTTACCTTTTCTCTGTAGCTCTGATCACCTTCTAACACACTAGATATAATTTACTTAATGATGCTGTTTACTTTCTGTCTCACGAAAGGCAGTTATTGTCCCTCTTTTATTAGCTGATGTTACCAGGCCCCTAAAAAAGCTTCCTGGAATAGGGAAATAATAAGCCATTCTGAGTAAATAAATAGATGGATGAATGAAAAATCGCTCTTAACTTGTAGGGAATGTTTGGAGGATGCTAATTTACCTAAATTCTTGTTCATCAGAGCAGAAAGCTGACAGATAGACCCTAAAATGGATTGATCAAGAAATATCAGCCTATATTATTTAGAATTATGGCCATAACTACGAGAAGAGATAATGAGTGAATGCGTGCGTGCTCAGTCTTGAGCGATACTCTTCGACCCTTTGGACTGTAGCCCACCAGGATCCTCTGTCCATGGGATTTCCCAGGCAAGAAGACTGGAGTGGGTTGTCATGACCTCCTTCCGGGGATCTTTCCAACCCAGGGATCGAACCCATGCCTCCTGCAGCTCCTGAAATGCAGGCAGATTCTTCACCCACTGAGCCATCTTTAAAGCCCAAGAGATAAAGTAGAAACACTTCAAAGTGGTCATGTCTGCAGGACAGGACTGGGAGGAGAAAAAGTAGGGCAGAGCTCTGTGGCTTTTAAACCTTTCTGAACTCTTTGATTTTTAAATAGTCATGTACATGTAAGACTTTGACAAAAACTTATGTTTTTAGTACAACCAGTTAAAAGGAAAATACAATGGTGCATTAAAAACTTGAATAATGAAAAATCCATTATATTTCTGTTATTAGTGGGAGATAGACAATGAGAAGTTAACATGGGCTGAATGTTTGTGTGTTCCTCCAGCGCTCATATGTTGAAGCCAGATCCCCAGTGTGATGGTGTTTGGAGGCGGGGTCTTTGGAAGGTAACTAGGTTTGGATGAGGTCCTGGGGGAGGAGCTGTGATGGGACTGCTGCCCTCTAAGGGCATGGAGAACCCGGAGTCTCTCTTTCTAATCAGTGTGAGGATGTAACACAAAGTTGTCTGTCTACCGCCTGGAAGAGGGTTCTCACCAGAACCTGACGATGCAGATCTCAGTATTCCAACCCCTAGAGCTTCAAGCGTTAAGTTTCTGTGGTTGATAAGCCACGCAGCCCACAGTGGCTTCCCAGCTGGCTCCGCAGTAAAGAACCCACCTGCCAATGCAGGAGACACCAGAGACGCAGGTTCTATCCCTGGGTCAGGAAGATCCCCTGGAGCAGGAAATGGCAACCCACTCCAGTATTCTTTCCTGGAAGATCCCATGGACAAGGAGTCTGATGGGCTACAGTCCAGGGGGTCACAAAAAGTCCAAAGAGTCAGACACAAATGAACGACTGAGCAATCACATGAGCCCATGGTACTTTGTTAGAGCAGCCCAAACCGACTAAAACAGGAGTAAAAACATGGACACTAAAAATAGTGAAGTAACTTCTATATTCTTTTGGTCAAAATATCTTCCTAAATTTTTAATTTTTAACATGACACATTTCAAGCAAAGAATGAATATACCCACCTCTTATGAATATAAACCAATTCTCTTGGTGTCATCAAATTTTAACATTACACTTATTTTTACATTCCTACTCTTTGATTTGCCTTGTGTGAGTCCCAAATATGTAATAGTGGTTCATGAGAGGGAAGGGGGATTTGCCTTTGAAATAATGTCAGATGACTCTTACAAATTCTTAAAAGGTAATAGTAGCACATGGGGCACTCTAAAGGGAATTTTGTAAATTACAGGTAGAGTAATACTGCTGAATTTGACAAGGCAAAACGGTGGCTAAGAATTGCATTTCTAAGTTTTTTTTTTTTGCAATAGGGCATACTGACCAAATCCTAAAGACAGTTTTTTATTTCCTGGCAACTCAAACATATACATGGAATTTATAAGATGTGTCTGTAAATGGGAGTGCGGGATCTGAAAAGTATGCTTTGAAGATGGAATATACCCTTGTGCATAACTAAAACTCAATGTTGATCCTAGAAGGGTAATTGTTGGGCTTCAAGTTCATGCTTTACACAGTAGCAGCAGTGAATCTCAGTTGTTTGCGTTAACTCGGGAGCTCCATCTATTATCGTTAGGTAGGATGACATTTTGATAAGAATGTGTAAGAATGCCATCCTTGCTACATGGTGTGGCTTCACGTTGCTCTTGGCAAAGCGTGTCTCTTACCTGGTTATCATCTGGCGCTCAGTGAGCGTCAGCTGACTGACTTGGGGGACAAGGACGCCGCATGGCTCCCCAATCTGTCCCACTTGCCCAGTTAATGAGCTGTGTTACCACCTGCCTCGGGGGAGTGCGTGTGATCAGTTCTCCTATTTCTGATCATGCTGTCATGATGACGAATGGCTGGGGGAGAGGTTTTGGAGAAAGAAATCTAGTTTAGTTAAAAAAGAAAAAGAGCAAAGCTGATTTTAATAAGAGGAAAAATTGGTATTAGCAGTCTTAACCACTTGGACCTACTGTAATCCTCGAAAATATTTACAGGAAAACCTCACTGAGTTAACTCTTCCTTCTTGTTTACACTCCTCCATGATGAATGACTCAGGAGGACAGCCTAGGTTTCAGGCCACTCGTCAAATATAAAATGTACGTGAACAGAGAGAGGTATTACTAAACACGGTGGCTTCTGGTGAATTCTCAGTAGAAAAACATTGACATAAAATTCATAGAATTACAATATTTGATTCAAGATTTTACAAAGCTTACATTATGAACCAAATATTTGGTTAGAGACATGAGAAAGCATTTATTTTCTTCTTTTGGAACACTTAATACTTCATAATACCTTCATGTCACCTTAACATTTTTAAGGACTTCATTTATGCTTCCGTCAATTACAAAATACAAATTTTATTTGAATTCTTTTTATTATTGAGATAGATATAAGGACTCCACAGACAAAGGGCTCTAAAAAATGCTTTTTCTTTTCTAAGGTTATCATTTCTTGGGAGAATACCACAAAAACCAGTAAGATTTATATAAACTAGGACATGTTGTGCAAATATAAGTCCAGAGAAAGTCAGGAAATTGAAAAGAGCTATCAGAGATTACTATAAAATTTAAGTCAACGTAGATAAAAGGCCAAACTCAAATTTAATGACTAACCTTCACAGCAAAGTGGGCATATCTCAAAAAACACTGTACTTGTTAAATGATTTGAGAAAAATCACATACTGGAATTTTCAGAGCACTGTTTTTTCATAGAGATTTAAAACAAAAGCAAACAGAAAAATTATCATTTCTCTTCCAAAATTCTATTTCACATTCTCACCAGTGAACAACACTGACAACTTTTATAATAACTCTTTAAAAACCAAGCTTCATTTTGGTTCCTTAAGAAGGAAACTGACTTTCCTCTGTTTGGTTAAGGCTTCTATAACGGACTGAAAAATGGTTCAATGGTATTATAAGACTTCAGATGTATCCCACCCACCATTACATTCTAAGATGTCAAATTCATTGGCAAGGGCTGCCATATAAAATACCACAGACTGGATGGATTAAACAACAGCAGTTTATTTTCTCAGAGCTCCGGGGATGGGAAGTCCAAGGTCAAGACGCCAGCAGGGTGCTGGGGCCAGTTTCCGTGGAGGCATCTCCTTGGCTTGTGGATGGCCATCTTTTCATTGTCTTTTCTCTCTGTGTACAGACGCTCTAGGTGTCTCCTCTTGTGGGTATTTTCTTCTTTGTATAGGAACATAGGTCAGATTGGCCATCAATGTTTTGGCCACCTGATGTGAAGAACTGACTTATTGGAAAAGACCCTAATGCTGGGCAACATTGAAGGCAGGAGGAGAAGGGGATGACAGAGGATGAGATGGTTGGATGGCATCACCGACTCAATGGACGTGAATCTGAGCAAACTCCGGCAGACAGAGGAAGACAGAGGAGCCTGGCATGCTGCAGCCCATGGGGTCACAAAGTTGGACATGACTGAGAGACTGAACTGAACTGAAGTCAGATTGGATTAAGGCCCACCCTCATAGCCTTTTCTTTTTCGATTGAAGTATAGTTGATTTATGATGTTGTGTTAGTTTCAGGTGTACGGCAAAGTGAGTCAGACGTAGATACATGTATGTGCGCTGCGCTCCGCTAAGCTGCTTCAGCAGTGTCCGACTCTTTGCGACCCCGCGGACTGTAGCCCACCAGGCTCCCCTGTCCGTGGGATTCTCCAGGCAAGAATACTGGAGTGGGTTGCCATTTCCTCCTCCAGGGGATCTTCCTGACCCAGGGATTGAACCTGCATCTCTGGCATCTCCTGCATTGGCAGGACAGTTCTTTACGACTAGTGCCACGTATATATACATAACGTATATACATGTATATATGTGTGTGTGTGATTATATATATATTATATAATAATTATATATATGTATATATATATATATACACAGTTTCTTTTTCCTTATAGGTTATCACAAAATACTTAGTTCCCTGTGGTATATAAGAGGTCCTTGTTGATTATTTATTTTATATATAGTAGTGTCCATATTGGAGAAGGAAATGGCAGCCCACTCCAGTGTTCTTGCCTGGAGAATCCCGTGGACAGAGGAGCCTGGTGGGCTGCCGTCTATGGGGTCTCACAGAGTCGGACACGACTGAAGTGACTCAGGAGCAGCAGCGGCAGCAGCAGGGTCCATAAGTTAATTCCAAACTCCTAATTTATCCCTCCCCTCCTTTCCCTTTGGTAAGTATAAGCTTGTTCTCTACGTCACAGTTTTCCTCTAAATTAATCGCCTCCTTCAAGGCCCCATTTCTAAACCCAGTGACACACTTCTCTCCCTCCCCGCTGCCTACTGCTTCTCTTTCTTTTTCCTCTCCTCCTTTTGCCATCTTCTCAACAATCCAATAATTCAAAGCCTACTTAGGGAGGAAGGAGAGAATGTCTAAATTGTGGGTTTTTCCTGCATTTTCCTCTAAGTTCAGATCTGTTTCACTAAAAGAAATCATAGTTTCAATGCTGCTTTCTCAGTGCCTCCCACCCTCGCCTCCCCACGTTGTGTCCACAAGTCTCTTCCCTACGTCTGCTTCTCTATTCCTGTCCTGCAAATAGGTTCCCCTGTGCCAGTTTTCTAGATTCCACATACATGCATTAAGATCCGATATTTATTTTTCTCTTTCTGACTTCACTCTGTATGACAGACCCTAGGTTCATCCGCCTCAGTTTAGCTGATGCAGGGAGCTTAGCCTGGTGCTCTGTGACAGCCGAGAGGGGTGAACTGGGTCGGGGAGGGAGGACCAAGTCGGGGGGGATGTATGTATACTTGCGGCAGAAACCAACACAACTTTGTAAAGCAATTATCCTCCAGTTTTAAAAAAAAGAAATTATAATAAACTCGGGAATCATAGGGAACGTCCAGCAAGGAACTCTGAACCCTCTGAGGGTCTGAATTGTTTCAGTGTCTCCTTGGCATGCTTTGGCAGTGGTGTCACATTTCTGGCGATGATGTAAATTCATAATAATTCTTTAGATCATCACTTTAGAATTTTCTGGTATTAAATTTTCATCACTTCGCTCTGGTCCTTGGAGTCTCCCTGTTTAAAATGCTAGCATGCGATTCAGTTTAAAAAAAAAGTAAAAGGAAAAATAAGCCAGTAGAACTTTCCCAAGAGTGTTTATCCTGTGGGATAAGACTGTTTCTGAAGTTAAAATTCTCCTTCCTGGTTTCCCATTGTGTCCAAGGGGTCTCTATTAAAGGTGAAGGAGAGTGATCATGCTAGTGAAGGGCGAGCCTGCCTTCTTAGCCCAAAAGTCAGCCAGCTGCCGTCTAACGCTGTTGCTCTGACAGCTTCCGATTGTCTAGTACATCCCACAGGACGCTTTCTTGAATTATTGATAAATCTGTATAATTTGGGGAAGGAGAAAATGGTAATGTGGTAGAATTAATAGTAGTTCTCACGCTCTCTTCAGGGATACAGCATTTTTACGTGTTGCACAGAAGGAAGATCTTTTAAGTTAAGAGTTCATTTGTAAGAAATATGTTTGTGCAGGAAGATATAAAGGCTACTTGGAAGGAAGTCTTGAATCATTCATCAGTGTGTACCTCTGGGTACTTTACACTTTATAGTGAGTTTTCAATATCAGCTGAACAAATAGATGAATTTACCTGGAGGTGAAGCAGATTCAGGCTTGTCAAAATCCAGATTGTCAAGAGCACTGATTCTCAGTTCTGAGGCTGGTATCAGATTGTTGTTCAGTCGCTAAACCGTGTCTCTGTGACCCCGTGGACTGCAGCACTCCAGGCTTCCCTGTCCTTCGTCGCTTTCTGGAGTTTGCTCAAACTCATGTCCATTGACTTGATGATGCCATCCAACCATCTCATCCTCTGTCACCCCCTTCTTCTCCTGCCCTGTCTTTCCTAGCATCAGGGTCTTTTCAGCTAGGCATGCCATAAAAAGGGATATCCAAATTTTCTCATTTTATGATGCCCTTAGGGGTATCAGCAATTTTATTACAAGTACCTTGGCAAATGAGAAACAAACCAAACCCCCAACTCCCCCCCAAAACCTTGAAAAACCAACAAATATCAAACAAACACCACCTGCTGATTCACTTCACCAAGTAATTAAATCTTAACCATTTAGTATTTATGTCCTAATTTAGCTTAGTAGCCATTTGGAAAAAATTATATGTATACTTTGAAAGTACAAGTAATATTTTTATTTTATTCTTAAATAATCACAGTTACTTGCTGGTAAGATGCACATCTGGTGAGCACTGCACAGCTCCTTAACCCTCAGAATCCGATTGGACACCACCACATCATTTGTGGTTCTGTGATACTTTGATCTTTCTCATGATACTTGCTTTTTTTAAACATAAATGCTTACAGCATCTTTACTTGTAAAAGCTAAAAATCAGAAACAACCTCAAATGTCCCTCAACCAGTGAAAAGATAAATTATGGCTTATCAGTAATGGAATACTAACCTTCAATAAAAAGGACCAAACTGCATACATCTTAAACAACATGGATGAACCTTAAAACCAACATGAGAAATAAATGTAGTCAGACCCAGAACAGTACTGTGTGATTCCATTTACATGAAATTCTAGGAGAGGCAAAACGAATGTAGAGTGTCAGAAAGCAGGTGAATGGTTGCCTGGGACTGGGGGTGGGGTAGGCAAAGAGGTAGGAAGAAGTCAATTTTTCAGATTTTTGTTGGAGTATAGTTGGTTTACAAGTTATGTTCATTTCTGCTCTGCAGCAAAGTGAATCAGTTATTCGCACACCTATATCCACTCTTTGTTTTAGATTCTTTTCCCATTTGGGCCATCACAGAGCATTGAGGAGAGTTCTCATGCTACACAGTAGGGCCTTATTAGTTATCTGATTTATACAAGGCAGTGTGTGCGTGTCAACCCCAACCTCCCAACTTGTCCCTCACGCTCACTTGCTTATTGTCCCCATTTTCCTGAAGGGACAAACAGAAATGAAGAAACTTGAGGAAAGGTGCTTTCTAAGATCACACACACACACACAGACAAGCTAGAATCCAAATCTGGGAGGCTGACTCTCAAACCTCCATTCTTATTTTTTTTTTTTTTAAGTACAGTTGACTTACAATGACTCCGGTGTGCAGCAATGTGATTCAGTGACACAGACACACACATGCATTCTTGTCCAGATTCGTTTCCATCACAGGTTATTCAGATATTGAAAGAAGTTCCCTATGCTATACAATAGGCCCCTGTTGCTTACCTCTTTTATGTAAAGTAGTGTGCATCTAAGCAAACATGCAGTTACCAAAGGGGAAAGGAGGAAGGGGTAACATTAGGAATCTGGGGGTAACAGAAGTCTGCATTCTTAACCACCATGGAATGCTGCTTTCATCTGATTACAGTCGAGAAATTCAGTTCAGTTCAATTCAGTTGCTCAGTCGTGTCCGACTCTTTGCGACCCCATGAATCACAGCATGTCAGGCCTCCCTGTCCATCACCAACTCCCAGAGTTTACTCAAACTCATGCCCATCGAGTCGGTGATGCCATCCAACCATCTCATCCTCTGTTGTCCCCTTCTCCTCCTGCCCCCAATCCCTCCCAACATCAGGGTCTTTCCCAATGAGTCAACTCTTCACATGAGGTGGCCAAAGTATTGGAGTTTCAGCTTCAGCTTCAGTCCTTCCAATGAACACCCAGGACTTATCTCCTTGAGGATGGACTGGTTGGATCTCCTTGCAGTCCAAGGGACTCTCCAGAGTCTTCTCCAACACCATAGTTCAAAAGCATCAATTTTTCAGTGCTCAGCTTTGTTCACAATCCAACTCTCACATCCATACGTGACCACTGGATAAACCATAGCCTTGACCAGACGGACCTTTGTTGGCAAAGTAATGTCTCTGCTTTTTAATATGCTGTCTAGGTTGGTCATCACTTTCCTTCCAAGGAGCAAGCATCTTTTAATTTCATGGCTGCAGTCACCATCTGCATTTTGGAGCCCCAAAAAATAAAGTCTGACACTGTTTCCACTGTCTCCCCATCTATTTCCCATGAGGTGATGGGACCAGATGCCATGATCTTAATTTTCTGAATGTTGAGCTTTAAGCCAACTTTTTCACTCTCCTCTTTCACTTTCATTAAGAGGCTTTTTAGTTCCTCTTCACTTTCTGCCATAAGGGTGGTGTCATCTGCATATCTGAGGTTATTGATATTTCTCCCAGCAATCTTGATTCCAGCTTGAGCTTCTTCCAGCCCAGCGTTTCTCATGATGTACTCTGCATATAAGTTAAATACGCAGGGTGACAATATACAGCCTTGATGTTCTCCTTTCCCGATTTGGAACCAGTATGTTGTTCCATGTCCAGTTCTAACTGTTGCTTCCTGACCTGCATACAGGTTTCTCAAGAGGCAGGTCAGGTGGTCTGGTATTCCTGTCTCTTTCAGAATTTTCCACAGTTTATTGTGATCCACACAGTAGAAGGCTTTGGCATAGTCAATAAAGCAGAAATAGATGTTTTTCTGGAACTCTCTTGCTTTTTCGATGATCCAGGGGATATTGGCAATTTGATCTCTGATTCCTCTGCCTTTTCTAAAACCAGCTTGAATATCTGGAAGTTCTCGGTTCATGTATTGCTGAAGCCTGGCTTGGAGAATTTTGAGCATTACTTTGCTAGTGTGTGAGATGAGTGCAATTGTGCGGTAGTTTGAGCATTCCTTGGCATTGCCTTTCTTAGGGATTGGAATGAAAACTGACCTTTTCCAGTCCTGTGGCCATGGCTGAGTTTTCCAAATTTGCTGGCATATTGAGTGCAGCAGTTTCACAGCATCATCTTTCAGGATTTGAAATAGCTCAACTGGAATTCCATCACATCCACTAGCTTTGTTCACAGTGATGCTCCCTAAGGCCCAGTTGCCTTCACATTCCAGGATGTCTGGCTCTAGGTGAGTGATCGCACCATCATGATTATCTGGGTCATGAAGATCTTTTTTGTACAGTTCTTCTGTGTATTCTTGCCACCTCTTCTTAATATCTTCTACTTCTGTTAGGTCTATACCATTTCTGTCCTTTATTGAGCACATTTTTGCATGAAATGTTCCCTTGGTATCTCTAATTTTCTTGAAGAGATCGCTAGTCTTTCCCATTCTATTGTTTTCCTCTATTTCTTTGCACTGATCGCGTTCAAACCCCTGTGAGGGCCTTGATAGGAGAGAGGGCGTGGCCCGTTTCCTGGGCAGCAACTCAGAGCAGGTCTGGGTGGCTGCAGAGACCCGAAAGGAGACAGGACACTGGCCAGAGGGGAGGGATTTAAGAGACACGGGAAGGGTTTTGAAGTGCACCGTGGAGCTGAGGAGAAGACACTGAAGGCCTTTAGGCTGGAGACTCACCGTTAGGACTGTTGGAGTGTTAACGGTATGACGCCCCATGCGGACACTCCCTGGCCTCTGCGCTGCCAGGCTCCAAGTTCCTTTCTCTGCTCAGTTTACTTAACCTCTGGCAGCACTTTCCTTCTTCTTCAAGCATGGTCTGCTCTGGCTTCTTCAACACTTCCTGCTCCTGGTTTTCTCCTCCCTCTGACAGGCCCTTCTTGGTCTCCTTTGCGGCCTCCTCCTTCATTATGCGGCTTCCCTGGTGGTTCAGGCGGTAAAGAATCTGCCAGCCATGCAGGAGACATAGGTTCGATCCCTGGGTCAGGAAGATCTCCTGGAGGAGGGAATGGCAACTCACTCTAGTATTCTTTTCTGGAGAATCCCATGGACAGAGGGGCCTGGAAGGCTATTGTCCATGAGGTCTCGTAGAGTTTGACAAGACTGAGTGACTAACAGGTCTTCATTATTCAGTCTTTACATGTAGCAGTTCCTCAGACTCATTTCTGCATCTGCTGCTATACCTATATTCCCCACCTTCCATCTTTAGGGCTCTAAATATGTTGAGCCCCAAATTTATTTGGTTAGCCCAAACTCCTCCACTGTGTTCAAATTTATGTGGGTAAGTGAATCTCCAGTTGAATGTATTAGATGAGGGGCCCCCACACTCCAGGACCTAATGCCTGATGATCTGAGGTGGAGCTGATGTAGTAATAACAGAAATAAAGTGCACAATAAATGTAATGGACTTGAATCATCCTGACACCATCCCCCCTACCCCACTTCCATGGACAAATTATCTTTCATGAAACCAGTTCCTGGTGCCAAAAAGGGTGGGGTCGCTGTATTAGAGGCATGACCCAATGATCATACCCCAAATGAAATTTCTGCTTTCTTAAACTAATTCATTTCCCCACCTCCCATAATTCTCCACTATAGTCTCTCCCTAACTTCCCACATCCAATCCATCAGAAATGCTTGTCAATTAAACCTACGAGAGCAACTTCCCCGGTGGTCCACTGATGAGGACGTCACTTTCCAATGTTGGAGGTACAGGTTTGATCCCTATTTGGGAAGCTAAGATCCTGCATGCCTTGTGGCCAAAAAATCAACACACACACAAAAAAACAGAAGCAGTATTTTAAGAAATTCTATAAAGACTTTAAAAATGGCCCACATTAAAAAAAAAACAAAAAACAAACCTATGAGCTGTTTCAAGAACTTGTCCCCCCTCTCATCACTGCTTTTACCATAGCCCCAGCCTCCATCACACTGCATCTGAACCACGGCTAAAGCCCCCTCATCCATTTCCACACAGCTGTCAAAGCAACCTTGAAAAGGGAGAGTCATGCATATGTCTTTCCCACCTGAATCTCTTCAGTAGCTTCCCTTCTCATTTGGAATAAAATTCAAACTTTTCCCCAGGGACCACCAGGTCTTTCATGTCACAGGGCTGATACTCGGGAGAGCTAAACTTAGTATTTTTTTTTTTTTTACAAGACAGCTTTGGCTAACTAGAGGGAAAAAAGATCGAAAGTGTCCAAGAGAAGTACAAGGACATTGAGTCAGGGAAGGTCTTGCAAAAACTCAGGCTACCTGTGATATTGGCCTGATCAGAGAAGAGCTAGCGAGCAGAAAGGGACAAATGGGCTGAGATATTTTTATTTTTTTATTGCTTTAAAGTGTTTCTATATGGACCATTTCTAAAGTCTTCACTGAAATTGTTTACAACACTGCTTCTGTTTTATGTTTTGGTTTTTTGGCCCTGGGGCATGTGGGATCTTAGCTCTCTGACCAGGTACTGAACTCTGAATTGGAGGGCAAAGTCTTAACCACTGGACTGCCAGGGAAGTCCCAAGATATACTTACTTTTAATGATATAAATATACCATCGTGAAAAATAAAGCACCCACAATGAAAGGTTAAGTAAAGAAAAGAAAATTGTAGAACAATATACATGCACTGCCTGGAGAAGGAAATGGCAACCCACGCCAGCATTCTTCCCTGGGAAATTCCATGGACAGGGAAGCCTGGCGGGCTACAGTCCATGGGGTCACAAACCGTCGGACACAACTTAGGGACTAAACAACAACAACAAATACATGGGCTGATCCCACTGTGGTACTGAATTTGCAGTAACTGAATCATTCAAGCGGATATCAAATAGGCAGTTGATTATATGGGCTGAGTATGTAGGTGATAATTAGTCTTGAAACAGGTGTAAAATGGTAAATGAAGCCAGGAGGTGGCTATCACTGCTGAGAAAAAAAGAAATGTAGGATTAGGATAATGCCAATGATTTATGCTCAAATTTTTCAGCAAGGTGTTAGTGTCTGATTCACTTCAAAATTTCCCACCTACAATGTTGACTGTAATTGTTCTAATACTTGCCAGTTTGGAAGGAAAAAACTAAAGGGTCATTTCATTGTTTTAACTAATAGTTCTTTGATTATTTATAAAATTATATGTGTATTTTCCATCTTTATTAATCATTGACACACATTTTAATCATAGAATCATTTGTTCCTGCCCTGGTTTTAAATTGTTAGATAAGATTTTTATAAGCTAAGAAGGAAATAGATGTGAACTTTCTGCAAACATATATTCAATCTTAGAAAAATTAATATTTTAATTTAGATTTATTGATCTAAAAGTTGACAGATTCCATTGACAATTGATGAGCTTGATGAAAACTAAAAGTACACATTTTTAAAGGAAGGGGCAGTATTTCTGAAACTTCCTGAATGTGTCTCTCTTTTTTAAAAATTAATTTTATGGGTGTGCAGTTGCCTTACAATGTTGTGTTAGTTTGTGCTGTATAGTAAAGTGAATCATCCATATACACGTGTCCCCTCTTTTTTGGATTTCCTTCCCATCTAGGTCACCACAGAGCATTGAGTAGAATTCCCTGTAGTACATGGCAGGTTCTCATTAGCTATCTATTTTACACATAGTGCACAATATATGTCTGATCATACTGATTAAGGGAGGGGGAAAGAGAAGGAAATCAACCCCGAATATTCTTTGGAAGGACTGACGCTGAAGCTGAAGCTTCAATACTTTGGCCACCTGATGCAAAGAGCTGACTCATTAGAAAAGACCCTGATGCTGGGAAAAATTGAGGGCAAGAGGAGAAGGAGGTGGCAGAGGATGAAATGGTTAGATAGCTTTACTGACTCAATGGACGTGAGTCTGAGCAAGCTCCGGGAGATGATGGAGGACAGGTAAGCTTGGCGTGCTGCAGTCCATGGCGTCGCAGAGAGTCCGACACAACTTAGCGACTGAACAACAGCAAAGGAGAGGGAGGAGCAGCTGGGAGAGTAGAATTAACACATGCACACGACCGCGTGTAAAACAGCGGGTGGGAAGCTGCTACGGCCGAGGGGCTCAGCCCGGTGCTGTGATGACCTGGGGGGTGGATGGGTGGGGGTGGAAGGAAGGCTCAAGAAGGAGGAGACGCGTACACTTACTGCTGACTCACTTCGTTGTACAACAGAGGCCAACACAACATTGCAAAGCAATTAGACTCCATTTAAAAATTTTTAAAAAATACAGCTGCATTGTTTTGAAATGAGGAAATTTGACCAAATACACGATCAGAAGCCTTGTAATGTCGAGAATCTGTGACTGCTCACAACGTAATGTAATCTCATCACCACACAGAATCACACACTTCATTATAAAGAATTAGGGAGCCCGCAAGCATTTACTGTATTTCAAAGGCCTGCCTTGTACTGTATTTCATTCTCTGTAGGCTAGGCATTGTTGTAGTTGATATTGTGCATAATGAAATACTGCATATTACATAACAGATGAGAGTTACTTGATAGCGTATTAAATAACTCTTCCCCAACATGTTCCATTTTACAAATAAGGAGGAACACTGAGAACTAAGCACTTTCGAAAGGTCACTCAGATAACTGGACGGCTGGCAGGCTGATAGAGAAGACCATGCATTCAATCTGAAGATATGGAGGGTCTGAGGAAAAACCTTGAGCCAAAAGTCACTCTGAGAGTAGCTGCACAGTAAAGTGAAATCGTACAAGAGTCATTTTTTCTTTTTTGTTTCCCTCCCATTCAACCATAGGCAACCTGGGCCACAAAGTAGATGAAAGGTGAAAGCAAACAAAAATTCAGTAGTCAGGTTTTCCATTTGAAAAGTACAATAGGTCTCTGAGTCTGTGTCAGAAAACCCAGCCAAGCCAGATTTTCCAGCTCAAAAGGAAGGTGATCAAGCCATCAGGGAGATGAAGCTTGATGAGGGAGTGATTTATTACCTCACAAAAATATGTGTGTTGTGGGGAGAGGGGGTGGGCTGGTTAGCCCATAATTGGAGGCGGGAGCCTGGAGATAGAGGAGAGGGAAATGAATTGGAGGTAGAGTGGTCTTGGGGTCAGGAATTCTGAAGCATCTTTCACCCTGTGGTTGGCAAGGCTGAAAGTGGTGTCATTAGAGACAGATTTGGTGTCCTGAGCACAGGGGTTTATTCTTACTTCCTGCCTGAATCTCTGGGAAGAGAGGACGTCAAAGTCTGTGCAAAAAAATATAAAAAAAAACTGCAGACATGGGATGGAGCGAGGAAAGTGCAAACAGTGGTCTGGCCAATCTGGGAGGAGAAAAGATGATAAGGTCACCATCCAGAGCACCTCATGCCCCAGCTGCAAGCACCCCACCTGGACTCCGTCCTGGGGGATGAGCCAGTGATGAGAGACACAGGAATCTGGATGAGGAGGTAGAGTGGCCAGAAGAAACCCAGGATGTCCACTTAGATGTAAATTTCAGGTAAACAACACGTAATATTTTAGTGTGTCTTATGTCAGTGTTGGTCGCTCAGTCGTGTCCCACTCTTTATGACCCCATGGACAGTAGCCCTCCAGGCTCCTCTATCCATGGAATTCTCCAGGCAAGAATACTGGGATGAATTGCCATTCCCTTCTCTAGGGGATCTTCTCCACCCAGGGATCGAATCTGCATCTCCCACTTTGCAGGCAGATTCTTTCTGGTCTGAGCCAACAGGGAAGCCCATGTCTTATGTAATACTTAGACTAAAAAGGAAATTGTTCTTTATTTATTGGAAATTCAAATTTAGTAGGGTATCCATGTTTATATTTCTTATATCTGGCAACTCTGGTGTAAAATTATTTCCCAGGCTGATACGTTATTAGCACTCTGAAGGTTCGGAAGTTCGGGGAGACTTAAACATTGGTGGCTTGGAAAAAATCTCTACGTCTGTACTGAATTGGTCAATGGATCATGTTTTGAATTAAAATTCCTTCCCACCGGTAACTTTATCATTTACTTTCTCTGTGTTTTCAAATATTTAAATTTTCGGAATCATATTTTTCTGCCGCTAATAATGGTAAGAGTCCATGCTTTACAAAATAAGTGAGATTAAAGTGAGGTGTAAGCTCATATTCACCATTAGAAAAAAAACAGAACAACCTAATTTCACTGGTTGACCTTTCTGGATTATAAAAACATAAAATCATCCTAACAATATTTTATGAGATTTGGATGGCTAACCCAGCTAGTTAGTAATTACCCAGAAAATACCTGACCTAGGGGGTCACTGTTATTATTGAAAGTGGCTTAAAATCCATAACGAATATATTACATAATCCACGTTTTATGTGTGGAAATGTGAGACGTTCTCTGGTCACTTGCCAGCAGATTCTGTGGTGCTCCAAGTTCTCGTCATTTTTAAAAAGTAGTTTAAAGACTCCTGGAGAAACCGATTGGAAAGCAAGGTTTCATTCCCAACATTCCATTAGGTTTATAATATACAATAAACCTCGGGGCTACTACTTCTCAATAGCCCTGCAAATTAGCCTGTCTACAGCTAGGTTGGAAACCAAGCCAAAAATGGAGTGTGAAAAGAAGTTGAAATGGTCTCTGTTTAATCTGTAATTTCTGCAATCTGGACCACACCACCGTCACGACTAAGGAATGGAAGAGGTTTTCATGCTGAGCAGTTCAACACTCTGCACCAGGAGGAATGTGACAGTGAGGAGTGAGCCCTGAGGGCTTCCCAGGTGGTTCAGCCCCAAAGAATCCGCCTGCGATGCAGGAGACGCCAGAGACACAGGTTCGATCCCTGGGTCAGGAAGATCCCCTGGCACAGGAAATGGCAACCCACTCCAGTACTCTTGCCTGGAGAATCCCATGGACAGAGGAGCCTGGAGGGCTACAGTCCATGGGGTTGCAAAGAGTTGGACATGACTGAGTGTGCGTGTACACACACACACACACACACACACACACACACACACACACACAGTGAGCTCTGATGTCTCAGGGACCGGGATGCCTTGATGCAACCCCAGCGTCCAGGTTTGGTATTTACAGCTCCTCCTGTTGAGTCCTCCGTATTTTGAGTTGAGTTTTTCACCCTCAGTGAAGACGTGTAAAAGTGTTTAACTCAGAGTTGCTTGTGTCCAGGGCTCAATTTACTATTGGAGAGTTCAGTTCATTCTCAAAAGAATATTTACTTATGGAAACACTTAGCTTTCTATACTTCCTATCCTCCACCACCCACTGTAAGACACTAGATTTTAAGACAGCTTTTGGGGACCAAAAAAGAAAGCTGTAATCATTGTATATATGATATCTTAATGTATATAATATAATTAATAACCTGTATTAAGTGGAGATAGTAATTGTAAATTTATTTAAATTTCAGAGAATTAAATGTTTCCGTTCATTCACCTAATATTTATGGAGTTCCTGCTTTTGTCAAGTACTGTTTTAGCAAGACACACTTACAGTCTAGTAAGAAGAAAGGCAGTATGTTAATTGTTTAGAATCAGTAACCATAAGTAATGATGCCTTAGTGGAAAGGAAGGTGCTCGGAAGTATTAAAGGAATCTTGAGCCCCGCTGGTAAATAGGCAGATTCATTATCTATATGTGAAGCACCAATCACTGGCATGGAATTTGGATAGTAATTCTACTTTATTTATTTATTTATTTTTGGCCACACTGAAGGGCATGTGGGATATTCCCGACCAGGGACTGATCCCCTGCTGTCTGCAGTGGAAGCATGGAGTCTTAGTTGCTGGGTCACCAGGGAAGTCCTAAATTTGAATATTAGATACACTTTTGGTTGGTTAATAAGTGTGGCTGTGCATCAGACACCATTTTCACCATTCTATCAAAATTATAACACACAGGTTTTTTGTTTGGCACTAGAAGTAACTGACACTCTTATTTCCAAAACTCTAAACTGAGCCACCTGAATATAGTTTTGGATGACAAACTTCCACTAGAAACTTCAGCTCTCTGAATTGAAGATGACATATTTGTCCCTAGTTTAAAATAAGTAAATATCTTCATTGCTTTTTGCGGTGGGGGAGGGGGCATGGATAATCTCAGGTTCACAGAGAAAGGGAAATACACAAAAATATCCTGTGTGTTGTGACTCAGTGCCTTAAATATTATCATCACCTCTTCTATTAACTTCTCTTTGCTTGCCAGTTTCCTCATTTGAAAGGACTTTCAAGTTAATGCTTTTGTAAGAAATGAAGACTAGTCACTGCCGGTACTATCCTTTTTTCTACAATTAGTATTTCTAATCACATTAGACATGTTTTCAGTACCTAAGAGGAGGCCTGCTCCCTACAGCTATCATGAGCCATTAGCTTTAATTAAAATTTACAAGTCTAATGTTGTTACATCTGCTAAATGCATTAACTTCCATGTTAATTACCAAAATGTTAATGTTGCATTAAAATAATGTTCCCTTTTGACAGTTCATCTATAGTTTAATTATTTATTTTGTTGGGGAATATGTTCTAAAAACTGAAAAAAGAGTAGACTAGAAAGTCAAATTAGAAAAAAATGATACAGAGTAGCAAAACTTCTGAGAAGAAAACCCTACGGTTCAGGTAAAGATGGCTCCTATATAGTTCAGGTAAGGATGGCTAAAGCACACTCGTGTTTACCCTGAATTGAAAGGAATAGGTCTTCTTATCTTATATCTAACATATTTTTTTAGAATAGTGCTTCTCTTTTTTTGCAGCTAGTTTATAGTGAAAGCACTAATATTCATGCTCAATTCCTCAACTCCCAAGAGTTTACAAGGCTACACATTCGTTTATCCATATAAATCATTTAAAAAGAAAGCTTCAGTTTAAAAAATCAGCTCTCTATGTTTTCTATATAAATGTTTATTTTTTTCTTTAAGACAGATTTCTTTCAAGAAGCTAGCCAGCATACTTCTGAGCAAATAAAAATAACCCAAGGAAATTCTCAAAGATCTACATGGATCATTGCAGTGAGCTGCTCAGTATGAATATCATTAAGACAGCTCACATTTCACTGAAAGGAGCTCAACTGTAATTAAACTGATATTTAGTAGCAACATCTTCTCCTCATGGGTGCACTTGCTGGTTGTATCCTTTAAATATGTAAGTCTATGTACCTGAGTTAATTTTGAAATGGGATGAACCCTCTAAAACGAAATCTTAGTCCAGCTTATAGGTCACAGAAACCTTGTCTGTGATTTTTATCTCTGCCCCCAGTGGCTGGAACCATGCCTAGTATATGGCAGACCCTTAGGAAATTTTGACAGTTGCTTGAATGCCTCTTTAGATTTTTGGGGGGGGCTTATAGTTTGTACATAGCCCTTTCTTTATCCACTCATCTGTTGATGGACACTTAGGTTGTAAATCATGCTGCTATGAGCACTGGGGTGCTTGAATCTACTCAGATTAGTGCTTTTGTTTTCTCTGACATAAATATCCAGAAGTGGAATTGCTGGATCATGTGGTAGCTCTATTTTTAATTTTTTGAGGAGCCTCCATACAATTTTCCATACTGGCTGCACCCAATTTACATTCCCGTCAAAACGGATGAGGGTTCTCTTTGCTCCACATCCTCATCAACATTTTTTGCTGTCTCTCTGATAATAACCATTCTGACAGGTGTGAGGTGATATTGTGTTTTTTATTTGCATTTCCCTGATGGTTAGAGACATTGAGCATCTTTTCTTGTGTCTGCTGGACCTCCGTATAACTTGAAAATACATCTATTCACATCCTCTGACCATTTTTTAATCAGATTCCTTTCTTATACTGAGTTGTGTGAGCTCTTTTATATTTTCAATATTAAGCCCTTATCAAATATATTGTTTGCAAGTATCTTCTCTTACTCAGTAGGCAGGCTCTCAGTTTTGTTGATAATTTTCTTCTCTATGCAAAAGATTTTAGTTTAAAGTAGTCTCGTTTGTTTAATTTTGCACCTAACATAGGAGCTGGAGAAGGAAATGGCAACCCACTCCAGTACTCGTGCCTGGAAAATCCTATGTGTGGAGAAGCCTGGTAGGCTACAGTCCCTGGGGTCTTGAAGACT
Organism: Cervus canadensis; assembly: GCF_019320065.1. Lineage (NCBI taxonomy): Eukaryota > Metazoa > Chordata > Mammalia > Artiodactyla > Cervidae > Cervus > Cervus canadensis. The sequence goes on from NC_057398.1 coordinate 3,720,425, forward strand.
TGGACACGACTGAGCAACTTCACTTTCATTTTTCACTTTCATGCATTGGAGAAGGAAATGGCAATCCACTCCAGTGTTCTTGCCTGGAGAATCCCAGGGACGGCGGAGCCTGGTGGGCTGCCATCTATGGGGTCACACAGAGTCGGACACGACTGAAGCGACTTAGCAGCAGCAGCAGCAATATAGGAGCATCTATATAATATAAAGCAAATATTAACAGCCATGAAGGGAGAAATCGACAGGAATACAATACCAGTAGGAGACTTTTAGCTAAAAACTTCCTTAACTGGGTGAAGGAAACAGACGTTCAAGTCTAGGATCTGTCTCCTTTGGCCAGGGACACAAAAGCCAAATTGAGTATTTGTCTATTTATTCGGCTGTATCAGGTCTTTGTCGAAGCACATGGTCTTTCCTAGTTGTGGCTTGAGTGCTTAGTTGCTCCATGGCAGATGGGATCTTAATTTCCTGACCAGGGATCGAATCTGCATCCCTTGCACTGCAAGGCTTAGCCACTGGGGAACCATGGAAGTCCTTGCTATCATTATTACTAATAAAAATCTAAGCTAAAGAGAGAGAAAAGAGAAATCTGAAGGTAGCACTTAAAGAGAAAGAATACAAAAGGAGAAGCCTCATTCAATAAAGAGCAGTTGTAGTGAGAACAATTGAGAAAATTATCTGGACAGACAGGAGATTCTAGTGAAAGAATGTGATCTCTGAGTCATTCGCTTGAATTGTGCAGTGGTTTCTGGTGAAAATCAGGTTTCACACAGTGGACCTCAAAGTTGCTTTGCCTAAGAATCATGTGGGAAGACTGTTAAAATGCATGATCCCAGGACCTTTTCTCCAAAAATGTTATTCCGTAGAACTAGGCAGTTGATCTTGGAATCTATTTTCATCAAGCCTCCTAGACCGTCCTGGTGCAGCCAGTCCCCGGACCACACTTTGAGGATTCTGGGCTAGACCATGCCTCTGGCCAGTTGACCTGGGGCAGAAGAGGAGGTTATCGGAGATGAGAAGACCAAGGAGGTGAGCTGACTCATTCGGATGGTTGCTGACCTTACTCAGGATGGAGACCAGACAGGGTGGAGATAGGCTGGTGAGCCTGAGGGCAGAGTCATCCCTGGATGGGGCGGTGCTGCGAGGGGTGGGGAGCAAAGGGTTCTCGGGGCCAGAGAGGACCTGGGGTGAGGGCAGGGGGTTCACCGGATGGCCCGAGTCTTACAGGAGCAGGAAAGTTTCAAGAAGGTGAGAAAGCCAGGGTCTGGTGTCGGCCTTCAAAAGCAGGTTAGTCACTAAAGGAATGCGTAAGGGGATATTTCTAACACAACAAAATCAAAGGCTACCGTTGAAGAAGGCTGCTCGGAAAGTCACGTACCTGGGAGAAACTGGTTTTGGTTGAAGAGTAGGATATGGGCTTCCCTGGTGGCTCAGATGGTAAAGAATCTGCCTGCCGTGCAGGAAGCCCAGGGTTGATCCCTGGGTGGGGAAGATCCCCTGAAGAAGAGAATGGCAACCCACTCCAGTATTCTTCCCTGGAGAATCCATGGACAGAGGAGCCTAGCGGGCTACAGTCCATAGGGTTGCAAAGAGTCGGACACTACTGAAGCGACTTAGTACACATGCACATAAACGTATAACTCAATCGTTTTGCTGTATAGAGGAAATTAACACAACATTGTACATCAGCTACACTTCAGTAAAAAAAATATTAGTCTAAAAGAGAGAGAGAGAACTACAGTGCATGGAGTTGAATGAGAGTTTTAGGAGAAAGAAACAGCTGAAACAGAGAGGCTGAGTATGTCAGAAGGGAAATGGATGCAACAATCCAGATAAATGAAGGACCTGGTGGAATTCAGTGAGCAGCTGGAGGACTCAGCTGTGAGTTGGAGGAGGCAAGCTGCTTTCTCTAAGACCAGCGGGTGGCTGGGACTCAATGTACAGAAGTTTTGCAATGGAGGAGCATCAAGTTCAGGCATTGATGCACCCCAACCTCTGTCTTATCTGTGATTTAAGAAGGATGCCCGAACTCAGGGATTGAGAAAGAAGAGCTGTGGGCGAGGAATGGGGCCATTTCCACAGGACAACTGGAGAGTTTGGACATGCAGACAAGTTGCTGGACGACAATCTTACATTTTAAAAGAGCATCATCCCCAATTTAATTTTCCCTCCTATTAATGTCATTAGGACTGTCAGTGAATAAGACAGAACATAGACATCAGCTCAGGCAGTGGAAACTTGGGATGCAATTATGCTAAAGCGTGGAGATATTTTTATTCACTTATCAACTAGCACAGGGGTTATTTTAGGGAGAAATCTTTGTTGGGAAAATTGATTTTAAAAATTCCCTTGGGATTTGGAGACCTGGTGTGTCCTCCACGTGGGTGGAACTGATCTACTGTATACAAGGACAGGAGCATTCCTTTGTTTCTTGTAAAGGTAGGAAGAAAATGGACAAAAAGTGCAAGGAAGACAGCAAGCTAAGGAAAGACTGCATTCTTTTTTGTGTGACCTTCAAATCTTGAGTGAAATTTCTAAACTTTTTAAATGGTTGATTCAGGCAGGTTTGGTTTGTTTTCAGGCATGCTCACGAAGGTCTGTGTTTCCAAGCTGGGTTGATGCATGCTGAATCAAGCTGGGTTGTGAACCAAGGATCCCAGAGCCGCCCAGGGCTGGAAGGTTCTGGGACTGCTCTGCGGGCTAATGTGAACTTCTCTCGGAGGGCTCATTCACCGGCGAACACATGTACTTTTCTGGTCATCCTCTTACATTTATTAAAGTAATAGCAGAAAAGAGAAGTCATGTGGGTAAAATAAAATGTAAACCAGATTTCATTTACCATGGCAAATAACCATTTCGCTCATAGAAATTATTATTGGGACTCAACTCTATTGGCACAATGTCTCTATAATGTTCAGTTCTGTGTTTTTTTCATTCAAACCTATGTGGCTCTTTCTTTCAGGGACTGGCTGTATGCTGTCCAACAAGAGAATATTGGTTGTAATCGTTGAACATTCATCTACTGTACCAGACATGCCTTTCAGATGTGTGTCGCTTTGAGGCTACATATGACAAAATAGTAAGTGTATTGGTGTAAGATGGGGAGAGTTACGATCATCATTACATGAACAATTTCGTTCATTTGAGAAAAATAATGCTGTCCCACTGGTTCCATTTCCAGCTTTGGACTCCGGGAGGTCTAGGATATTATGCAAATTCTCTGTAGTGTAATTTCATCCTCCTAACAACCTGTGAGGAAGCAGGGAAGGGTGTTGGCTTTATTGTTTCAGAGACAGGGCAGGTGACATGACCAGGGCCACATTCAGTCATTCAGAATTCTCAACCCAGGTATTCTGCAAATAGGAGTGTGCTGAGAAATGTGGATTCCTGCAGCCTTCAGGCATCAGCTGTTCCTTTTACACACACACACACAAGCAGGGGACAGCTGCTACTATGTACCAAAAACTACCATTTGTTACTGTGTTTTACTTCCCTGGCGGCTCAGACGGTAAAGCGTCTGCCTACAATGCAGGAGACCCGGGTTCGATCCCTGGGTCGGGAAGATCCCCTGGAGAAGGAAATGGCACCCCACTCCAGTACTCTTGCCTGGAAAATCCCATGGACGGAGGATCCTGGTAGGCTACAGTTCATGGGGTCGCAAAGAGCCGGACACTACTGAGCGACTTCACTTTCACTTTTGACGGGCTTCCCAGGTGGCTCAGTGGTGGGAAAAAAAAATTTTTTTAAATCCGCCTGCCAATGCAGGAGTCATAGGAGATGCAAGTTCAATCCCTAAGTCAGGAAGATCCCCTGGAGAAGGGAATGGCAACCCACTCGAGTATTCTTGCCTGGAGAATCCCAGGGACGGAGGAGCCTGGTGGGCTACAAGCCGGACACAGCTGAGTGACCGAGCAGGCATGCACACACACTGTTCTTTGACAGGAAAATGTGGAAGGGGTTGGAGTCTGGCTCTGAGTGTAGACGTGTCCAGCGCCGCACTGCCTCTCCAAGAAAACCACGGGCGTGTTTTCTGGCAAATGCACTGATCAGCAGAGGGCTTGAACTTCGTCCACACGTGCCCTCTTTGTTGCATGCCCTTCCTATTTGTTTAGCTAGCTAGCCGTATGGTGTACCAGTCACTTTCTGGGCCGAGATACTTCAAATCTCAATGGTGACAGAGAATCAGTGGGCACTGGTGGGAAAATACCAATGAATTTGTTTCCAAGTCCATCAGCGTCTATCTAGTCAAAAAACAGGCTCACTTATAATGCCTGACCTGACACTAAACCTTACAAATCACACGCGGCAGCTGGTGACTATAGAATGCACGTCCACGTCCTTCCAAAATCCGTATGATGAAAACTTGATGTCCAGTGAGATGTAGGAATAGGGCCTTTGGGGGAGAGTGGTAGGGGATGGAGTCTTTGCACAATGATTAGGTCATGAGGGCAGAGCCCTCATCAGAGAAGTCTAAGGAAGGTCCTCTGTCTCTTCCTCCACGTGAGGCTACAGACAAAAGACAACCGGCCAGGAGACGGGCCCTCACCAGACACTGAATCTGCCAGCAGCTTGATTTCGGACTTCTCAGCCTCCACAGCTATGAGAAATGCGCTTCTGTTGACCATGAGCTGCCCAGTCTGTGGCGTTTTGTTGGCAGCCTGAAATCAGTGAACACAAAGTCCTCCACGCCCGTGTGTTAGACCCTCCCACGTGTCTTTGTCACTTCTCTTACCCACTGTGCTCAGCTCAGCTGTGTGCGACTCTGCCACCCCATGGACCGTAGCTCTCCGGGCTCCTCTGTCCATGGACTTTTCCAGGCAAGAATACTGGAGGGGGTTGCTATTTCCTTCTCCAGGGGATCTTCCCGACCCAGGGATCGAAACTCCCATGTTGGCAGGTGGATTCTTTACCAAGGGAGCCACGTGGGAAGCGCCTCTCTTACCCAGAGGCGAATCTTTTTCCCTAACTCCTGAATCTGGGCTCTATTTGTGTCTTGCTAAGACCAATAGAATGTGACCCATGCGGTGCTGCCAAATTCCGGAGCCCAGGTCTTCAAAGGCCTCATCATGTCCATCCCGAGTCTCTTGGAGGGCTCCCCTAGGCTACCACGGCCTAGAGAACTCCAAGTCAGGGAATGACTTGCAAGAAGGGTACCAACCGTGCCAACCGAGAACAGAAAACAGATGGAACCAAGTGAAGGAGCCCAGGTGAGACCAGCTAACCCACAGAATTGTGAGAAAGCATTGTCCCTGCTTTAAGTCACTGTGTTTGGGGGAGGTATTTGTTACACAGCAGTAGATAACTGAGAACTCTAGGGAGATGCCAGGGTATGTGTAGAGCTGCCCATTATTTTCTCAGTCATACACTTGGAAGACATAAATAAGTCAATGACATTTTTAGATTCTTTCTACCTCTCCTTGGGTTCTTAGATTTACTAGCCTTTTCTGAGAGCCACTTTCAGAGGTGCAAATATTTTGCTTTTGGCAACAGTTCACTTATGCATTCTTTTTCCAAATGAGAAAAAAATATAGATGACTTAGAATTGTGCTTGTTGGTAACGAAAAGCTATTGGGAAAATGCACATAATTTCTGAAGGCCACGGAATGAATTCATCCGACTATCTTTTCTGTTTTTATGTTGCCTCGTCTCTTCTTCCAGGAGAAAGGGTGCAAATAATGATGGATTCGTTTTCCTTTAGATACATTTAAGCTCATTTTAGAATCATTTTACTTTGCATGTCTTTAATGCAGAAGAATAGTTTTCTTTTAAAAATTTAAAGAATTTTTAAATTTTAAAATTTAAAGAATAATTTTCAAGAACAGAATAAGATAAAGCAAGTTTTTAGGGAAATCTTTTTTTTCTAAGTGTAGAGCTGAAGGCAGCCTTATTCCTGGGTTTTGTTAAGTTTCATAGGTTTAATTGCCTGGAGCAGGTCTTCTAAGTTAAGTTTACTAAAATATGGACCTTTGGGACCATATTTTCTGGAAACAAATGCTTTTCAAACATCTCATTTTATAATTTAGTTGTATCCGGGCTCTGCAGAATGTGAATATTTTAAGAATTAAGCCATTGATCTGAAAATAAACTGATATCAAATATACAATTCCTGCAAGTCCCCCAAATTAAGGTAATTTTTTGCACATTTAAATGTTACGACCATTCCTAACTTCCCCCAACCCCCACCTCATGAGCCTTTTAGCTCTTAAAACTGTCTGGAAACCAAACTGTACTTTAAAAATTATTTTTATGGGGGAAAAATGAAAACACATTTCACTTTTCTTTCTGTGAGATGGGGCAGCTTCGCACGGCTCCTGTGGTTTGCCAGAGACCAGGAATGGACTGGTCACACACCAAGTGCCAAGAATCAGACAACCTTTGTTTTCTAACCCAGAATTCCTCTTCAAGAGGATCAAAACGCCTGTTCCAACGGCAACTCCAGTTTAACTCTGCTGCACTTTTTTTTTTTTTAATCCCACGTGGGTTTCATTTTAACTCTTTCCAAGCAAGCCCAGACCTGTTTCTCTCATCAAGAACAGGGTGGGAGCAGGGGTCCTTGTCAGAATAAATTACAATTTTTGGCAAGCATCTGTGTCTCTTACCCACTTAGGAACTAGAATATTGCCTTGTAAAGCAGTGCAGCCTCCTATTATAACTTAATTATGAGGCCAAAATAAGGACACCATTTTATAGGCGCTTTTAAAGTATATACATAAGATTTCCATCTTGGAACAAATCAAAAGAGATTAAATTTTTCCTAGCCACCCGTGGGCTGGTTCTGATGACACCAGCTCAGCAGACTGGTCTGGGAAGCCAACCTTGAGGTCCCGGGGGAAGTCACACTGCACGCTTTCGTTGTCTACTTTCTCCTCCCATGAATGAAAGGTTCACACAGCTCTCGCCTGAGCCAGGAAACCGCAGTTCCCTTTCTTATGACGCCACTGCATCTGAGTCCCTGGAGAGGGGTTCTTGATGATTAATCCCTGATGCTGGAGGAAATACACGGCTGCCCAGCCAGGTGAGGCCCTTCTCGAACTCCCTCCAAACCTTTCTCTCACGACGCACAGGTAGGCTGTCTCTTACCTGCTCCCGGGGTCACCTGGAATCTGGCCCCTACCACAGTCTCTTCCCCGAACTGTGCTGTATTGCGCTGGAAAACAGAGCAGACTGTACAAGCCCGAAGAAATGACATTTGGGCAAGAACAAGGGCTGCTTGACACGTGTCTGCCGGTCAAGACGGGATCCCCCACTCTATCGTGGATCTCAGCGATGATTCTTCAGGATCAGTCATCTTCCGGGAGAACTGGCTGATGCCAGCAGAACTCAAGCGGGAAGGATATGAACCAGAAAATGTATTTCATATTTTAAAACAGTAAATCTTGACTGACCTGCCAATAGGTGTTGAGTACATTTTTTTCCCCCTTAAAGACGTTTATTGAGGAGACAGAACATCTAAATGGCTTGGTGTGAATACGGGGATCGTAGATGAGGGCTGGATCAGTGGAATGTGGGCGGGCTCCGTTGCTAAGTTGTGTCTGACCCCTTGCGACCCCATGGACTGTAGCCCTTCAGGCTCCTCTGTCCAAGGGGTTTCCCAGGCAAGAAAACTGGAGTGGGTTGCCATTTCCTCTTCCAGGAGATGTTCCTGAACCAGGGATTGAACCTGGGTCTCGTGCCTTGCAGGTGGATTCTTTACCGTCTGAGCCCCCAGGGCAGCCCTCCGTAGAATGAGCCTCTCTAATCAGCTGCTCCATCTCTCATGCCCTGCCACCAGGAGGCCTAATCAGTCCAGACCAGATCCTACCCAGGACTCTACCCAAGCTGCCTTCCCAAGGATAGGATCACACCAAGAGCTAACTCATGAAATGTGCTCCAAACAAGACCATGTCTCGTCATCTACTGCAGAGAGCAATAGCAGGATTTTTGCACTTATGTTTGCACTGGCTGTCAGGTTATTTGAAACTGGTGGGGAGGGGCAAGGTGAACTTAAAACTGACCTTCAGGTAAGAATTTTACATTTCATTTGTAATTAACCCTATTCTTTTATCAGAGTGCTGGTATCAAACTCTCTTAGCTATTTCTATACACACATATTTCTACATATATGTGTACATTGTATGCATATGTGTAGACATTCAGCAAAATGTCTGGAGAATGCTCATCAGGTGGGGTTAGAACTGTAGTCAAGAAAGACCAGCTTTTTGGGAAGTAGGCTCAGAATCTTGTAGTAATCTATGATGGAAAAGAATCTGAAAATCTTTGCTATATACCTGGAACTAACACAACACGGCAAAATTGTGAATCAGCCGTATTTCAATGAAAATATTTTTTAAAAAGAGTGTCCTGGAACCTCATAGTCAGAAACAAGGACCATATTGTTTTATTAAAGTACCCTGTCTAGAGCTTCAGACTGAAGCCAGCTCTTCCAAATGACCCATTGGCAAACACTGCAGGATTTCACTCCAGTGGGGGCCCTGGAGGTGACAACTCACAGACCAAACTGGACGTCAGTGCCAGGGGCAGTGGGCGGGGGTAGGGAGTGAGACGTTCATGGTTGCGGCATTTTGGTTTTACAAGATGAAAATTTCTGGGGATGGTGGTGATGGCTCCACAAGGTGGTGAATATACCTAAGGCCGTAAAGGGGATGTGATGTGTGTTTCATTTCACTTAAAATAAATTCTTAAAATGAAAAAGTAAATGAAGAACTCTGCCTATTCCTGTTTGAGACCCTCTCAGAATGCCCGAGACCCTGGTTTTCAAAGGTAATTTAGCCAGAACACATTGTATTTGGCCCTCTACACCTTAGCGCCAGGCACGGACTCTGGTTGACAATGAGAATCATCATTGGTCAGGGGATGCCCACTGAGAGGTTCTCCAACGTCACTGATCAGATTCAGTCCACCCAGGCGACTCCGGCTGGCCTCGTGAGAAATAACAGAGCCAGACGGGAACTCAGGTCCTCGACCTCCATGCTCTGCATTGCCTCTTCCACGATTGCATTTTGTTTTTCCATTCACCCAGCATTTATGCCATTCTTTGGAAACCAAGGTTAGGCTTGCCTTCTCTCTTCTGAAAAAAATGTAATTCCATTTTTGTGTGTGTGTGCCAGAACCCAAGACCACTTAGAAATTCGCCGTCTTCAGCTCCCATTTTTTACAGAGTAATGGCAGTTTGCAATAAGTGACATGCAGAGCGGATGTTTCCACGTGGCGACCACATGAGACCCAAAGTCATGTGGCACAAGAAGCAAAAAGCTCCAGGCCACAGCGAGGAAAGCAAGGTGTATCTAATTTTGCATCTATTTCTCCATCTCTCTCTGATTCTGGGCTATTTAACTGCTCTGCATCCCTTTTTGTAATCTTTACATTTGTAATCTTTACACTGTGTAGGTGGTTATCATCAAAAAGATACAATTTTCAGCTCACATATCAATGCCATAGACTTCTGGTTGACAAACGGCATTGCACCAAAATGCCTAAAGCAAAAACTCTTCAACTATGGGAGAAATGGACAAAAGTGTAATTTTAATAGTAAAGCTACCCCTCATGGAGTGGGAGCTGGCTAACTGCAGTGGGGACAGGGGTTATTTCAGATGTTCTCCAGGATTCTTCCCATCGGGGGAGCCATCTCTCTGATTATGAGGTCAGTGATGCTCTGTCTGCACGTAACAAGCCCATCCACCTCGGCATGCCCAGTGCCACGGAAAGTGCAAGGCGGAACTCCCAGACTCAGCTTGATTCAACAGTCCTCTCAGACAACGCCACGCCCTCAGCAGCAGCAGCATCTGGGACTTCAGACCGTTTTACAGATTTGATTGCTGGTGAGTGGAGTTCATGGTTTTGAAGCACTGAACATATTTTTTTCTGATCTTTGCACAGGTGTTGTTTGTATGCTTGACTTAGCCTAAACTCATCACGGGTGTTTTCTTTATTATCTTTCTTTTAGTATCTATTTCCTTGCCATTTTCAGTGCTTTGAACTGCCTCCTACTTCCTGGAATCACTGAGCTTAAACCTAGATTGAAAGTTACAGCAAAAGTTAAAACAGTTTGGAAATGTGGTTAAGCGGTGCTGTGTGACTGCTTTGAGCCAAAGTGCTAAAATTGTCAGTGAATCAGAAAGGAGAAGACAGAGCGTTTGCCCAAAGCAGAATTTCACCAACATGAATAATTTTTCAGAGCTTAGGAGGCTGTTAAACCTTTTCTTTGTACATATTTCTAAGCTCCACTGAGATCTTGCACTGAATTCACAGATGTTTATAATATCTTGATGAGTCAAGCAATGTTCAGTGTTAGCGTCAAACTGTAAGGCCCCTCCAGCTCAGGTTTTTTTAATTTTATTATCTTTACTAACAGGTCTGGCAGGCAGCTTTAAGACCATAATGTGGAACAAGGTTAGACAGATGGTTGAACTAGTGGCTTATGACCTAAGTCTCAAGATTTAGGCATGTGCTAAATATAATTACCCAAAGAATACATTCACAATTTTTTATTTAAGTTTTTATTTAAACAAACAGTGACTGAGTCACCGGTCTCCTCCAGTGCCTGCCAATGTGGCTCCTTGGACTCATGTGGAAAAGTCTTAAACAGGCTCCACGTTTGTGCAGCTAGTTTAGTTCATAGTTTTTATGCTGTAAAATTTCTTATTTCACCTCTCATGGACTAGTGCCACTGTTCTTAGACTCTAAAATCCTAGGGACAACCAGCAGACGACACGTCCAGGATTACTTCAGTGTGGTCAGGAAACGCAAGGCTTTTCTGCAGTTCTGATTCTCAGTACCTCCTTTGAAGATGAAGAATCAGGACCAAGACTTCCCCTTACCCACCCAAGGATACAAAGAGACCCCAGTTCCCTTTGTAATTCAGGGGACCACTCTTTGGATGGTCCCCCACATCTCAGAGAGAAAAGAGATGATGGTCATTTGCCTGTGTCATCCTGAGAAATTCAGGTGGTTACCTTAGAAAAGATGCCAGAGAGTGTCTTCAACCAGAAAGGACAGAGGATAGAAAACTGAAATTGTACAGTGACTCCATATCCTTGGTTACAATGACAAGAGCTACAATTAGTAGTTAATGTGATTCCCAAATGGGCATTTTCAGAATCCTTTTGTTTTTTGAAGTTTTGTGGGGACCATTGGAACACCTTACTTATTTAACTTATGTGCAGAGTACATCATGCAAAATGCTGGGCTGGATGAAGCACAAGTTGGAATCCAGATTGCCCGGAGAAATACTAATGACCTCAGATATGCAGTTGACACCACCCTAATGACAGAAAGCAAATAGGGACTAAAGAGCCTCTTGATGTACGTGAAAGAGGAGAGTGAAAAATCTGGCTCAAAATTCAACATTTAAAAAACAAAGATCATGGCATCCGGTCCCATCACTTCATGGCAAATAGATGGGAAAATAATGGAAACAGTGACTTTATTTTCTTGGGCTCCAAAACCATTGCAGATGGTGACTGCAGCCATGAAATTAAAAGACGCTTTCTCCTTGGAAGAAAAGCTATGACCAACCTAGACAGAATATTAAAAAGCAGAGACATTACTTTGCCGACAAAGGTCTGTCTAGTCAAAGCTATGATTTTTCTAGTAGTCATGTATGGGTGTGAGAATTGGACTATAAGGAAAGCTGAGTGCTGAAGAATTGATGCTTTTGAACTGTGGTGTTGGAGAAGACTCTTGAGAGTCCCTTGGACAGCAAGGAGATCCAACCAGTCCATCCTAAAGGAGATCAGTCCTGAATATTCATTGGAAGGACTGATGCTGAAGCTGAAGCCCCACTTCTTTGGCCACCTGATGTGAAGAACTGATTCATTGGGAAAGACTCTGATGCTGGGAAAGATGGAAGGTGAGAGGAGAAGGGGACGACAGAGGATGAGATGGTTGGATGGCATCATCAACTCCATGGACATGAGTTTGAGTAAACTCCGGGAGTTGGTGATGGACAGGGAAGCCTGGCGTGCTGCAGTCCATGGGGTCGCAAAGAGTCAGACATGACTGAGCAACTGAACCGAGTTGATTGGAACAGAAGTTATACCTAGTACCCGTCTGACTATTTTTTTTTAAACTCCATCTTTTAAAGCCCTTTACAGAACTTATAAAAAAGAAAGAATACAACAAAGCACTTCCCTGGTGGCTCAGCGGTAGAGAATCAGCTTGCCAGTGCAGAGACAGGGGTTCGATCCCTGATCGGGGAAGATCCCCCATGCCGAGGGAGAGCTAAGCCTGTGAGCCACAACTACTGAGCCTGTGCCCTAGAGTCTGGGCACAGCAATTACTGGGCCCACGTGCCTCAACTACTGAAGCCATGTTCCGAAACAAGACAAGCCCCTGTGATGAGAAATCCACACACCGCACCTAGAGGGTACCCCAGATAACAACGGAGACACAGCATCGCCAAATAAATAAATAACTAGATTTTTTTAAAAAAAGGACGAATACAACAAAAAGCTGGTGAGTGGCTTGAAATCATGAAATCATATCTTTATTCAAACTATGCTTAGCTTTCCTGGCATGTTTAGGGCTGAACAGGTTGAGGGAATTCAGTACAAATAACCTGGGCTGGAAGAGGATCTGAACCTCAACCAAACATTGTGGGGGGGACTGAAATTTTTTTTTTTTGATCAGATCCTGAACTCATTTCAACAGCCCTGGCTAGATCTCTAAGGTTACACCTCCATGCTACATAGAGAAAACGCGCCAGAATTTTCTCATATAATTACAACCAAATCTGCAGCCTTCATTGGTCCCTATCAAGTTGCCACTGGGTTATAGTTAAACATTTCATGCCATGAAGGGTCACTGTCAATTTTGTAGTCAGAAAACAGAAGAAAATACAAAAACACCACAATCCATTCCTTCCTTGAATGTCTTGTGATCTAAATACAAGCCCCGATAACTTTTGTCCAAAATAATCAGGACACAAATAGTCTGAGTCCAATTAGAGTTGCTCAGCAGATTTAATACACAATTAAACTATATTCTACATGTGTCTCCATTTTATTTTCTTTGTTTTATTAATTTTTAAAATAAATCAGTGGAAGAAAATTCTTGAGTAGTTTTTTTTTCTGTTGTTACAGGGAGGCCTGGTGTGCTGCAGTCCATGGGGTTGCAAAGAGCTGGACACAACTTGGTGACCGAACAATTTTTTTCTGAAGGCAGGATATAGGTCAATTTGGGTAAAATCATGGTGGGGGCTTCCCAGGAAGAAGTGAAGTGAAGTGAAAGCCATTCAGTAGTGTCCAACTCTGCGAATTCCCCAGGTCAGAATACGGGCGTGGGTAGACTTTCCCTTCTCCAGGGGATCTTCCCAACCCAGGGATTGAACCCAGTTCTCCCACATTGCAGGCGGATTCATTACCAGCTGAGCCACCAGGAAGCCTAAGAATACTGGAGTGGGTAGCCTATGTGAGAGTGAAGAGCTTCTCCAGAGGATCTTCCCAACCCGGGAATCGAACCAGGGTCTCCTGCATTGCAGGTGATTCTTTACCAACCAAACTATCAGGGAAGCCTCACACGTGGCACTAATGGTAAAGAGCCCGCCTGCCGATGAGGAGACATGAGAGACGTGGGTCGATCCCTGGGTCAGGAAGATCCCCTGGAGAAGAGGATGGCAACCTACGCCAGTATTCTTGCCTGGAAAATTCCACAGACGGAGGAGCCTGGCTGGCTACAGTCCATGGGGTCACAAAGAGTCAGACATGACTGAGCAAACAACACACAGACACACAATAATCTGAAGGGAAATCATTTAGAAATGCCATGTGATGACTAATAGCAATAAATATACTTGGCCTTATCCTAACTTATCAAATCCTCATTCTCCTATCATTTTATTTGAAATAAGAGCTAATAGAGTATTATTAGCTGCTTGTCCATATCAACAATGAACTGTTAAGTTACCAATTAGAACTGCTTGGTAGAACTCTTAAGCCTCAACCTTTAAACTCACATAATCTGATTTCTATGGTCAGTAAAGATGAATAATTCATCTTATATGCCTCAAATATAAAAAATTAGTTAACATATCACCTGCTCTTCTGATTATGCATTCTTCTAGGACTACCAGTAATTTTGATTTACTGGCAGAGTAATTTTGATTTACCGGCAGAGAGCATATGTTTTGTTTTCGTGACATTTAGCGAGAACATGCCATTAATCAGCCTTTTGTTTTTCCCAAATCTGAAAATTCATTCCAAAAGAGTTTCATAGAAACTCTTAATGACTGAAAATCATGGTTCTGCTGCTACATAAGGTTCAGAATAATAAATACTATACTTAGGGGGATTAATTATTAAATCCAGCTAGCAATCATAGCTTTCCTAAGGCAAATAATAATAATCATTACACATAACAATGTGTAACATCTATGATGGGTACCAAAGTTGGCAGTGTGTTAGTGCACATCAGAATTGTAAAGGAGATGCTATACATTGTAAGAAAATAATTCTGAGACTTTCTCCAAGAGAAGTAACTGCTGGTCAGTGACCATAACATAAGCATGGAACGTTTACAGCTAGCAATCTGTGTATCCTTCATGATCTATCTTAAGTGACTCTGCATAGAAAGTCAGATGAGTTAAATGGCTCTTCCAACCCTAAAATGCATTCCTACCCCTTGTAGGTGGGCATGGCAAGGATGGGATAAGATAGTACAGTAACTCAGGCTTGGGGGTTAGACGCTGTTGAGCTTAAATTCTGGCTTAAGGTGCAGTTACCTATGAGGTTTGTGATCTTGGGCCAGTTACTTTCTCTTAGTCTCCTTATTGACATGGTGAGGGAAATGATACCTATTTCAGGTTGACAACTAGGAAAAGCCTCCTAGGAGGTGATGTTTTTTGCCGAGTCCTGCATGATACAAAGGGTTGGCATTTCTAAGAGGTACACAAAATCTCAAGCTCATAAAGGAAAAAATAATAATAATTTCTTTATACACACTGGGAAACCATAACCTGTTTTGCAGGGAAAATAAGAGACCCAGAGATAAATTCTTTAATTCGGAGCTCACATAAACCAGTAAGAAAGGGAGCAATCAAACGAATTTAAAATGGGGTATAAAAAAGCCATTTAGGAAAAAATAACTACGGTCAGTGAGCAGAAGGAAAAAATGTCCAACTTCTCTCTTAATATCAAATAATATCAACTAAAAATCTAGGAGATATGATTTTTCACTTTTCAGAAATTTAAAAACAACAAACAAGTGCTGTCCAGTTCCAGAGGTGTGTCCAGCTGCTCAGCGGTACCCAACTCTCTGCAACCCCCTGGACTGAAGCCCGCCAGGCTCCTCTGTCCACGAGAGTTTTCAGGCAAGAATCCCGGAGCAGGTTGTCATTCCCTCTCCAGAGGCTTGTCCCAGCCCAGGGTTGGAACCTGTGTCTCCTGCCTATCCTGCACTGCAGGAGGGTTCTTTATCCTTGAGCCACCTGGGATGCCCCCAAGATCATAGCAGGGGTCAGCAAATGATGAGCCTGGTGTAAATCTGGACTTCTGCCTGTTTTTCAAATTAAGTTTCACTGGAACACGGGCTTCCCTGGTGGCTCAGACATAAAGAATCCGCCTGCAATACAGGAGACATGGGTTCCATCACTGGGTCGGGAAGATCCTCTGGAGAAGGACATGGTTACCTACTCCGGAATTCTTGCCTGGAGAATCCCATGGGCAGAGGAGCGTGGCAGGCCACAGTCCATGAGGGTCACAAGAAGCTGGACATGACTGAAGCGACCTAGCCCGCACGCACGCGTGGCTGTTTTCGCACTGTGAATGCAGCGCAGACTGTGTGACCGCAAACTTAGAATCCTCACCAGCTTGGTGCTCTACAGAAAAAACATTGCTAACTCCTCATACACAGGAAAGCTACTCAATTTTATATATTAACTGATAAACAACTTCCTTTCTGAATTTTCTCAATTTTTAAAAATGATTTTTCCCTTTCCTTGGGTTTTCTAGGTTAAAAAAAAATCACATCACATGCAAGCAATGATACTATTGCCTCTTCTTTCCTTTATTTAATGTTTCTGTTCTTTCTCTGTTCTAACTGCATTGGATTGAATTTCCAGAGAACTGCCAAATAATTCTGGTGGTAGCAGGCATCTTGGCTTTAATAGAGATTTCTTCTAAAATGTCATTGAAAATTGTGACTCTGGATTTTAGCTTGAGATAGGTAAATATTTTTACCATGGCAAGGAAATATCAATCCATTCTTATTTTAAGAAGTTTTTATACCAATCAGGCTTGGCCACTCACCTTTATCAAGGAAACTTTCAATACTTATGATCTTAAAAATCTTAACCCATTCCTAAAGCACAGTGGGGCTTCCCTGGTGGTTCAGACAGTCAAGAATCTGCTTGCAATACCAGAGGCCTCCATTCCTGGGTTGGGAAGATCCCCTGGAGAAGGGCATGGCAACCCACTCCAGTATTCTCGCTTGGGAAATCCCATGGACAAAGGAGCCTTGTGGGCTACACTCCATGGGGTTGCAAAGAGCCACACGTGACTGAAGCGACCGAGCACTCATGCACACACGCATGCAGAGCACGTTAATAAATGCCCTCATGTGGTCACCCTGGAGACCACACATCCACACCTTCAGGTCCGGCTGTAGGCAGCAGCCTCTCTGTGGCCACCCCTGCCCCGTCATACACAGATCTGGTGACTGAACAAGGCAAGGCATCGGCTCCTTGAGATTTAAAAGCCCCGCCCCCAGCCTTCTCCTTCCTTCATTTATTAAGGATGTTGATGCCTGATAAATATCTTACATCCCCAATCCCCATCTCTGCACAGGCAGCCAGAGACCCCAACCTGCTCATCGCAGGGAGTTACTGAAGGGCTGCCTCTGAAGTCGTTGTCCCCCCACCTGCAGTCTACATCACTGTGTCTCTGGATTCTTCTCTGCTCTCCCGCACACTGTGATCAGCCCCACACACCGCTTCCTGCTCTCCTACCCCACGTCGTGTCCTGCAGGCTCCCACCCGAAGACCTTGCACTCATGGCCCCCTCTGTCGGGACCCCTCCTCCTCCAGCCGTTCCTGGACTCCAGCCCTCAGCTCATTCAGGCTGGGGCTCAGCTGCCTCCCCATCTTCTGATGGCTGGATGTCACCCCTCCCACTCAACCCGGCTCATCATTCATTCTCTCTCAGTTCAGTTTAGTCGCTCAGTCGTGTCCGACTCTTTGCGACCCCGTGGACTGCAGCACGCCAGGCCTCCCTGTCCATCACCAACTCCCGGAGTTTTCTAAAACTCATGCCCATCGAGTCGGTGATGCCATCCAACCATCTCATCCTCTGTTGTCCCCTTCTCCTCCCGCCCTCAACCTTTCCCAGCATCAGGGTCTTTCCAATGAGTCAGCTCTTCGCATCAGGCGGCCAAAGGATTGGAGCTTTAGCTTCAGCATCATTCTCTTTACCCTGTTTCTTTCTTCAGAGTGGATCACAAGCTGACATGAGTACTTTGACTGATTGACTGATTACTCCTCTCCCCAGCTTTTATGGAAGCAGCACTTTGCTATTTGATTCACTGAAACAGTCCCTGGGACAGAGTAAGTGCTCAATATGTAGTATCTGTGGAAGGCATAAGCAATTCCCTAAAAATAAATTCTCATACTACAGGGTCAATGACATCTGGCACAAATTGCTATAAAAAAATGAATGTAAAAGAGTGTTGCAAGCAATCCTTTTTTGCTCTTGACATAGAACAGCATACTCACTTGGAGGTGTTTTCTTCATTTATTTTACTGACTCTAATTTTCAGAGACCTAAAATTGGGGTTTAAATTTTTCTACAATTATCCTTTTCCTACAAATAATGAGGAGGTAGTAAACTCCAAAGCCTTCAAATATGATTGTAAAGCTCAAGAATAGAAATAATTCTCTTGTTATATAAATAGTTCTATTTTTAAAATAATTTTCATTAAACCAATAGAATGTGATGCATTCTTTCAGGAAAAAACTAAAGGTTAATGATAAACCCAAAGTGTACTTTGACTTTTACCTCCAGGATCAGTCCCCTTTCTCTCACCCAGGCAATAAACATCATTAGCAGTTTAGTATAGATTCATCTAGACCTCTTCCTGTGGACTACTTGCGTATATAGTTAAATGATATTTATTTATGTGTACTGGTTCATTTCATAAGTGTATTAACTCATTTAATCCTTACAGAAGCCATACCCAGGAGGCATTATTTATTAAATAACAATAAAATATTCTATATCCTATAGGGTTATTTTTTAAATTAATTAACATATTTTTATTGGAGTATAGTTGCTTTCCAATATTGTGTTAGTTTCTGCTATATGACAAAGTGAATCAGCTATAAATAAATATAATCCCCTCCCACCCCTTGAGGTCAGCACCGCGCCAAGCTGACTCCTTGTGCTCGGCAGCAGCCTGCCACTGGCTGTTTTACGCACGGCAGTATACATGTGGCAATCCCAATCTCCCAGTTCACGCCCAAACCCCCACCTCATGTTCACACGTCCCTTCTCCACGTCTCCCCTCTATTCCTGCCCTGCAAATAGCTTCATCTGCAACATTTTCCTAGATTATACCACTTGATGCAGGAATTCCACTACTGAACACATACCCTGAGAAAATCATAATTCAAAACGATTCATGCACCCCAACATTCACTGCAGCACTCTGTACAGTAGCCAGGACATGGAACCCCCTACACATCCATCAGCAGGTAAACGAGATGTGGTACACATATGCAATGGAATGTTAAAAGGAACACAGTTGGGTCATCTGAAGAGATGTGGATGGTCACAGGGTTATTTTAACGATTAAGAACTCATGTGAGTGGGAACACTCAGCAGTGTGCTTGCTGCAGCGTAAACACTTCTTAAGTGTGAGGGGTGATTAGCCACCAGGGATGTCCCTATTCTACTATTCTATTCTATTCATATTCTATTAATATGAAAGCACTCATCATCACTGACGTGGTACCTGTATCCAATTCTTGAGATGAAAAGGGTTTTTAAGATATCCTAAGGAATTGTCATATGTCACAGAAACTTCAGCTTCTAGTAGTTCTACTGTTAGTGGCTTATAGTTTTCATTTAAAAATATAGCCATTTAATCTCACTATAGTTAAAAAATAGCTTTGTGGTTTCAATGTAAATCATCCTTATTAAATACAGTAAAATACTGCTAATATTTCATGAACTTTTATTACAGGATTATTTATTGTAAATAATATCTAACAATAAGGAAACTGGTAAATAAATTGTGATATATCCATGTCATGAAATATCTTGTTACTATTCCAGTAATAGTTACAATCATTTTTAATGATAAGGGAAAAGGCTGAACTACTATGTAGCTTAAAAAACAATCTCTAATGATTTTGTATTTAAAAGAAGAACAATACATGTGCTCCATTTGTAGACAGTGATGAGTGTAGAAACCACAAACCTTGTTCTCTGGGGGAAAGAAATGATCAGAATACAAAATTGTACATACAAGATTCAATTTTGTAAAAAAAAAAAAAAGTTATGGATTAAGAGATAAAAAGAAATAACCCAATATGACAGCAGTGGTTATCACTTCCTGAAAAAAAAAAAAAAGAAAGATGATTTTAAATTTGTTTACCATACACTTGTTCTTATAATCAGAAAAAAATACTCTTTTAAAATATTTTCATTGGTTTCCTAGTGACCCCTAACTCAATCGTACATAATATAATTTGAATCTCCTGAACTTTATGCTAGTGGGATTCGTGGACTTCAGAAAAGGTGCTCAGTAAGGCAAATGCCACGTTGCTGAATATAAATTATCACTTGGGTGAGAGGTCTAGCACTTGATACTTATAAACTGTACAATTAGAAGCATTTAATAGCGACGATGGTGTCCGAAATTATTTTTTAAACCAGCCTCATAATTAATTATATTTCATGTTTATACTCTGCATTATCTTAAATAAAAGTCTGCTATTTTATTACAAGTAGCCTCTCATATCAGCCACACTGATAGACTGAAGAGAACTGAAAAGGTAAATGGGTGTGCCACTCAGCTCAAGCCTGCTGGCTGATTCATATCAATGTATGACAAAAAAATAAATAAAAATAAATAAAAATTAAAAAATAAAATAAAATAAAGAGAGATCATTAACTGGATGGAACTCTGCCTCTTGAGTGGCCTCACCCTCCTGTGAGCTGGCTCCTCAGGTAAATAGCCCGTGGAGGTTACCTGTGAGACGACTTTCTCCTCGGCTTTCTCCTTCTGCAAAAGGGTCCAGATCTCCCCACCCCTCTTCTTCGCAACTGCTTGTGGCTCAAGATGAAGCAAGAAATGTAGTTAACAGAAAATATATATATAATAGAAAAAAGTGTACAAGGATATATAAACACAGACTATCTATGGTCACTGAAAATACCAGTAAGAAATCTTGGTGCTTACTAAACGTCCCTCCCCTCCCAGAGGGTCCTGTGAAAGGAGGCAATGCCCCTTTGCCCCACCTTCCCCCCACCACAAGTCTTGGCTTAACCTGCTGTTTCTAGGCTGTCTGAGCATCTGTATCCCCTAAGAGTTATTATCCACCATGTAGAAAACAGTTGCTATGGGCTTGTGTGCGCTCAGTCGTGTCTGACTCTTTGCGACCCCATGGACTGTAGACCACCAGGCTCCTCTGTCCATGGGACTTTTTTCAGGCAAGAATACTGGAGTGGATTGCCATAAGAGTTAAGGGCCATTACAGGGGGGAAAAAGAAGAAGAAAAGGAAAGAGAGAAAGAAAGAAAACCTCCAATCCTCCTGCAGGGACTGTCAAGTTTTGTCAAAGCCTTTTCCCACTTCATTGCTTCTCCTCAAGATCTCCAAGGAAAGAAAAGAATTCTGAAAGTTGGGGCAAGTTTCAAACCCTGGCTAGGTCTCCCCCTAGTGACAAAGTCAATCCATTTCTTCTGAGATAGATTCTTTTTGCTTTCAAATTTAGTTATTCCATAAATTGCCAGAGGAAAATATCTTCTGGGGTGGGAAACCTAGATAAATTCATTATAAAAGGGCTATGGAATGCATATGGACAGTATTAATGGCAATCCTGATTACACAGAAAATTGATATCACAATTTTAACTTTGGGGCATAAGTCATAGCAAATCAAAAATATGACTGAAAGGATCTCTGAGCTACGGGCAGGCAGTTACGTGGATGAAGTCATAAATGCCATAACAGCAAAACTCTAAAATTAGTTCTCCCAACCCCACTGCAATATTATTACTCCTGTTATATTTTTCCTTTGCATCATTTACCTGTGACGGTTTCAGAAACGGAGGCTCAAAGAGGTGGATGTGTGTGAGACAGCGTAGCCGCGTGTGGGCTTAGGGTCCAGCTCTTTGCATGTCTGACTCTTTGCGGCCCCCTGGACTGTAGCCCCCAGGCTCCTCTGTCCACAGGATTTCCCAGGCAAGAACACTGGAGTGGGTTGCCGGGCCCTCCTCCAGGGGATCTTCCTGACCCCGGGATTGGACCCGGGTCTCCTGCCTGCAGGCGGATTCTTTACCACCGAGCTGCCAGGGCAGCCCCAGGAAAAGGCAGTCCGGGGTGTGGGTCCGCCTCACTCCGGACTCTGGGCCCCACACCGCAGTGCGAACCTGACATCGCCCCTCCCTGCCCCCCAGCCGCCCGCCGTTACCGTCCCCGCTCCAGCTCGGAAGCTGGACCCAGGTTTCCTGTTTCTGTGCATTTCTCTATTCTAATAACTCCTGCTCATCCTTTAAGCTCATCGCCATCCTTGCTTCTCGGAGCCCATGTTCACTTGGCCCTCAGGTTCTCACTCTAGACCAGACTACCAGGGAGCTCCCATCACGGTTCTAATCAAGCCAAAAGGCACCTTGCTGGATGTCGCCTGCCTCCACCCCCGCCTCCCACACCCCTCAACTTAAGTTCCATACAGAGAAGGACCATGCACAGAACAGGTGATCGTGGATGTTTGCTGAGTGAAAGGATGAGTGAGAGAACAAATCAGAAAACCTCACTCAGACAAGCTGTTTCTAACATCCATTTTTCTGTTGCCTCTGTCTAGCCTGAAACTCCGACCCTTGTTTCTGACTCTGATCTGATGACTCTGACACTGATTTCTAACGACATCCTTGCTCGAGCATTAACATTTTTGGACCTGGGTTGTATCCTGGGTATCGTACCTGTAGCTCTTCCCTCTTAGCGGGAAGATAATGAACTCTTTCCCAGATTATAGTCAGTGCCATTAATGGGGGAAAAGGGATTAGAGGGGCCCAAGTCTCTGGGGGGTGCTCCCTAGATTCAACTGTCTCAAAGAAATGTAAGAAAACACATTTACTTTGTAACCCACCTCCTGAGAAATCCATCTGTTCTACAGACCCAGAGAAAAGCAACTGGAGGGAAGAGAGCTCATCTTTCAAGCGTGGCTCTCTCTCTTTTTTAAAAAATTTTTGGCCACCCTTGCAATATGCAGGATCTCAGTTCCTAACCAGGGATCAAACCTGTATCTCCTGCATTGGAAGAGCAGGGTCTTAGAGAAGTCCTCCCAAGTGTGGCTTTCTGAATGCCTGGTGGGTTACTTGACCTTCAGCCAGGTGAAATTTTCTACTAAGAAGTAATATGCGACTTGTTTCCTTATTTGAAGAAAAAGAGCACAAGGTGAGTCTCGTCTTTCCTTCAACTTTATTTTAAAACAATTTTATAAATATTTAAAAGCTATGAAAACACTAGTATTTATCAAACATAAGACAGGTGTTTACTGTGGATTCTATTCATATTAGCACATGCATCATTGGAAAAGATTTCCTGTATTTAACTGATGGAAAATATCTTGCAAATCAAAGCTTACCTTATGCATTTTACTAACTGCCTCATAGCCATAGGCTGCGATTTGCAAAGATGCTTAGAATACGTGGCTTTATTAGTTCAGTGACCCAGAAAGAGTATATATGGATAAAGCATAGACAAGAGAACATTTGTGATGGTGATTAATTATACAGCGTGGCATCGCAGAGCATGTAAATGAAAAGCTGAATAACATATCCCATTATTAACATTCCTCTGTGAAGTGAGGGGTGTGGAGAACACAGAACAATGGTGTGTGGGGAAGTTGGGTCAGACAAGTGATAAATCAGTTGTGGAGAAATAGGGAAGGCATTACCATAAGCATTAAGCGACCATTCTCACGCGATGAATGCAGAATAACAATACCGTCTTTGTAATTATAATGATGTTCCTTATAAATTATAGATCAATTCAGAAAAACAGCACTTTTATATTTTAAAATAAATGTGGACAGTAGACCCACAACAATAATGGAAAGGGTCCATAGTAAGCTTCAATGAAATCTTAAATCCTAAAACAGAGGTCTATTTACATTAATTCAAGGTAGAAATTATTCCTACCTGTTCCTAACGACAAAGAGTCATTGTGTTCAATTTCCTTTCCCTGCGCCTGATAACTCACTTGCTCCTTCATCTCTGAATGTCAGCTCGGGAGCACTGCCACAGCACTGTACGGAGAATATAACATCCGGGACTTGGAGAAGCACCTCCGACTTCCTGGGAGGGAACCGGACAGGCTGGGTGATGCTGTTGCGTCTTGCCATTTTCAGGTTTTTATCTCTCCTCCTAGATTCTGGGTGCTGAGTTGCTCAGTTGTGTCCAACTCTTTGCGACCATGTGGACTGTAGCCCACCAGGCTCCTCTGTCCATGGGATTCTCCAGGGAAGAATACTGGAGTGGGTTGCCATGCCCTCCTCCAGGGGATCTTCCCAACCCAGGGATCAAACCTAGGTCTCCCGCATTGCAGGTGGATTCTTTACCACTCTAACCTCCTTCAAAACTGGATCTTATCTGTATTCGTATTTCCTATAATTCTGCTGATAATACGTACATGGTAAACATTTGGGAATTGAATGATTCCTTTTAGAGGCAGACCGGTCTGTGATACAGAACAAAAATGAGTTGGAAGAAACTTGGAAAAATGCAAATCCAGTCTCCCGGATGAATATCAGCGCCCTCTCTGTAGTTCTAAAAACATACAGCTTCCTGGGCACAACAGCAGACCGACTGACCACACCTCTCCGGAGAAGGGCTCCCTGCCTTGAATGTGGATCCCAGAAGGTTTCGATTGCAGAAGAGAACAGGAACACTGGTTGGGAACCTAATCTCTCTTTACCTAGCCTTCTGTGCTGTACCTTTGTGCAGTAAATAAAACCTCATTGCTTAAAGTGTACACCTATCATTTATATGCATATTATCTGTATGTTAACATACACTTGCTGTTCACTCAGTCACGTCTGACTCTTTGTGACACCATGGACTGTGTAACAGCGGGCTTCCCTGACCTTCACTATCTCCAGAGTTCATTCAAACTCATGTCCATGGACTCAGTGATGCCATCCAACCATCTCGTCCTATATACATATGTATTTTTTACATTAATATCTCATCTGAGCAAGATATATGAACAGATTTTATTCAGCAAATGTGATTTCAACAAATTGTTACATTCATAGGAAACTGACCTGGCAGCTCTCCTCAGATCAGATTTGTTTTCTCCAAAGTAGGACCCTCGCCAGGAGGGTCCTCTTGAAGGCTCTGCCCGCTCACACCCAGACCTGAAACGAAGGGAATAACAAATGAATGGCACCTAATAGGTGCAGAAGGGCCGGTGCTTGAACCTTGGACTCTAGGACACACCCAAGCAAAGAGCAGACTTTTCCTCTACTCCAAACCACCTCTAATTTGTTCACAAATAGAAAAAGGGAAGGAAAAGAGTTCCCGTCATAGCAAAGTTTGAAAATTCAAATTTTTTCAGGTTATAATGATTACAGAAAAGCTTGCCAGCTTACGGACTTTGTGTTTCCAAAGCAGAATTGCATAGACACAACTTCCAGAACTGAACACTGCCAAGAATTCTTTTTTTCAGTCCTGCAAAATCATGCCACAATGAAGATGTCAAATGTAGCTCACCAGTCATGAATGTCGGAAAAGCTCAGGTGCTAACAGACTTATTTTCTCCAAGGGGTTGGGACAAGGCTGTCATGTATGGTTGTTCAGGTTTCACACTGCACAAGGGCACTTATCTAATGTGACACTAGTTACATCATAGACCCTTTATTTCTATGATTATAGTTTTATTGACTCTAAGGTGGACAGTGGACAGTTTCTATATTTATGATGACAATTTTTTGGCAGATGGCAGTGAAGTATCTTGTTCCAATATGGGTAAATGTGTGCCATTTTACTTTGACTTATAAAACTGGAATTAATAATCAAAAAACTAGTTGATCTAACAACATCTAAAATTCCCTGTGCTTCTAAACAAAGTGTACCTCTTTGATTTTGGGGCTGATCTATTGGTTGGTAAACATCTCAATTTTCTTTTTTTTTTTAACATCTCAATTTTCTTAAAAAACCTCTTGTTGAAGTATGAGGACACTGGGTGAATTGAATTTTTCAAATTGCAGAGTTTATATCGTCCGTCTGTTGATTACCATGTTAGAACAGTATCTATGAGTTCTCAATTCACACATCCATTTAAATCTGTCCCTATACTCCAAACCATATAGTAATAATAGTCACCAATAACTCACAAAGTATTATTTGGATATAAATTGATCATATTACATAATAATCTAATAATCATAGAAGTTTGCTATTTGTTATTACAGAAAAGCCACTCATACAAAATTTAACTGCTTATACATACTTATCTTAAAATATTACAAATTTTTAAATAAAATATTAACCATTACATTATTTTTCTCCAGATACCAGAAAAACTATGTTTTTTGAATTTCTTAAGATCAGAAAACAGAACATGAAAAGCCATCAGAGAAGTAAAATTTTGAAATATTTGGAATATTGAATACATATGACAAAAATACTAGATGCAAACATACAATAAAAGGAAAAGTCTTTGTAATTACTACTTGAACAAAATGTAGCATAGACATATGCTGTCTACAGAAAGAAGATAGGAATTTTACTTCTGCGTCCATGTCAACCAAAACCTGTGATTTAAAACAAAACAAATTTTTAAAGCAAAAAACTTATTAAACAAAATGTATTTTCTGCTAACCAGGTATAGGCCATAAAATTTGGCTACTCTTTAATACTAAAATTATCAACCTCAAATAATAAATTGAACCTTTATAAAATGATACAAGTAGACTATTTGGGAGAACTACCACACACAAAAAATACTGAAGTGGTTATAAATAACCCTGTCTTCTAATTACTTTCAGTTCAGTTCAGTCTCTCAGTCGAGTCCGACTCTTTGCGACCCCAAGGACTACAGCATGCCAGGCCTCCCTGTCCATCACCAACTCCCGGTGTTTATTCAAACTCATATCCATTGAGTCAGTGATGCCATCCAACCATCTCATCCTCTGTCATCCCCTTCTCCTCCCACCTTCAATCTTTCTCAGCATCAGGGTCTTTTCAAATGAGTCAGTTCTTCACATCAGGTGGCCAAAGGATTGGAGTTTCAGCTTCAGCATCAGTCCTTCCAATGAATATTCAGGACTGATTTTCTTTAGGATGGACTGGTTGGATCTCCTTGCAGTCCAAAGGACTCTCAAGAGTTGTCTCCAACACCACAGTTCAAAAGCATCAATTCTTCAGTGCTCAGCTTTCTTTATAGTCCAACTTTCACATTCATACATGACTCCTGGAAAAACCATAGCCTTGACTAGACGGACCTTTGTTGGCAAAGTAATGTCTCTGCTTTTTAATATGCTGTCTAGGTTGGTCATAACTTTTCTTCCAAGGAGAAAGCTTCTTTTAATTTCATGGCTGCAGTCACCATCTGCACCTAATTACTTTAGTTTGTCTCAAAAGATTCTGTATTACATTTATGTTTAAAAAAATTCTTTGGGAATACAAAAAAATAATTTGAAGAACAAGAATGGGTGCAGTGGTGGAGGATTCTGAAGTGGTGTCTGATCTAAACAATAGGTGATTATTTGTGCTGCATGTGGTTAATAAGGGGAACTTCACACTGTCCAACTCATAATACACACAATTCCATTATGGGGAAGATGATCATGGTGTTCAGAAGACCACCCAGGAGACTATATAAGGCTAATAGTGGGAATGGTCTATATCTGGCAGAAACCAAAGCAATGACTGAGGGCTTCTCAGGCGGCTCAGTGGTTAAAAAAAAAAAAATCCTCCTGCCAATACAAGAGACACAGGTTTGATCCCTGGGTCAGGAAGATCCCCTGGAAAAGGAAATGGCAACCCACTCCAATATTCTTCCCTGGGAAATCCCATGGACAAAGGAGCCTGATGTGCTACAGTCCATGGGGTTGCAAAGGGTCAGACATGACTTAGTGGCTAAACAATAACAACAATAGCAATGACTGGTAATAATGTAGTAGAATATTTACATAGAAGACAAATATCAACATTGAATAATATACCTCCTGGGAAGTAAAATATAAAACCAAATGATTAAAATTATAGTAGATGCAATGATCACAATTATTTTGTGTGACACAGAGTCATTTGCATTATTTCTCAATTCTTACAGATCCAATGTTCATGGAAGCCATGTAGACTTTAAAAAATCATTGTTAGATTTTTTTCAGATGTTTAAAATACAAGTATTTAGTCCCATATACATATGGATCCAAAAGAATACATTTTCAGAAGCATATTTTTGAAAATTTCATCTAGATAAAATTATTTTGAAAAGCCCAGCATGCATACTAGTGCCATAACTATGCATAGATAACATAATGGAGTGTCAAAGGAGATCCTCAGAAAAGAAGACCTAGGCATTCTTTGTTACTTGTGAGTGTACACTGTGTAAGTCTGATCATGAAAACCTCAGGTAACTTCTTTGTTGATACCACCACATTTTATGTTATCCAAGAGCTATCCAACTAGCTTTCAGCTTCAGTGAAACATTAAAGGGTAAACACAAGTTGACATGTTTATTGACAATTCTAGGAGATGATCAAGCTGACACTATCATGACACCGAAAACACAGCTGGAGGTAAGACACTGTACTCTTAGAAACTATGAGAGCTATCAACGAAGGCGTCTGTTCTAGAAAACAAGTCCAAGTTGCACTTTCACGTATTTCCTTCCTAAGTTTGTTGCTCAGAATTAACCAGGCATCATGCAAGAATCAAATTCAATGCATCTGATTTTCTTGAAGGCATTAAGGGATTAATACATTTGTGAAGAAAAATCAAACAATGATGCTTATAAAAAATTGATAATAAACAAATTACAGCCTCTTGACACTGATATTAACTTATCCAATTTGAATATGAGAGGAAGAGAGTAAAAAGACCATTTTTGACTGTGAACTCCTTGATCAAGTGGGTCTATATTTCAAAATTAAGTCTCGAAATCAATTTTTTTCTATATTGGATATAGAAATATCACCATCATGAGAAAGATATGTCGTGCTGAAGAAAATCATGGCTTGAACCATTGTAACTATATAAACATTTTCCCTTAAAATCAATTAATGGCTCAGTACAGCCTTGACATTGAAAAAAGGACCTTAAATTGTTTTCCCACTTCAGATACCACTGGAGAATATTGCTTTTTAAGGTTAAGAAATATTAAAAAAAATTATTTCAATGCCTGCAACATCTCAAGAAAAAACAGATATTGGAGCAAACAGTGAAAGAATTTGTTTTCCAAAAGAGCAAAATGTATAAAAGTTTAAAAATTTTCACATTATAGTAACTTTGGGTACCTATTTATTGTGACAAAATATTCTAAGTTTTCCTTATTTTATGTTCAATAATTTCATTTCATTTACTTAAACAGAATAGTACATCTGTTCTAGTTCCTCTTATGGAGAAATAATGTATCCACCACAAAAAGCTTTTCTAAGAGAAAGTGTGTGTGCGTGCTAAGTCACTTCAGTCATGTCTGACTCTTTATGACCCCATGGATGTAGCCCACCAGGCTCCTCTGTCCATGGGACTCTCCAGGCAAGAATACTGGAGTGGGTTGCCATGCCCTCCTCCAGAGGATCTTCCTGACCCAGGGATAGAACCTGCGTTTCCTGCAACTCCTCCATTGCAGGCTGAGTCACTGGGGAAGCCCAAGAGAAAGTGTACTTCATTCAAATCTATACAAAACCTCCTTAAGAATCAGTGGCCGCCCTGGAGTTAGGAAGATGGATGGATCAGGTCCAAGGTCACGTCTTCTCGTTACATGCTCCCCAACAGCAAGCAGGACAGTCCTCCCTGTCTTTTAGCAAAAGACCCAGAAGAGCTCTCCTTCTTCCAATGCGGCTCACGTGCTCCTCTCTGAACCACTGGCCAGTGGGGCGAGGTATTTGCTTCCCCAGATCCAACCCACAAGTCCAGCCTCAGGGCAGGATTGGGGCGGGGATCCAAGTGAAACAGTGACAGCCCTAGTCAGGATACAGTGCTGGGGGAGCAGGAGCTGAAGCTGCTGACCCCGAGAGGGAGAAGGAAAATCACTCAGCCGACTAGATCTCAACCACCCCTCCGCCACCACTGCTTACCAGTTTGTGACTGAAGTCTGGCCTGAAAAATCGCTAACATAGGTTGAGAACAGCCAGCAGTAAACACTTTGTCAGCCCTCCTCCGGAGAAACGACCGACGTAGTACAGATCAACATGAGACAGGAGGCGGGGAAGAATGCAGAATGAAATCACAAACGCAGAAAAGTCTCCAATGAACCAGGTGGGAGGGAACCATTCTCACAATTGGTTGGCCAACAAGTTCATCCAGGTTTTTCCATAAGATGTTAATGGAAAACCCAAATAAACTTTTTGGCCAATTCAATATATCAGGCTAATTGCTTTGCCTGATTCACATAAAAAGACTGAAAATTTACCCTAGAATCCCATTGTCTTTTTGCCTGCATATTGCTTAAAATTTGTAGCATACCACTTAAATAATTAGTGAACATTTTATCACCCATCTTATATGTGGTTTTAGTCATTTTTTTTTTTTTTGGTTTTAGTCATTTTTAATGAAAACTCTTTGTCATATTGATAAAGTCCTAGAAACTGTTTCACTTTTTAAGTAGATACACCTGAACTTGGCAGATTCCATGGGGCATTACAATCAGATTATGGTGTCCTAACAAGGTAGTCAGAGCTCTAATAGAACAGTTCCTAAATAGCGTTCCTTCTTTCCTGGGTGTTCCATATTCCTCAGGGAGAACTAGCTTTCCATGTTCTGCTGCTGTTCTGTCCCCAGCTCCTATTCAACAGCTGATAGAAGTTCTATCCTTGAAAATATTCTTTTGAATCTAGATTTTCAATTATATAGCAGGTTCAGAGATAGACGAGGAAAAGAAAATGAACTATGATGAAAATTTCAGCCCTGGTTTTACCATTAACTTATGAAATCTCATTTATGACACCACCTTCTCTGTGCCTTTGGGGTTTACCGAAGTTTTCAAAAAGACTAGTAGTATGATTCAGCAAATGTTTCTAAACGGCCCTGTATCAAATATGCAACATTCAAAATGCACTTTCTCTGCTAATAACTGGAATAACAAGCTTGGGCAAATTGTATTTCTTCTTTGGGTCTCAGTGGAACCATAAAATATGGACTTTAGGTAATAATCTCTAGGACTCACTGATCCTTACAAGGCAGAGTATTTTAGGGGTCAAAAGAAACAGACATTGGATGTGTAAATTATTTGAAAGGCAGAAAATCCTTCATAACTCTGCTTCAGGGGTGATACCAGAGCACTGGGGAGCTTACATACCATCGTTTTTGGCTGTCTGTTTCTTCCTAACCCAGAGATCGAACCCGCGTCTCTTGCATTGCAGGCAGATTCTTTACCGTCTGTTCCACTAGGGAAGCCCTTTCAAAAAGCATATCTTATCAAGGGCCTGTTGACATTTAGACCAAATAGGTACTGTCCAGCAGGAAGTGGTCCAAAGAGAGATCAGTCAAGCTAAAATCGGATCTTTGAGACAACCAGCATTAAAGTGGGGATTGTACTCCCCTTCACCTTCACCTTTCAGACAACACACCTCCCTTGACGTCTGCAAGGTATTGGTTCTAGGAGTCCCCACAGACACCAAAGTTTGCAGACACTCAAGTCCCTTATTTGCAAAGCAGAAATAGAGTCAGAGATGTAGAGAACAAACTTAAGGTTACCAAGAGGTTCGGGGGGCTGGGATGAATTGGGAGATTGGGACTGATGAGTATACACTCATATGTATAAAATAAGTAAATAATGAGGACCTACTCTACAGCACAGTGCAGAAGGGAACTCTCCTCAGGGGTCTGTGCTGGCCTAAATGGGAAGGAAATCCAACAAAAGGGGATATGTGTGTACACATAGCTGATTTATTTGCTGTACAGTAGAAATGAATCAAAATGGTAAAGCAACTGTACGCCAATAAAAGTTAATGAAGTTGATTAGTTACTTTTTTAAGTGGCTTAGAACAATGAATACACTTGGCCTTCAGTATCCACAAGTTTCACATCCATGGATTCAACCAACCACAGATTGAAATTTCAAAATTTCCATTGGCTGAATCTTCAGATGTGAAAGCTGAGGATGAGAAAGCTGACTCTCTCTTGTTACCATTATTGGTATGAAGTTGCCCAAGAGGAGGACCTACCATAATAAGACTGCTCACTTTTAAGGCCATGAATCAATCTGAACTAATTCAAGCTAGTAGCTTAGAGTTAGTTGCTCAGTCGTGTCTGACTCTTTATGACCCCATGGACTGTAGCCCATCAGACTCCTCTGTCTATGGGATTCTCCAGGCAAGAATATTGGAGTGGGTTTCCATTTCCTTCTCCAAGTACCTTATAATCAGGCCAATTTATTTCTTTTTCAAATTCAGAGTGGTTGGAAAACATTTTGAAAGAATGAGGCAAGGTTACTGACACTGAAAATAGGAAAACATAAAAAAGAATTTTTACACTTGTACATGTCCTCAGAACTCTAGAGGGAAATTATCATTCATGGAAAGCATCTTCTTTCTGACAGGTAATAATGATAGCTAATGAGACTGACATTTACACTGTTCATTTAGAAAAAAGAGTATTTTTCTAAACATGAAGTATAATTAACACAACTTGCACACAAATCACACACACACAAAGCATCACATTATCAAGACTTAGGGATGAATAATGTCCTCCAAACGATTCTGTTCAATGCGCCTTGGGCCCTGTGAGCAATTTTAAGGCTCTTTTAAGGTTTCTTCTTTATTCTTCTAAGGAAAGATGAATCAGATCACAGTGATGAAAACTACCAGGTCCTTCATCTTGGAAGGAAGGAAAAAGGAAGAAAAAGAGGGCAGGAAGAAGGCATTCAGATAAAAGAAAGGGTCACATGAGATTTTGAATAAAAGTCATTAAGAAATGCATGCTACATTCTGTAGAGTATAAATAACACCTCATGTATGTCTGGGTTCTTTTTGGTTTTCTTTGTAGGAGTTGTATTTTTTGTCGTTACATGGTGTTCCCTTTATTTCTATAAGAGTTTAACATTAATTTGTTTGTTTTACAAATATGTTTGGATCCTTTTTATGTTAGCAGCAGAGAGAAATAACACTAGAGTAATCATGGACTTCTATATACAGAGAAGGTTAAGCCTCTCACAAGTCCATGTGGAATTATAAACACCAAGTGTGACTGTGCATGTAAATACAGTAAAACGGTTCATTCTTTGTTTTGCTTTGAACTTTATTATTTTATAACTTTAGCAGAGTTTTTAGCAAAGACTTTAAAATAGACACTGATGCAGGGGAATAATAACATGCTGAGAAAATAAAAAGGAACCATGATTTACATTGTTGAACACATTAAGGAAGGTTCTAGTCAAAACTGTGATTGGGCAGATGTACAGAACAGACTTTTGGATGTTCTGAGAGAATAACATTGAAACAAGTATACTATCAAGGGTGAAACAGATCACCAGTCCAGGTTGGATGCATGGGACAAGTGCTCAGGGCTGGTGCACTGGGAAGACCCAGAGGGATGGGATGGGGAGGGAGGTTGGGGGGGTGGGGTCCAGGATGGGGAACACATGTAAATCCATGGCTGATTCATGTCAATGTATGGCAAAAACCACTACAATATTGTAAAGTAATTAGCCTCCAACTAATAAAAATAAATGGAAAAAAAAAAAAAACTGTGACTGGGGATGGGTTCTGTGTACTTCTTTCTTTCCGCCTCCCTGAGCTCCCAGGCTCCTCCAGCCAGGGGTCGCCTTTGCTTTCAGCACGGCCCTCCCTGCAGCTTATCAACCCCAAACCCATCACAATTCTCCTGCCTCTCATGTTCTCAGAACATCTGGATCAGCATAGGCCACATTTCAAGTTAATGTGTGTTTGTTAGAACAGAGCCTGCTAAGAGGGCCTGTTTCTCGTTCCCCAACATTTTTTCCTTTAAGTCTGTTTTGAAGCTCACCAGATTTTGAAATAAAATTATATCCTAAAAACTTCCCTGAAGTGTCACTTGTGTTCAAGAACCTGCACTCAGATTGAGGGCTCCATCCGCTGATCCATCCACCTCCAGATGTTGATGAGGTCAAGTCCAGTGAGGCAGGTCAGGTTTGGGCACCGCTCCTTGCACCTGGGACACTCACGCTGTCCTCGTGTCTGTGTCGTCCTCTTGTCCAGTCACATCGATCTTTGCTCAGTGCATAATCGGCCAAACATATACCTATCGCATGTACACATGCAACTGCTAAAGTGTAACTCTCAATTTACATCTCCTTAATGAAGCCTCGTCACCCTGCTTATTTAACTTACATGCAGAGGACATCATGAGAAACGCAGGGCTGGAAGAAGCACAAGCTGGAATCAAGATTGCCGGGAGAAATATCAATAACCTCAGATATGCAGATGACACCACGCTTATGGCAGAAAGCAAAGAAGAAATAAAGAGCCTGTTGATGAAAGTGAAAGAGGAGAGTGAAAAAGTTGGCTTAAAGCTCAACATTCAGAAAACTAAGATCATGGCATCTGGTCCCATCACTTCATGGGAAATAAATGGGGAGACAGTGGAAACAGCGTCAGACTTTATTTTTTTGGGCTCCAAAATCACTGCAGATGGTGATTGCAGCCATGAAATTAAAAGATGCTTACTCCTTGGAAGGAAAGTGATGACCAACCTAGATAGCATATTAAAAAGCAGAGACATTACTTTGCCAACAGAGGTCCATCTGGTCAAGGCTATGGTGTTTCCAGTGGTCATGTATGGATGTGAGAGTTGGACTGTGAAGAAAGCTGAGCACCGAAGAATTGATGCTTTTGAACTGTGGTGCTGGAGAAGACTCTTGAGAGTCCCTTGGACTGCAAGGAGATCCAACCAGTCCATCCTAAAGGAGATCAGTCCTGGGTGTTTATTGGAAGGACTGAAGCTGGAGCTGAAACTCCAATACTTTGGCCACCTGATGCAAAGAGCTGACTCATTTGAAAAGAACCTGATGCTGGGAGGGGTTGGGGGCAGGAGGAGAAGGGGATGACAGAGGATGAGATGGCTGGATGGCATCACTGACTTAATGGACATGAGTTTGAGTAAACTCTGGGAGTTGGTGATGGACAGGGAGGCCTGGCGTGCTGTGGTTCATGGGGTCACAAAGAGTCAGACACGACTGAGGGACTGAACTGAACTGAACTGAATGAAGCCTCTCCATCTTTGGCTACAGAGAATATAACCGATCTGATTTTGGTGTTGGCCATCTGGTGATGTCCATGTGTAGAGTCTTCTCTTGTGTTATTGGAAGCGGGTGTTTGCTATGACCAGTGCTTTCTCTTGGCAAAACTCTATTAGCCTTTGCCCCGCTTCATTCTGTATTCCAAAGCCAAATTTGCCTGTTACTCCAGGTATTTCTTGACTCCCTACTTTTGCATTCCAGCCCCCTATAATGAAAAGGACCTCTTTTTTTTGGATATTAACTCCAGAAGGTCTTGTAGGTCTTCATAGAACCATTCAACTTCAGCATCTTCAGCATTACTGGTCGGGACAGAGACTTGGATTACTGTGATATTGAATGGTTTGCCTTGGAAACAAACAGAGATCATTCTGTCATTTTTGAGATTGTATCCAACAACTGCGTTTCAGACTCTTTTGTTGACTATGATGGCTGCTCCATTTCTTCTAAGGGATTCTTGCTCATAGTAGTAGATATAATGGTCATCTGAGTTAAAGTCACCCATTCCAGTCCATTTTAGTTCACTGATTCCTAAAATGTCAGTGTTTACTCTTGCCATCTCCTGTTTGAGAACTTCCAATTTGCCTTGATTCATGGACCTAACATTCCAGGTTCCTATGCAGTATTGCTCTTTACAGCATCAGACTTTACTTCCATCACCAGCCACATCCACAACTGGGTGTTGATTTTGCTTTGGCTCCATCCCTTCATTCTTTCTGGAGTTATTTCTCCACTGATCTCCAGTAGCATACTGGCCACCTACCAACCTGGGGAGTTCACTTCAACAGTACATGAACCGTGAACTTCCAGATGTCCAAGCTGGATTTAGAAAAGGCAGAGGAACCAGAGATCAAATTGCCAATATCCGCTGGATCATCGAAAAAGCAAGAGAGTTCCAGAAAAATATCTCCTTCTGCTTTATTGACCAAGCCAAAGCTTTTGACTGTGTGGACCACAACAAACTCTGGAAAATTCTTAAAGAGACAGGAATACCAGACCACCTGACCTGCCTCTTGAGAAACCTGTATGCAGGCCAGAAATCAACAGTTAGAATCAGACATGGAACAATAGACTGGTTAAAAATAGGGAAAGGAGTACGTCAAGGCTATCTATTGTCACCCTGCTTATTTAACTTATATGCAGAGGACATCATGAGAAACGCTGATCTGGATGAAGCACAGTCTGGAATTAAGATTGCCAGGATAAATATCAATAACCTCAGATATGCAGATGACACCACCCTTATGGCAGAAAGCAAAGAAGAAATAAAGAGCCTGTTGATGAAAGTGAAAGAGGAGAGTGAAAAAGTTGGCTTAAAACTCAACATTCAGAAAACTAAGATCATGGCATCTGGTCCCATCACTTCATGACAAATAGATGGGGAAACAGTGGAAACAGTGACAGACTTTATTTTTGGGGGGGCTCCAAAATCACTGCAGATGGTGACTGCAGCCATGAATTTAAAAGATACTTGCTCCTTGGAAGAAAAGCTATGACCAACCTAGACAGCACAGTAAAGAGTAGAGACATTACTTTACCAACAAAGATCCATTTAGTCAAAGCTATGGTTTTTCCTGTAGTCATGTATGGATGTGAGAATTGGATTATAAAGAAAGCTGAGCACCTAAAAATTGATGCTTTTGAACTGTGGTTTTGGAGAAGACTCTTGAGAATCCCTTGGACTGCAAGGAGATCCAACCAGTCCATCCTAAAGGAAATCAGTTCTGAAAATTCATTGGAAGGACTGAAGCTGAAGCTGAAACTCCAATCCTTTGGCCACCAGATGGGAAGAACTGACTCATTGGAAAAGATCCTGATACTGGGAAAGATTGAGGGCAGGAGGAGAAGGGGATGACAGAGGATGAGATGGCTGGATGGCATCACCAACTCAATGGACATAAGTTTGAGTAAACTCCGGGAGTTGGTGACGGACAGGGAGGCCTGGCGTGCTGCAGTCCATGGGGTCACAGAGTCGGACACGACTGAGTGACTGAACTGAACTGGGCAAGCCTCATGGCCTGCCCAGGTGATACTAGGGGTAAAGAACCCGACTACCAATGCAGGAGATGTAAGACACGTGGGCTCGATCCCTGAGTCAGGAAAATCATCTGGAGGAGGAAATGACAACCCACTGCAGTATTCTTGTCTAGAGAATCCCATGGACAGAGGAACCTTGTGGGCTACAGTCCATAGGGTCACAAAGAATCGGACACGAGTGAGCAACTGAACAACAATAACAACAACATCACATATAATCTTGGTGAATGAAGAAAATGTCTAATAAAAAAGATATAAATCAAGAAAGCTTCCAGAGTGGAAGATCTGGTATCTTACAAAGAAATGGATACAGGACTTCTCTTTAGCAGCAGTGAGTGGTAGAACACTATGAAATAATTTCCTCTCCCCATTTTGACATGATATTATTAGAAACTATCAACTCTAAGAAGAAATAGAAATAGAGATAAAGATATTTGGCGATTTGTAAAGCAAACTGAAAGAAAACCATATTCCATGCACCCATATGAAAAAGTGCATGTAGATAATCTAGGAAAACATAACAGAATACCCACTAAGCATGAGTGAGATACAGGAAAAAGAGCAGCAAGAGAAATTGATAAAAATAATATTTCTATCCACCTGAAATATTAGAGGATTGATAATATAAAATTGTATTCTTTTTCTTTACATGTCCACTCACATCAGGATACGTGTCCAGTCACATCAGTTATTTCTCCAGTGTATAATATTTAGGTCACAATGTAAATGTTCGTCAAATGATATTAAGAAAAAGTCTACAGAAAAAAACAAACAAATGTGGAAGATGTACAATACAGAATACCTATTACAAACTTAGTTAATGTAAAAATAATAACTGCTGATAGCAAAATAGAAGATGGGGAAGAGGAAAAGAATGTTGCATTAAATAATAAATATTGTTTGAGAGTTGATGTCCCAAGAAATATCAGATTTCAATTTAGTAATGCATACTTTGTGTTAAATGGCAATTATAATTATAAAAGACCTAGAAAGCAGAAATTGCTCAAAAGGAGTTACTTTAGGTGTGTGTGGAGCTAATGGTAGGTGTGGGAGAAGGGAGATTTTAGATTTTTCATTTTAGATCTGTCTTATTGTTTAGAATTGTTTTTAGCCATTTGCCAGCAAAAATATCACAATGGTAACTACTGAGCTCTCTATTGAAAATCTTTATTTTTTAAAAGTTCAGCCTTCCCTTGACCTTTGTAATTGTTGCACTTGTAAAAATACTGTATTAGTTATAAAAACTTCGTTTTTATTTGTAAAATAGGATTGGACTCTAGCTTTGGTAACTATAAACAGAACTGTGACCTATCTGTATGTCCAGTGGGACAATTAAAAGTCATGCATGACGTGGGGTCATTTTGAGTGTGAGGGGTTCTCCCAGGCGGGAGAGACCTCTGGCTCCCCTGGAAATGCCCAGTGGATACTGCTTCTCTCTCCCATGATAACCAAAAATCCTCCCCCCACCCCCAGATTTCCAAAATGTCTTCCACAGGGTTGATATCACCAACTTGGAGAACCACTCCTTAGAGGAGAATAAAGGGAACCAATATTTTTCCAAGAATAAGACTGAGAGTATGCCTATCTTTCATCATCTTATCTTTATAATACCTTGTGAGGAAAATATTATTTTACTTATTTATAACATGAGAAAAAATAAGGTACTACATAATGGACATCTAAAAAATTTACTCTTTTATTTAGTCATTCAACAAATGGGCCAGGAATCACTCTAGGTTCCCCGGATACAGTAACAAAAGGAGAGACGGGCATTTCCCTGCTGGTCCAGCGGTGAAGACTCCGTTTTCACTGCGAGGGGCATAAGTTCAGCCCTGGTTGGGGAACTGAGGTCCCACATGCCGCCTGGTGCAGACAAAAAAGAAAGAAAGATGAAGTCTCATTCTTGGAGCCCACGTGCACGTTGAGGAGACGGACACTAAACAAGTCAGAAATAAATAATGTGAAGCTGGAAAGTGATAAGCTCGTGTCAGTAGCCATACTCAGATATTTCTCATTTAGAAAGGCAGCAGGTTCCACTTCTTGGAACAAGGGGGAAAGACCTTTTGTGTTTCTTTTAACACTTGCTTAACTGTAGGTCAAATGTTTTAAGTGCCTTGAAATACTCAAAAAAATCTCATTCTAAATAATAACAGAATTTGCATAATTAGGGATGGATACACACAAATCTATATATATAGTTTATATATATATATATTAGATGGATTTATTTCAGAAGAGGTAACATATATATTAGATGGATATATTGCAGGAAAGGAAATAAACTTACAAATAAATTACATAAGAAGAAGAGCAGAGCTTTTAAATGTTCTATGCCTGCCCGCATGCTAATTCACTTCAGTCGTGTCCGACTCTTTGTGACCCCATGGACTATGGCCTGCCTGGCTCCTCTGTCCATGGGATTCTCCAGGCAAGAATACTGGAGTGGGTTGCCATTTCCTCCTCCAGGGGATCTTCTCGACCCAGGGATGGAACCCGCATCCCCCTCTTACATCTCCTGCGGTGACAAGCAGGGTCCCTACCACTAGCGTTACCTGAGAAGCCCTGAATGTTTTATACTGTCCTATAAAAAAGTTTATGAGCATAGTCGGAGGTGAGTTCCATGCACAATCTGCAAATCCCTGAGCACTTTTGAAATAGGAGAAAAATACCATAAGCGTTAAAAGGTGTCAGTGAGGCTACTGTAAGAGGCGTCTGGGCTCTGGGAGAGTTCACCTGGAGGTATTCTCGCTGAGCCCATTAAACACCTACAGAGCTGGGACTGAGGGCCGGGGCTGCCCGCAGGCCCCCTGGGAGACACGTGCCTCCACCCTGGGCCAGAGGAGGAAGCATCGTGATGCCCAGGGAGGCGAGGGGGCGGCCAGTCTAACCGGGAAAGCAAGAGCCGCTTCCACGGAAGGGCTAAAAAGGAATGCTTTTAGTGCTTCCTTTATTTTTATTTTCAGATGTTCCCCCCTAGGATAGTAAATCATTCTCCTTTATTTGTGGTGCAAAAGGTTGAAAAAAGAAAAACCTATCTTTGCCATGTTCTGGGGTTAATGGACCACGCGTGTTACCTTTTTCCTCTATTTTATGTTAAGAAAAACGTCAGATATTAACCTATAGTAATTAAAATACAAAACCATAAATAGGAAGTTGTTTTTCAAAGGAAAATTATATATTGCCATTAAAGCTTATTTCCAAACAAAACTGCCTTTCAGTGGAACCAGAGAATATGATTCATTTCAAAGAAACAAACAACGTTTAAATGATCCACATACTCAAAAATCACCCCTTGTTCTTTTAAAAAAAATCTTTAACCTTTTGATTTTATAATTACCTTGAACTTAACTCCTTTCTCAGTCTTGTACAGCCCACAGGCAAACGCAAAAAAAATTCTGATAGATGGGCAGGAGGAATCTTTCCTTCCAAAGGAAATGGTGGATCCAGAAAACACCCCACTTTCCAGTCAAATGTTACTGGTCTTGATATTGTATATCTTTTGTGTAAGCTTTTTTTTTTTTCCTTTTCAGAGCTTTCATATAAACTGAATTTTCCAGATATGGTATTATCGTAATATATACTGAAGAAAAATTGTATTATAGTCTTATTTCCAACTTTATAAAGATGTGATTTCTGCTTTGGTACATCATGCACCATCAGTGGGTGTTTGTAGTAGACAAACGTGACCAGGACATACAGCTCATCAGGACACATTTGCACCACGTGTGGTGATGCTACACACGCGTGCTAGGATCCAGCTTCTTCCTTATGTCTTCCTGGGGAGTTACGACACTGCAGTGTAGCTGTGCCCAATAATTTCTATCTCTAAACACCAATTTGTTTATTATACATTGTTTTCTTTACGGACTTCCCTGGTGCTCAGCAGTAAAGAATCTGCCTGCAATGCAGGGGATGCAGGTTTGATCCCTGGGTCAAGAAGATACCCTGGAGGAGGAAATGGCAACCCACTCCAGCATTTCTTGCCTGGAAAATTCCATGGGCAGAGGAGCCTGGAGGGCTACAGTCCACAGGGTCACAGAGAGTCAGATACGACTGAGCACGCACACGTCATGCCACAGAGTTAACTGACTTTGAACATCACATAAGCACATACGTGAATTATGTGCACTTTAAAAAAGCTGATAAGAGACTTTTGAATTCAATGCAGTCAGAGATTAGGTTTTATATATATATATACACACACACACACACACACACACACACACATATATATATATATCTTCTTTATTTCTTTATCTATTCATCTGTTAATGGACCCTTAGTCTGCCTCCATATCTCCGCTAGTGTAAATAATGCTGCTATGAACATAGTGAGGACAATATCTTTTTGAATTCATGTTTTAATTTTCTTTGGAAACTATCCATAAATGGAATTGCTGGATTGTATGATCATTCTATTTTTAAATTTTTTTGAGGAAATCTCAATCCTTTTTTCCATAGTGGTTGTTCCAATTTACAATCCCACCAACAGTGCTTGAGGGTTCCCTTTTCTCTGCATTCTCACCAACTCTTGTTTTTCCCTTGCCTCTCTGATAATAGCCATCCTGACAGGTGTGAAGTGATATCTCACTGTGGTTTTGATTTGCATTTTCCTGATGATTAGTGATGTTGAGCATCTTTTCATATGCCTGTTGGCCATCTATATGTCTTCTTTGGGAAAATATATCTTCAGATCCTTTGCCTTTTTTAAATATTGAGTTCTTTATGTATTTTGATATTAACTTGTTAGCTATATCATTTGCAAATATCTTCTCCCATTCAATAGGTTGCCATTTCATTTTGTTGATAGCTTTATTCACCATACAAAAGTTTTTTAATTTGGTTAGGTACATCTGTTTATTTTTCTTTCTGTTGTCCTTGTCTGAGGAACAGATAAAAAACTATTGCTAAGATCAATGTCAAAGAAAGCACTGCCTATGTTTTCTTACAGATGTTTTATGGTTATAGGTTTTACAGTTAAGCCTTAATCCATTTTGAATTCATTTTTGTATATGGTATGAGAAAGAAGTTCTGTTTCTTTTCTTTTTTGCTTTCTTTTTTCGATGTAGCTATCCACTTTTCCCAGCACCACTTATCAAAGAGACTATCTCTTCCCCTACTGTATATTCTTGGCCCTTTTGTTGTAGATTAATTGACCGTATAAATACAGATTCATTTTTGGACTCTATTCTGATCCGTAGATCTATGATCTATCTGTGTGCCAGTACTATACCACTTAGATTACTGTAGCTTTGTAGTGTAGCTTGAAATCAGGGAGCATGAAACCCCCAGCTTTGTTCTTTATCAATATTTCTTTGGATTTCCAAGATCTTTTGTGATTCCATACAATCTTAGGATTATTACTTCTACTTCTGTGAAAAATGCCATTGGTATTTCGATAGCATGCGTGTGAGCTTTTTAATTACCTGCTCAGAGCCCATTATTAATGACAACAAAGTCATAATATGAGCACTTATTAAACAAGACAGAGGTATAAAGAGAAATGCCTTGTAACCACAAATTCTACCCAAATCCCACTCAGCCATCTGTAAACAAATACTGTTGATTATAAAAGAATCAGGTAGGAGGACACAGATGGCTAAGGAGAAACCATCGTTATGATCAGGAAAGGAACGTGGACTCCCAGTCCTGCTGACTGTGAGTTTGTATCATTGCTACATTAAAAAGAACAGCCACTAATTTATAATAATTGGTACCTTTTCCTAAATAACTTGTAATAGTCTGTTTTATATAACACCCTTATGTTTTAATGGAACTCTATCACCATAATAATTGCTATTTTATTTAAAACATTTACATGTCTCTATTTGCACCCTATACTTTTTGATCTCAAGAAAGAAAAATGCATGCTTTTAAAATAATCACTGAGTTTTGCTAATTTTTTGGCCCTTCAGAAATACTGTTTTATTTTCATTCCCTCTGCTCATCCTGACATTCAGTGCACCCTTTCAATTAGAAGCTCAAAAACTCTAATTGGTAGAAAACTCCTGACGCATTTATGGGTCACATTGAGACACGGGCAAGCCCTAGAACCACATGCTCTATCTATACAAATAGAGATTTAACACTAAGGATTTTATCATGATCTGTACCTCGTTTCTGCATTCTCTTAACAGTGTCTTTTAAAAGTGAAAGAAAGGTTTCAGTTTTGGTGAGGTATAATTTAGCAGGCCTTTTCTTTTATGGAATATGCTTCTGGTGTCATAGCTAAGAAATATTTGCCAAAAGGCAGGTCACAAGGATTTCCTCCTATATTTATCTTCTACAGATTTTTCATTTTAGGATTTATATTTAGATGCATGATCCATTTCAGTTAAATTTTGTGTGAGGTACAATATGTAGATTGAAGTGTTTTTGCATATGTACATACAATTGTTTTAGCATCATTTGTTGAAAAGACTCTCCTTTTCCTGCTGAATTTTCTTTGATTTTTTTGTTGAAAATAAGTTGTCTATATATGTGGGTAAATACCTAAGAGCAGAATGGGTGGATGCTACGGTCCATGTATGTTTAAGAAAGTACCAAACTGTTTTCCAGAGTGGTTGTACCGTTTTATATTCCCATTATCAGTTTATAAAATTCCCAATTCTCTACATCCTCATCAACATAAGGTGTAGCCAGTAATTTCCATTGGCTCGATGTCGTGTGTAATGGTATCTCATGATGGTTTTAATCTGAATTTTTCTCATGTCTAATGAAGGTGAGCAACTTTTCATGTGCTTATTTGCCATCTATGTATCTTTTTTGGTAAAGTGTTCAAATCTCCTGCTTCTTTTTAAATTGAGACATATGCTTCCTTACTGTTAAGTTTTGAGAGCTCTTCATATGTTCTGCATGCAAGTCCTCTCCCAGGTCTCTTCTCCTGATGCTAGCAGCCTTCCCGCTGTGTGCTCACGTGACCCTGTTTTGTGCACACGTAGAGCGCTCTCTCTCTTCCTCTATATATGAGGTCAGCAATGCTATCGGATAAGGTCTCACACTTATGATCTCACCCGACCTTCCTTACCTCCTAATCTTCAACAAAGTTCCTTACCTCCTAATCTTCAAAAATCTTCCTTACCCTATCTTCAAAAAAGTCACATTGTGGGTTAAGATTTCAACATAGGGCTTCCCTGGTGGCTCAGTGGTGAGGAACCCTCCTGCCAAAGCAGGAGACGTGGGTTCAGTCCCTGGTCCAGGAGGATCCCACACGCCACGGAGCAACCAAGCCCGTGTGCCGCGACTGCTGAGCCCGCGCTCCCTCCAGCCCAGGCTCCACGGCAGAAGAAGCCGCCACAACTAGAGAGTGGTCCCCGCTCCCCACAACTAGAGAGTGGTCCCCGCTCCCCACAGCTAGGGAAAAGGCCACACGGCAGCAGAGACCCAGCACAGCCAAGCAGAAACAAACAAAATTATTAAAACAGAAAAAGATTTCAACATACAGGGACAGACCTAGAGATTCTCATACTACGTGAAGTAAGTCAGAAAGAGAAAGACAAATATCACATGATATCACTTACCATATCTAAAA
The DNA here is from genome assembly GCF_019320065.1 of Cervus canadensis. NCBI lineage: Eukaryota > Metazoa > Chordata > Mammalia > Artiodactyla > Cervidae > Cervus > Cervus canadensis. The sequence continues at coordinate 3,764,586 of NC_057398.1, forward strand.
CATGCCACAGACAAGCCTCTCTATGAAACAAACAAACAAAAGGATTTTTATTTTGTTTTCTTATCTGTGGAGGGGAAAAAGGGCTTCCCTTGTGGCTTAGCTGGTAGAGAATCTGCCTGTAATGAGGGAGACCTGGGTTTGATCCCTGGGTTGGGAAGATCCCCCTGAGAAGGGAAAGGCTACCTGCTCCAGTGTTCTGGCCTGGAGAATTCCACGGATGGTATAGTCCACGGGGTCGCAAAGAGTTGGACACGACTGAGTGACTTTCACTTTTACTTTCACTTTTCATGAAACAAAAAACAGACTCACAGACCTAGAGATCAGACTTGTGGTTGCCAAGGTAGAAGGGGTTTGGGGAAGGAGAGAGTGAGCGTTTGGGATTAGCAGATATAAACTATTATATACAGGATGGATAAACAAGGTCCTACGTACAAGAACAAGGAACTATATTCAATATCCTGTGATAAACCATAATGGAAAAGAAAAAAAAGATTCCAATAAATGGATTAGAAGGGGACACGACTCAGTCCACGGCACTGTGACGAAGTGTATCAAACTGTCGGCATTAAACATGTATAGCTTATTGTAAGTCAAGCAGCCCTCAGTTAAGGAAAACAGGCGGGCAGCGTCAGCAGGATGGCAAAACTGAAAGCCCAGACCGTCCTGCCGCCTGCAGAGACGACAGCTCAACAGCAATACACAGCCCAAAATCAACGTACAAAAATCAACTGTGTTTCTATACAAAACACAATGAGCTACCAGTAAAACAAATTAAGAAAACAATTCTGTTTACAATAACATCAAAAAGAATAAAATACTTAGGAACAAATAAAACCAAGGAGGTGGAAGGATCTATACATGAAAACTATAAGACACTGATGAAAGAAATTGAAGACAATGTGAAAGATATCTTGTCTTTTAGAGCAGAAGAATGAATATTGTGAAAATGTCCGTACTACCCAAAGAAAACTAGAGACTCAATGCCATCAAAGTACTGCCTATCAAAATTCTGCAGGGGGCATTTTGGGGGATCCATGCTGGGTGAGTGGGGTGCCATTTGCTGACAGCGGGGGAAGCAGGTTTGTGATCCACACTGGACTCAGAATATGTCAAGCTTTTTTCAATATGATGCTCTGGTTATTTGTTCTTAACCCATTCCTCAGTTAAGGAACTTCAAACTCACCCAAAATATAAGTGCAAAAATAAAAAAATGTTTTTTATACAAACCTAAATACTCATATATATAGTCATGTTCAACTTCACTTTTAACCCTTGACTCCTCCCCTAGTTTGGATTAAGAGGGAACTCCCTCCCAGTTGGTGTGAGACCACCCCAGTTATCCTCAGCTCCATCTAAAGGGTCTGGGAATTCACTTCATTTTCCCATCAGCACTCACGGCTCCACCACCATCATCTGCCTCCTGAGGGCTGATGTTATAATGCTCTTAATCTATTAAAAGACCCACATAAAGTATCCTAATCAGAGAACTTATCCAGCTCAGATCTAAACTGGAAAGGACTTTGGGACAATAGGCATAAGCCAAGATTGTGCCTTGGAACAGTCCTAGGAACATGGGGATGTATGGTCTCCCTTGTTACCCTGGGTGATGTCAGTTGTCACCAAAGTTTCAGGCCACCTCTCATCTCCTAAGCTACAGTCCTCATCAGATTCTACAGATCCTCGGTGTTATGTGCAATGACCTCCCACCCACTTCCAGCTCCTAAAATTCTCTCACTGTGCCTCTGGCTTTAACAGCCCACAGTGGGGAAAATCCCTATGTGGTCCCCTCTTCTCCAAATGTTTCCTTCATTTTCTTGTTCCCTCCTGAAGACACAGCTTACCATGTAGCCTTCCCAAGATGTGCTGGGTTTTCTCCCACAGTCCTTCTATCACTGGCCCAAGAGTTGGTTTCCACACTGTTTCTCATGATTCCTCCCAAGAACTTTCTCCTTTTCTCCCATAAAGAATTTCCCAGCTTTGACTCTCACGTCACCAAACTCGCCCATCCTCTTCCTTCCTTGTGTCAAGCTTCCTGACTCTGTGTAAGGACCCTCATTTCTTGTTGATTTTAGCTCCTGGCTCATTGCTACATTCTCACACAACTCATGCCTTCATTGTTGGAGATTTAAATCCACATAGAAGATCAGCTTCTTGAACTTTTCTCCTTCCACCATCTCATGCTCCATGCCACCTCCATCATGACCAATGATGCAATGCTGAATGGTCATATGATCCAACAATCCCACTTCTGGGCTTATATCCAAAGGGATGAATCCAGATATATACAAGATACCTGCACTCCCATGCTTACTGCGGCATTGTTCACCATGGCCTCGATGTGGAAACCAGCTAGACGTCCATCAGCAGACGAACAGATGAAGATGCGGAATGTGTGTACAGTGGAATATTGTTCAGCCATGAGAAGGAAGGAAATCCTGTCATTTGCAACAACATGGAGGGACCTTGAAGATACGATGCTGAGCGAAATAAGTTAGAGAAGGACCAGTACTGCAAAGTATCACTTATGTGTAAAATCTAAAAGTCAAACTCATAGAAGCAGAGATTAGAAAAGTGGCTTCCAGGGGCTTAGAGGGGGTGGGGGGAGAATAGGAAGAGGTTGGTTAAAGGGTATAAACTTTCCACTATAAGTGAGTAAGGTCTGAGTGACAGTGAAAGTCGTGTCCTACTCTTTGTGACCCCACAGACTATACATGGAATTCTCCAGGCCAGAATACTGGAGTGGGTAGCCTTTCCCTTCTTCAGGGGATCTTCCCAACCCAGGGATCAAACCCAGGTCTCCCACATTGCAGGCAGATTCTTTACCAGCTGGGCCACCAGGGGAGCCCAAGAATACTGGAGTGGGTAGCCCATTCCTTCTCCAGGCGACCTACCCAACCCAGGAATCGAACCGGGGTCTCCTGCATTGCAGGGGGATTCTTTATCAACTGAGCTATCAGGAATGAAGATCTGATGTAAAACATGGTGACTATATTTGATAACATGATATTACATAATTGAAATTTGCTGAGAATTTAAATATTACACACCCCAAAAGATAAACATGTAAGGTGATGGGGGTGTTCATTAACTAGATGTTAGGAATCTTTTACAGTGTATGTGTATATCAAATCCCCACAAGTAGACTTTAAATATCGTACAATTTTATCGGTCAGTTATTCTACAATAAAGCTGACCACCTCTCCCCCCATCCCCCGCCAAAGAAAAAGATGAGGCTGGAAAATGGAATACTCCTCTTGGTGGGAGGGAAAGCCTGGATCTAAAGAGGAATAGAAAATTAGGGCCACTTTTTGCAATCAGCCTACTGTCTCCCTCTACAGCTCTGATTTTACATCCTTCCACAGTACCACCTACCCTCCATCGAGCCCACCTTTGCAGTTTAACATCACCTTCTTGTGTTCCCGCTCCCCTCCCATCTAGCCTTCATCCAGTGGTCAACCATCAGCATCATTTGCTTTGCATTCACCCTCAACTCCATGCTGGTTTCTTCGGTTAGATGATGGCTTGTCCGAATCACGGCTCTAGTGATGGGAGGTTCTATCCACCTTCCTGCGAACCCCACACCTATGGCTCTGTTGATGAACTGATGGGAGACCAACCACGCGAGGACTCTGAATTTCATGTCTTTGAAGACCCTGAAGCTCACGAAGGTCCATATGGACCTGCTGGTGTCACTCACACATCCCTAATGCATTCACTTTGATCTCCCAGATAATTACCTCATACCTTCTCTCTCCGCAAACCTCCAACACCGGCTCTCTTATGCTCACTCTCAGCTGCTGACTTGCTGTTTCAGAGAAGTAACAATGGAAGCAGTGAGAATTTCCTTACTCCACCTGCCACCTCTCAGCGTCTTTGTTTCCTTGTATTACCACTTGCCTGGGAGCCATGCCGCCTAATTCCACCCTGGATTCCACTCCATCTCTCTCCTCTCGCATGTCATACATGTGTCCTTCTGTATGAGGCCATTTTCATCATCAGTAAAGATCTTTGGAAAAGAAAAAGTTCAGAGAATCCCACTTCTCTCTCCAGTGACCCCACGGTGTCTCCTCTCCTGTTTGTAGCAAATTCTCAAATGTTGACTGGGTGTCCCCATCTCTGCAGACCTGTCCTCCTCTTCTCTTTTCTAATCACTCCATCTTCCTTCACATCTAAGCAGCTTTGGGGGCAGTCAACGCTTCCTCCTTGAAAGCTTCTGTTTGTCTGTCTGAACACCACTCTTTTCCTTCCCATCACACCAAGGGCTCCTTCTCAGTCCTACTTGCTGGTTCCTCCGCAACCGTTCAATCTCACGGGATGCCCCAGGGCTCCATTTTTGCATCACGGTTTTTCACTCACTGGCTTAGGAAACTCATCAGTCTCCTACTTGTCAGCACCATATACATGCTCATAAGCACCAAATTCATCTTTTTTTTTTAGCTTGGCCAGAAATGTATTTTAACTGTACTTACCAGATGCACTGTATAGAGTGCTCGAGTTTTCCTTGCATGATGACAAACACCTTTATGCAAATTTGGAGAAAACACATGATCATGAATCATTCTGAGGGCTGCATGAGCACATTTCCTGGGTGTTAATAATATTCTTGTCCCGTGATTCCACAAAGACCATCTCTGCTACTGAGCACTTGATGAAAATTCTGTGGACTTGGTATCTAGGATGCCCAAAGAAAGGGAATAACTACGACCCCATTTCTCCTGCATTTCTCCCTTAGACTTCCTCCTAGAACTATAAGAGGCCTTTCAAATTTAACACATCCGGAACCAGCTCCCGATCTCCTCCAAACCAGCCCTCCCACAGCACTTGCCACCTCAGTTAATGGCAATTCCGTCCTTGAAGTTTCTCCAGCCAAAAATCTGGAAGTCATCCTAGACTCCCCTCTTTCACTCACACCCCACATGTGATCCATCAGCAAATCCTCCAGGGTCTGCCTTCAAAATATACTCCCATTCCAATTTTTCTCATCAGCCTGATCCCAGCCACCATCATCTTCTGCCTGGATTATTTCTTAAAAAACTCCTAGCTGCCCTTCCTGCTTCTGTCTTTGCCCCCCGCTACAGACCACTCTCAACCCAGCAGCCAAAGTGATCCTCCTGTAACAAGTCGTTTCATGTCACTGCTCGGCTCAAAACGTCTAATGTCTCTCTGCCTCACTTGAAGCGAAAGGACAGGTCCTTACAATGGCCTACAGCCCTCTTAGGACCCACTGCTTCTTGGGTCCCATCCCTTCACCCTCTCCTTTTCCTTATTCTGTGCCATCTACACTGACCTTCTTACTGTTCTTCAAATACAACAAGCACATCCACGTTGTGACAGTGAAAAATAGCCTGAGATATTCGGGTCTTTGGAACCTATGGATGTGATCCCATATGGCAAAGTCATGACCCATGTGATTAAGGATTTGGAGATGAGAAGATAATCCTGGGAAGGCCAGGTGAGCCTCAAAGGCAATCACATGCCATCACACGGAGTCTTTTAAGAGGGAGATTGGGCCGACACACAGACAAGGAGAAGGCAATTGAAGGAGGAGCAGGCGGAGATTTGAAGACGCTGGACTTAGGATGAGAGTGATGCAGCCGAAGCAGAGAAGGCCAACTGCCCCCTCGAAGCTGGAAGAAGCAGCTTCTCCCCTGGAGCCTCTGGAGGAAGCACGGCCCTGCCACCCTTGGATTTCAGCCTATCAATACTGATGTTGGATGCCAGGCCTCCAGAATAATTAGAATACATTTCTGTTGTCTTAAACCAACAAGTCTGTGGTTCTTTGTTATCACAGCCATGGAAACCAGTAGGCTGATCTCTAGACCTTCCCACTGGATGCATCCCCTGCCTGGGATGACCTTCCACCAAGTATCAGCTCTGCTAGCTCCCCACCTCCTCTGTCTTCACTCAAATATTTATAATCTCAGGGAGGCAATCTCCACCCTATTCAAAATCCATATTGCACACTCACACACATACACACACATTCTGGATGCGGCATATCCGTGAACTTTTTTCATATCCTTATTTCATTGGAAAAGACCCTGATGCTGGGAAAGATTGAGGGCAGGAGAAGGGGACGACAGAGGATGAGATGGTTGGATGGCATCACTGACTCAATGGACATGAGTTTGAGTGAACTCTGGTAGATAGTGAAGGACAGGGAAGCCTGGAGTGCTGCAGTCCATGGGGTCAAAAAGAGCACAACTAAGTGACTAAACAAGTTTTCATACATTCTATGTATTTATTTTTATCCTGTCTTCCTGTCCCCAAAATGTCAGCACTGGGAGAACAAGGATGTTTTTCTATTGTATTCTCTGCATATCATGAGCACATAGAACAGTGTCTGACACAGAGGAAGTGCTTGACAAACATTTATTGAGTGAACTTGAGGAACTTTATTTCACACCAACTGAGGAGAAAAACAGGTCTCCCATGGTCATCAAAATCACATTCTGACTCCGAGACCTCAATCATCACTTGTCCTAATGACACATGCAAATCTGGACTCGCAGATAACTTGGTTTAAAAGTGAAAGTCGCTCAGTCGTATCTGACTCTTTGTGACCCCATGGACTATACAGTCCATGGATTTCTCCAGGCCAGAATGCTGGAGTGGGTAGCCTTTCCCTTCTCCAGGGGATCTTCCCAACCCAGGGGTCAAACCCAGGTCTCCCGCATTGTGGGTGGATTCTTTACCAGCTGAGCCACCAGGGAAGCCTAAGAAGACTGGAGTGGGTAGCCTATCCCTTCTCCAGCAGACCTTCCCGACCCAGGGATCGAACTGGGGTCTCCTGCATTGCAGGCAGATTCTTCACCAGCTGAGCTAAGCTTGGTTTGAGACTCCATGAAAGAGACTTTCCTGGTGGTGTCATGGCTCAGACCCCATGCTCCCCGTGCAGGGGGTGTGGGTTCAATCCCCGATCAGGGAACTAGATCCCACATGCAGCAACTGAGCAGTCACATGCTGCAACTACAGATCCCACCTGCTGCAGAAAGACTGAGGATCCCATGTGCAGACCCAAGACGCGGCACAGCTAAATAAATAAACATGAATAAATTTTTAGAAGACCCCCTGAAGAAGTTCAGATGAAGACAGAGAATCTATGAAGCAGACAGCATGAGGCAGCCCAGGGGTGGTCCCTAACTAGATCGCGCTGGGCTTCTCTCGAGCCTAACCTTCAGGGACAGCGTCAGGAAGTCAGAATTTTCTAGAAAAGCCCTTACGTAGTGCTGATGATTAGGGAGATTTGGGAACCACTTGGTTTTCCCCTGCCCACAGATTTTAAAACGTGTGGAAGAACGTCATACTTTTTGTGATTAGCTGCAAATGTTTTTCTGCACAGCACATATACATGCTTTCCTGCATTATACATTGTTTTTCTGCTCTCTGAGACAATCACAGCTGCCGCTTGCTGCGTGCGTCCCTGGGTAGGATCATTCTCTGCACCATCAGACCTTAGGCTACCCATGGAGACGTGTCAACATTCAACATCACCGAAGTGGGAGACCCCCTTCCTGTCCTGAAAACATCTCCAGCTTCCTCCCGAGCTTTCTCGAAACTGATTACACTGGTGCATCGTGCTTCAGGGGGCTCCACTTTCTTTGGTGGACCAGCAGCTGAGTTTTGTGATTTACATTGGTCACTTTTTAACACATGAGAATAAATTCAAAATTATAAAAGGACCCATTCTGCATAAACTAATTCTGACCCATGACTCTAAGTGTCAGCCCAGCTTTCGGCCTTCACTTCAGCTCTCTGGCCAACAGGAAGAGTTTAGGGTCTTCCTTCCATTTTCCAAGTCATCACTGTCTTCAGGGAGAATCGAAGAGATTAATCCTGGGTCATGCAGTTCATGGCATCTAGTCCCTTCACAGCAAATAGAAGAGGAAAAATGGAAACAGTGACAGATTTTCCCTTCTTGGGCTCCAAAATCACTGCAGACAGTGACTGCAGCCATGAAATTAAAAGACACTTGCTCCTTGGAGGGAAAGCTGTGACAAAGCTAGACAGCATATTAAAAGACAGAGGCATCACTTTTCTGACAAAGGTCCATGTAGTCAAAGCTATGGTTTTTCCAGTAGTCATGTGTGGATATGAAAGTTGGACCATAAAGAAGGCTGAGGGCCAAAGAATTGATGCTTTTGAACTGTGGTGCTCGAGAAGACTCCTGGGAGTCCCTTGGGCAGCAAGGGGATCCAACCAGTCAATCCTGAGGGGAAATCAACCTTGAATATTCATTGGAAGGACTGATGCTGAAGCTGAAGCTCCAATACTTTGGCCACCTGATACAAAGAGCTGACTCCTTGGAAAAGACCCTGATGCTGGGAAAGATTGAAGGCGGGAGGAGAAGGGGACGACAGGATGAGACAGTTGGATGGCATCACCGACTCGATGGACGTGAGTTTAAGCAAATTCCAGGAGATGGTGAAGGACAGGGAAGCCTGGTGTGCTGCAGTCCATGGGATGCAAAGAGTCAGACACGACTGAGCAACTGAACAACAGCTAACATTTACTGAGAGCTTAGTGTGCACTGAGTATAATGGCTAATGTTTGAGATATGTAATTTAATCCTATGTGATAGGTACTATTATTATTACTGGTATCATCTCCATGCTACTGTGGAAGAAACTGCGGCACAGACAGATTAAATCTCGAACCTGGGCTCACACTGCCCAGAAGTGACAGATCCAAGGTTCTGCTCCAGGCCTGTGTGACTCCAAGTCTATCAGTCACTTGACTGAATTTCCTTTCTGTGATGTACATTCAATCAAGGGCGTTGTAGCTTTCAAACCATTTCTCTTAAAGAAGATGTTGTCCTGAAAATGGAGAAGAGGGCTAATTCTTCTTTATTCAACTTGGGTTGCACTTCAAGAGAAATGCCAAGTGTCCAGGAACACAGAGAGGAAAGGGGGCTTTAAAGGAAAAACAGACCACAGCCATAAAGAGTCAGATGGCCAACATCTGGCCAGCTTGCGGTCGGGCTGCGTGGGCCGCCGTGTGAATTACAAAGGTATGACAAATTTTCTACTCTGCTCTAATTTGGCTCAGCCTGCCTGCCTTCAGCGTTTTTGGCAACCCTTCCCCACTTGAACTAAGATGCCCTTCATGACGCGGTGTGTGGCTGAGGATTATCAAGCAGGCTTTCTGCTTTGCTTCCCAGCTCACTTTGTTTATGTCCTGCAGGGGAGGGGCCTCCGAACTTCTGATGGCTCTTTGCATCATATCCGCTGCCGGCTGCATGGGACGCCACTTTCTGGGAACCTCTGCAGCTCTGCGGGGATTTATGGTTTGAGTCTGGTTCTGTAAGAATCCTAACCCTCACCTAGCCTGCCTCTCTGGGATCTGCTGAAGGCTTATAGACTCTTCGTGAGGTTTTCGTTTGTTTTCAGATTTTTTTCAGGTGGAGCACTTCTAAAGTCTTTATGGAATTTGTTACACTATTGCTTCTGTCTCCTGTTTCGGTTTTTTGGCCCTAAGGTATGTGGGATCTCAGCTCCCCACCCAGGGCTGGAACCCACACCTGCTGCATTGGAAGGCGAAGTCTTAATCACTGGACCACCAGGGAAGTCCTTCTGTGAGGTTATGGATCCACGTCACCTGCTCTGGACTGACGCCCCTTCGACTCACAAGCGGGACAGACTCCCACTAGCAATTTAGGATTTCACAGCAGGTTTTATACAGTTGGCCAGAAAGTTCGTTTGGGTTTTTTACCAGGTGACACAGTGGTAAAGAATCTGCCCGCCAATGAAGGAGACTTAGATTCAATCCCCAGATCAGGAAGATCCCCTGGAAGAGGAAACGGCAACTCCCTCCAGTATTCTCGCCTGGGAAATCCTAGGGACAGAGAGGAGCCTCGTGGGCTACAGTCCACGGGGTCACAAAGAGTCAGACCCAACTAGGTGACTGGGCAGCAGCCGCATAAAACGTTAATCATGTTTGTTTTTTTTAATTATTACTTGTTTTTAATTTCAACTTAGGACATAATTCACGTGGTCATGTGGCACGGAACAAAACTTCAGTGATGATAATGCTGAATCACACGGTAAGGCCACACAACGTACTGAGCATATGTGTTACTGCATGTAACACATGTGAGGCAACCCTGTAGGGGAGCTGGTCTTACTACCCATGTGCTACAGGTGTGAGAAGTGAGCACAGGAGGGAAGCTAACTCCCTCGGGGCCACATAACTACGAAGAGGGACAGACAGCTTTATGGTCTGAGTCTGTCTTCCGTGAAAATCACCACGTTTAACCACTGTGTTATGTAGACAATGAAAAAGATCGCTCTGGACGACACTGGATCAGCAGTGGGTTAATTCCTTGAGAATCTGGACAATGCAATAAGGGAAACCAGGGAGAAAAGTTAAAAGCAGCACATTCCTTCCTAGATGAATAAAAAATAATATTGAAGAAGGCAACACAGGAAGAAACAGGAGACACGGCTCTAACCCCATCAAAGCTTCTACCGACGCGAACTGGGAAAGCTGGTTCAGTTCCGACAGACCTAGGTGGTTAAATGAGCTCAATTCTCCTCCACACGTAGGACAATGATTAAGCTTGCAGCTACAGTGACTGTGTTCTGTTTACAAAGATGCGACCCCAAATCCATTCTATGTGAACCATTAACTAGACTCTCCTTAGACGTCCTCCAGATCCTCTACTTCCTGTTGTTGTTCAGTCAGTTCAATTCAGTCGCTCAGTCGTGTCCAACTCTTTGCGACCCCACGGACGGCAGCACGCCAGGCTTCCCTGTCCATCACCAACTCCTGGAGCTTACTGAAACTCATGTCCATTGAGCCGGTGATGCCATCCAACCATCTCATCCTCTGTCGTCCCCTTCTCCTCCTGCCTTCAATCCTTCCCAGCATCAGGGTCCTTTCCAATGAGTCGGCTCTTCAAATCAGGTGACCAAACTATTGGAGCTTCTGCTTCAGCATCAGTCCTTTCAGTGAATATTCAGGGTTGATTTCCTTTAGGGTTGACTGGTTGGATCTCCTTCCAGTCCAAGGGACTTGCAAGAGTCTTCTCCAACACCACAGTTCAAAAGCATTAATTCTTGGGCACCAAGACTTCTTTATGGTCCAACTCTCACATCCATACATGACTACTGGAAAAACCATAGCTTGAACTACGCAGACCTTTGTTGGCAAAGTGATGTCTCTGCTTTATAATATGCTATCTAAGTTTGTCATAGCTTTTCTTCCAAGGAGCAAGCGTCTTTTAATTTCATGCCCGCAGTCACCATACGCACACTTCCTAAATGCATTTATAACATTATCTCTTCATCCTTAGGACTCTCTTCTGAACGGCTCACTCTGAGCCACCATCACAGCTCCAGCTCAGGTTGGAAATTTTGTCTTATATGCACTTTGCTTTCAGAGATAGTTCACAGCTTCCTTTTCAAAAGGATACTGTATTTTCTCTCAAGAAAAGAAACTGGAGCAAAAGGAAATGGAATATACAGTTTTGTTATCCCCCAGTATCTAAGCACCCTCCTCCCCTGCATTTGAGCATCATTATTCACCAAGCACCAGCCTCCACCGTAGCCAGCATCTGGGTATTTAACGATGTGAGTGGGCTGGAAAAGTGGCTAGATGAGGGCGTGATACAGCTGTTCTTAGCCCAACCTTGCCCTGGAACTCTAGAAGCCTCTTCAGGTACCTCCACAACCAGCCTATTCCTGAATTATTTTTCAGCAAAGAAGTATAGAAGAGAGCTGGGCAAACAAAGGGAGAGGATGAAAAAGCCAGCTGGAATCTGACCTGGGTATCCATCAGAAAACATCATGGTTTCCTCAGGCTGAGAAGAAGACAAAATATAAACTGTAGGGGTGTCTGACTGTTGAGATATAGGGTTACAGAAGCAATGAGATCCTTCCCTAAAGAGGACAGAAATTTTCAGTAAAGTGAAGACTTAAGTAGTGGAGCAAAGAAGTTATAGGTAGTTTTCACTTTCAATGTTTAGCTCATATCTTAGCACAGAAAAAGAATGTGACTGTCCGGGTAACATAGAGGAAAAAATTCTGTATCAAATGTTTCAAGAGACTTTATTTTTAATTTAAAAAAATGGTAATGAGAAAAAAGTGAGTAAAATCAACTTACTCAATGATTTTTATTAAAAAGAACAAATGACCCTAAATCTCTAACACCCATGAAATCTTTCTAAAATCTAAAGGATTTTTCTTGAATGTTATATTTCTAATGTAGGTGTTCAACTTCATTTTACCTGCCCATTTGTGGCTATTAATAAATTACATAAATAAGAACTTTATCTAGTGATAATAAAGCTTTATTAAGCAAAATCAACATACAATATCTCCTCTTACATTAAGCAGAGATGCACCAGAAAATTCTATGATAACCAGTGTATGGATGCATTCTTTTTTCTAGTTGGTTTTAGCACAATACTTGCAATTATTTATACAATAAAATAGACATCTGACCCTTAGTCAAGAATTTAATTCCATATTATAATGGGGAAAATTCAGGACAGACCTTCATTATTTAAATTTAGGTACTAGTATCTAAAACCATATTCCACTGTAATTTTTTAAAAAGTGTTTATCAATAACTCAAGATGCACAGGTATCAACCTTTTAAAGTCAAAAGTATTTTTAGCATGTGCACAAATATATACAAAAATATTGGATATATTTCTATATGTTCATATATATGTGTAGATAAATTTTATATACTTGTATGCATACACACACACACACATATATATATATATATATATATATATATATCCCAAGCTAATAAAGTATAAGCTTTTTTAAGATAGTGGAATTATTCTTGTAAATTTATTTTCTTCTCTGTGCCTTATGCTAACTTCCCAAAATGAACACATTTTACTTTTAAAATAAGAAAAAGGCTATTTTTAAAACATTTTTAATAATATTCTATCTCTCATCACTAAGCTATCTTGATATTTGTTACTTAAATTGTATTTTACTTACTTAAATAGCTATGTAAAGACTGATGAAGGTAAGTGGCATCTGCTGTCAGAATATCTGAATATCAGACACAGTTAGTCAACAGAGAAAACCTCTCTCTGACAATTCACAATATGAAAAAATGCAAAGGCGGTGACAGCTTGGGGATATCCGAAAACTGCTTAACTCTCTTGATAGGGAATTACTGTTAATAGCGAGGCTGACTAAGATCTCTGTAAACAGTGAGGCTTAAAAAAATAAATGGCAAAAAATAAATAATGGCCAAAATGATACACTGGCATTTAAAAACTACTTTTCCTATAAAAATGGGGCTCAGATGACCTTTGAGGATCTTTTTCAATGCTAATATTCTGAGCGAATGCACTTACATTCAAATTCAGTTTTGCAGGCTGAATGTTTTTCTAAGAAAGCAAGCTCTGAAAATATACAGTCAAATGCCGTTAATTCATCTTTGCTATTTATATTCTAACTTCTGAAATATATGTAATTGGTGCTTTTTAGCATTTAAGAAATAATCTGTCAGGAAAAGATTTTGTCAAAATACACTAGAAAACAAAATGAAGGTGTCACATTCTATCACTTTATTTTTAAAAAGTCCAGAAAGCTAAACAAAATGACCCAAGGAATTCAATGAAGATTACTGTCCCTTAGCCTAAGACAACCAATACTGAAGCTCAAGAAAAAATAAAGAAAAATGACAAGTATTTGAAACTGCAAGGATATAGCAAGAGATACAAAATAAAAGAAAATATCACTTTATCTGACATAGAATTAAAATGAGTTTTGTCATTCAAAGGATTTCCCTGGTGGCTCAGATGGTAAAAGAATCTGCATGCAATGCAGAAGACCTAGGCTTGATCCCTGGGTCAGGAAGCTCCCCTGGAGAAGGGAATGGCCACCCACTCCAGTATTCTTGTCTGGAGAATCCCATGGACGAAGGAGACTGACGGGCTACAGTCCCTGCGGTTGCAAAGATTCAGACACAATTGAGGGACTGTCTAAACTGTAGAACTAAATACAGTTATGCTGTTTTATAAAAGCAATGTCCATGGAAATATGTTACAAACTGAATTTTGGGAAATTATCATATTAAATGTACTAGGACAACTAACGATTTGAAGTTAAATTTGTCTTATTTTTCTAAAGGACCTCAATCTTTTTCAAATGACCAGTTTTCCAAGTGCTTCCAAGGTTTCACACAGGAGCGTCCCATCACGCAGCATTATTGTAGATCTAAAAGTTCATATAAAGTCAGGTAACAATTGGCTCCTAAAGAAGCAGGATGGTTTGTGATAGCTTTTTTCACTTTGGGATTTAGCTTTCTTAGAGGACTTCTATGATCTTCCAGAATAGCTCCTTAATTCTACATTATTAAAGAAACCCCTGTTCAGAACCAGTATGACGTTGGGCGTTTTTACTGTTTGAGTTTGAAACTAATTCTCAGCTCTATTATTTCCATGAAAAGTAAGAAGAAGAAGAAAAACAGCGGACGGAGATGCTTACAATAAGCAGATTATCTTCCCCCCGGGTTGGATTTGTAATGTGGAACGCTTTTGCCTCCCTACAAACACAAAAAGGAAAGACCAGACGTTTGGAAGTTTTCTGTACACACACGTCCATGTGAAACAGATTCTGCCAAGTCTCCTCACTTCAAACGGCGGATTATTTCAGATAGGTCCATGTGTTACCTTTTCTAAAATGTCACAACCGTAAATATTTCCAAAGGCACCCCGACCATGCAGGAGGTAATGCTTTAAACTTCCTAACATCTGCATGAGCTGAACTGATATTATTTTCCTTTGACAGAAAACTGAGGCTCCGTGTGATGTCTGCGCTGCTAGAAGGTGACTAAACTAGCTTTACCTGTCTCCAAAAGCCATGCTGTTTCTTAAAATGTGGTCTTCAGACTCTCTGGATAAAAACCTCCTGATTTGTCCTTTTTTTTCTCTGCTAATTATGCAGAGTTGGCATTTGGTTACGTGTTTTTTACTGGGGTGCAGTTGGTTTACAATGTTGTGTTGATTTCTGCTGTACAACAAAGTGAATCAGCCATATGTAAATGTACATCCCCTCCCTCCCACCTTCTTCCCCATCCCAGCCCTCTAGGTCATCCCAGAGCACCAGAAAGCTCTGGAATTTTCTTAAAAGTTGGACTCCTGCTCTCCCTCTCACGCCCTCCCCCACCCTGACCTTGACCCCCTCCCGACAAACTCTTATACAATGGGTCTTGGTTGAGGCTCTGGAATTTTTTTTCATAAGCTCCTGTCAACTGAAAAAAAATGCACAACCTAAAAGTTGAGGATTATGTTTTATCTGGCAGACAAAACTGAGGACTTAAGCCCGAGACGTAGCATCTCAGATGGCTCTGAGAGGATGCTGCAGGGAGGCAGAGGGGAGCCAGCGTACGTAGGAGTTTTTGCGAGGGATGCCAGGTAGTTTGGAACTGCAAAAGATTACTGTTGATGAAGGAAAACCACACATCTCAAATTAAAGAATTAGGCACTTTTCTATAAATGGGGAGATGCGAGTCTGGGCTCAGTGAGCCATGCCTTTGATGTGCACCTCAGTGCCCTGCGCTTTCTCATCCCCGGTCTCCTGAGGCTGCAGGCGGAGGAGTGGGGGGTGTGGCCGCGGTGGCTGCTGCCTTGCTGACTGACATCCGGTCCCATTCTGACTTCCCTCAGGGCTCACCACAGGGGCAACTGTAACACGATGGCTTGACGGCTGCCACGGTTTTTGCTGACCAGTGTGGCAGGCAATGGGGCTGCCCAGGTGGCCCTAGAGCTAAAGAGCCCTCCTCCAATGCAGGAGATGTAAGAGACGTGGGTTCGATCCCTGGGTTGGGGAGATCCCCTGGAGGAGGGCATGGCCCACTCCAGCATTCTTGCCTGGAGAATCCCATGGATGGAGGGGCCTAGCGGGCTATGGTTCTTAGGGTCACAAAGAGTCGGACACGACTGAAGTGTCTTAGCACGCACACATGGCAGGCAATATGCTTTTGCACTGATGCTCCGTAATGACACCTCGACACACACCTTCTCCCTTGGTCTCTTGCTCTGAGGAACAAATACATTTTGCTCTCTCCTCCTCTCTCGAATCTTTACACCCAGGGTGGCTCACAGACATCTCTCTCCCCCTTTGCCTTCTAGGCAGTGCAGAGGAGAGAGTTCCATTTCTGAGCAGATACGAATGTTGTTCCAGAAAAAAAGCCACGGCAGTCCATTGCCCTTGTGGACAGCACCACCCTGAAAGAGGTGGCATTGACCCAGTACTAAAAGCTCAATGATGAAAAAAAAAAAGAAAAATGAGATTAAAAAAGTGGAATGCTCCCTAAGAATATTTCAAAGAAACTGCCTTTTAAGCTTCCTTTCTTCTCCGATCTGCACCCAACCTCCCTGCTGTTGGCAGACTGCAGGGGGCAGGACTCACACAAAGGTGATGCTCTGTTCAGATGCTCTGTTGATCTCAGAGGGGTGACGGGCTTTTTTTTTTTTTTTTTTTTTGCTGTGGAGCTCACCTCCTGGCTCTTGGTGGACTTAAAAGGCATCCACTTCGCAAGGAAAAGGTTTTTAAATGCTAAGTGCATAGCATGATAATAGGCATGGAGGCTTTGTCGTGGGGGAGAGAGAGAACAGACAGAAGTGCCAACAGCAGCAACAGGAAAATGTGAGCTGATAACGTAGTAAATTGTAACCACGATGCTGAGGAAGACACAGCAAGGAACGTCCTGCAGGTAGGAAGGGGAGTCTGAGGTTGGTTTAAAAAAAAAAAAAAAGTAGGCTTCTGCTGATGGAAAGAAGGCTGCTGGGCTGTCCAAGCAGGGGAAAGCCAGCAGAAGCAGAGGCGTCGGGTGGAAACCAAGGTGTGCTGGGCAGAGAGCGCGGGAAGGAAACAGACTCGGTGGTAAAGAGTGATACTCGAGGTCAGATCAGTCAGCAGGCTTAGGGAAGCCCTCTCCTAGGTGGCTGTTCAGAGCAAGACCCTGGACCACTTTGTGTGGAAAAGCTACCCGTGAGGCCCTGGACCTCCGGGGTCACAGTGGAAACCCAGCCATAAAATCCTGGAAGAGGCACCTCTCTTCTCCCATGCGTGATTCCTGGTAAATCCCAGGGGCTGGACACCAGGATTAAGATCCAGTTTTTGGTTAAGGCCTTGCAGTTGACCGTGAACCGTGACTGGCTGGTTGGTGAGCTCCCACTAAATCCTCAGTCCTGAGCAACGTCACAGAGTCCGCCCTCAGCTCAGTTCACCTGGCTCCCCAGCTCTGTAAACTTCTGGCACTGTTGAAATTTCTAGAGGAAGCCCTTTAGCCAGCTTTCTCGTATATGCTTCAAAAAAATCTTCAAAGGTCTTCTCTCCAGTATAACCTGTAGGATCCTCCTTGTATTAATATCTTAAGGATTAATGGATAGCTTTCTTTCCCCACAGGTGTTATCACTAACAAAGAATTTGGCCTGTAGCTGTAGTGAAATGAAATCTATTTAGCTTTTTAAAACTTATTTCCAGCCTTCAGGAAAAAAAAAAAAACCCTATCCAGATGGTAACATATGATGCTTTCAACAGGAATCCAATATCGTTATTGTGGGAAGTTTTTTTTTTTCTATTTATTTAGCTGCATCGGGTCTTAGTTGCAACATGCAGGACCTTCCCTTGCAGCCCACGGACTCTCTAGCTATGGCAGGCGGGCCCAGTTGTTTTGTGGTGTGTGGAATCTTAGTTCCCTGACTAGGGATCGAACCATGTCCCCGGCATTGCAAGGAGGATTCTTCACCACTGGGCCACCAGTGAAGGCCCCTAGTATCATTATTAGTCGGTGGGCAGCCATGCTTTTCAACTGAAGGCGACCAACTGGGGAGCTTTTATAATCAGGTTCATCCAAAACTCATCTGAGTCAGGCCCACATCACCTGCCCCAAACCACTCACTGTCTTTTTACAGAATTGGTGGTTTCTCACCTCTCAGTGATCAGAAGACTTCATCTGCACCTTACTCATCACCTATAGTGTCGCCTCTGTGCTCTTCGCGCAGCTGAGGACTTTTTGTCTTTCGGTCAAATAACCTACTCAGTGTACAAGTTTGAAAGGGAAGCCTTCCCCGGTGCTAGTGAAAGTGCCCATGGACCCGATGAGAGCCGTGGAGAGGGGTGCTTGGAAGGACGGGGAGGTAAGAAGAGGGTAAGAAGGATGGGGAGGGCACGGGAGCACGTGGACATCCTGGGATGCATTAAAACAAGAATTAGCAAGCTTCCCACTGAGTTAGAAAACAAGCTTACGGTTACCCAAGGGGAAAGGTGGTGGGGGGCGGGGATAACTCAGGAGTTCGGGGTTGATATAGACACACCTTTATATTGAAAATGGATAACCAACAAGGACCTACTGTATAGCAGAAGGAACCTGCTTAATACTCCACCTAAATGGGAAAAGAATTTGTGAAAGAATAGACGTGTGTATGTAGGATTGAATCGGGGCTTCCCTGGTGGCTCAGAGGGTGACGGATCCACCTGCAGTGCATGAGACCTGGGTTTGATCCCTGCGTTGGGAAGGTCCCCTGGAGAAGGGAATGTTTTCTTGCCAGTTTTCTTGCCTGGAGAATTCCACGGACGGAGGAGCCGGGCAGGCTATACCTCCGTGGGGTCACTCGGACGTAACTGAGCAACTAACACACACAGAACTGAATCACCTTCTGGATACTTGAAACTAACAAAACACCATAAACCAACTATGCGAGCAAAGTCAGTTCAGCCATGTCCCACTCTGCGTGGCCCTATGGAGCACAGCCTGCCAGGCTCCTCTGTCGGTGGGATTCTCCAGACAAGAGTACTGGACTGGGTTGCCGCGCCTTCCTCCAGGGGATCTTCTCCACCCAGGGATCAAACCCACCTCTCCTAGGTCTTCTGCACCAGCAGACGGGTTCTTTACCACTAGCGCCACCTGGGATGCCCAAATCAACTACAGTTTTGGTTTTTTTAAATCTTTACTTTATTTTGGAAAACCAACTATAGTCCAATACAAAACAAAGATTTAAAAAAAAGAGTTAGTGAGCTTCCAAAACTGATATGCCTTCTTCACACCAATTCTGCTGATTCTTATAATAGCAGTGGTACAGGCCAATTAGACTGGAGTGAACAGACAGGGGTATAGGTGACGGACTCGAGTCTGGTGACAATTTCCCTTGAGTTTCTTGTATTTCCACATGTCTTGTGAGTCTTTGTTTCAGACTGGCATTTCAAGGATGCTTCCCAGCGAGCCTCTTTGGAAGGCAGAGAGAATGCTTCCCACCGGGGCAGAGGGCAGATTCACTCTGCAGCACAGAAGGTTCTGGTTCCATAAAGT
This sequence comes from Cervus canadensis, assembly GCF_019320065.1. Lineage (NCBI taxonomy): Eukaryota > Metazoa > Chordata > Mammalia > Artiodactyla > Cervidae > Cervus > Cervus canadensis. The sequence continues at coordinate 3,783,873 of NC_057398.1, forward strand.
CCTACTCCAAACCACGGAGTATGCAGGTGTCACCTGGCTTTCTTCACTCGGTGGGAACTGAGGTTCAGAGCGCTGGAGCAGGAATGTGGTCGCTGCCGTCAGCAAGAAATTCCTTGGTCTCTGACCCAGAATTCTCACGTGAATGGCAGGCTAATTGATTCCCTGCAAGTAGGGTAAAATTCCAACTCATTACCAGTTCTTCACATTGAAGAACTTTCCTGACAAGGAGAAGCCCTTTGATGTGATTGTTTTGTTATTTGCAACATAGAGAGATGGGCTTCTGGTGGGCATCTCAAGTGATGAAGGCAAAACTCTAACATTTACAAGGGATATCTGTGGTCAATACTTTCGTGAAACTGAAAATTTGGAACTGGTTCTAGCCTTGATATATAGGACTTGGGATGCTAATTCCATAACAAGAATCTCAGGAATTTTTTTTTAAGAATTTTTTAATGTGGGCCATTTTTAAAGTCTTGTACTGATTGTTATAATATTGCATCTGTTAAATGTTTTGGGTTTTTGGCCCTGAGGTATGTAGGATCTTAGCTTCCTTACCAGGGATCAAACCTACACCCCCTGCATTAGGAGGCACAGTCTTAACCACTGGAATGCCAGGGAGGTCCCAAGAATCTCAGTTTTAAGGCAGAATCTAGTTTCAGCCTCTTCTAGCAAGACATTTTAAACCCCTCCTGCTTTGCCACTGTAGGAGAGGAAAAATAATTTCCTCTCTACCCTTCTATGTTCTTGACTGAGACCTCCCCTCCCACCAATAGAAAACGGATTAATAGGAGAAAAACAGAAGTTTAATAACATGTATATTACTGTTGTTGTTTAGTCGCTCAGTTGTATCTGACTCTTTGCGACCCCATGGACTGTAGCACACCAGCCTTCCCTGTCCTTCACTATCTCCCGGAGCTTGCTGAAACTCACGTCCATCGAGTCGGTGATGCCATCCAACCATCTCATCCTCTGTCGTCCCCTTTTCTTCCTGCCTTCAATCTTCCCCAGCATCAGGGTCTTTTCCAATATATATAGGTATACATGTCATTGTATACCCCTTATACATGTGGGAGAGACCCAGGAAAAAGGAGGAACTCCCCCAAATGGCCCAAGCCTTCCCCTTAAATACCATCTCCAGCTAAGGATAAAAGAAGGATGCTGTTTGAGAGGAAGTCCTGTTAGGGGAGGTGTGACCCAGAAAAAAATAGTAAGCAAGAATGTGGTCATTATGCAAGTTTAAGTCAGTGCCTTGGCCAAGGATAAGAGTTCTAGAGTCCTAGTCACCCCCCTGTTCCTGATAGAGAAAAGTGCACTTAGGATGGGAACCTCCCTCATAAATAGAAAAAAGGCCACCTTCTGCTCAGTTTTCAGAGCTCTGTCTGTGTCTGCCATTTCTCAAAAACAACCAGCTCACGATCATCCTTATACCAAAGAGGCGGACTTGGGGCGGCAGCTGCTGTTTCTCCTTACACCTTCGCTGTTCTAGGATAAATACCAAGTTCCCCACTTTCCTTAAAACTAGGAGACGTTCTGGCCAATCAGATATCACGGCTCATCTGCTGGGGAGTTTCAAAAAGCACTTGTTCTTTATCCTTATAAACAGAAGCAAACCTGACCAGTGCCCACTGCTTTACTGCCTTGAACATAACATGGATGCTAGGAGCTGTTGGGGAAGTCATCACCTGACTCTAAGGAAATTCAAGAGACCCTGAGAAATCCTTAACTAATATCTCAGCAATTGGCCACCAGCAACACTGTTTGTGTTAATAAAAACAAGAAATTCCCATTTATTTAGGCCACCATAAGTTGGTTTTATGTTACTTGTTACTTGTAGATGTTCAGTTCAGTTGCTCAGTCATGTCTGACTCTGCGACCCCATGGACTGCAGCACGCCAGGCCCCCTGTCCTTCACTCTCTCCCAGAGTTCACTCAAACTCACGTCCATCAAGTCGGTGATGCCATCCAACCATCTCATCCTCTGTCGTCCCCTTCTTCTCCTGCCTTCAATCTTTCCCAGCATCAGGGTCTTTTCCAATGAGTCAGTTCTTTGCATCAGGTGGCCAAAATATTGGAGTTTTGGCTTCAGCATCAGTCCTTCCAATGAGTATTCAGGACTGATTTCCTTTAGGATGGACTGGTTGGATCTCCTCGCTGTCCAAGGGACTCTGATGAGTCTTCTCCAGCACCACAGTTGGTTAGCTAGCGGTGTTCATTCCCACCCCTTCCTTTCCAACAGGCTCCCCATGGCATTCAGGGGCCCTGACCCACATCAGGGGTGGAGCTGGGCTTGTCTAGCCAGTCACGGAGCCCTCTTCTCGTTGACACTGCGTGGGTGTGTGACAGTGTCTTTCTTGCGAGACAGACTGGGAAGTCTGCTGGGGCTTTGAGGAAAGAGTCCTTGGTCCTTATAAACAGGCAGCAGGAGATCATCTCCCGTTTTCCATTGCATGTGATTGCATGTGAGGGTCTGAGGATGGGCAGGAAAAATGAATGGCGAGGAAGACCCTGGACAGTCATGCAGTGACTCTGGACCATTTGTTTTGTAAAATAACAAGTAGCCTGTTGTTTTAGTCAGTCTGAGCTGAGGATTTCTGATACTTTGAGCTAAAGTCATCCAACTAAATGAAGTCCTCACTTAATTCCTCAACTAAATGCTGATATCCCAACACTCTAAAATTCCCCAGATACACCTAAACCAGGTGAACTTGGTCCTGGGCTTGACGAGTTAAACTAACCCAGTTAAAAGACATTTGGGGACTTATCTGATGCTCTGGTGGTTAAGACTTTGCCTTCCGATGCAGGGAGGGCAGGTTCGATCCCTGGCTGGGGAACGAAGATCCCACACACCTCGCAGCCAAAAAAACCAAAACATAAGACAGAAGCAATATTGTAATAAATTCAATAAAGACCTAAAAATGGTCCATATCAAAAAAAAACCTTTAAGACATTTAGCTTTATTTATTATTAATTACAGACATTATAACAATATCTGGCATTTGCATAGTACTTGACACAGGTCATTTGATCCTTACATCTTTTGGGAAAAAAAGCAATGTGGGCATTATTTCTTTCATTTTCAAGCCAGATATGTGAACACTCTGCCTTAAATCCTTTTGTGAATTGAGAAATGATTTATGTAATAAATCTTATTCCACTTGTCAGGCTCCACTTTGCTTTGCAGATAAGTACCTGTTTGCTCTATATTTGCATATCCTAAATTTATAGCACTCACTAAGATAATTTTGAAGGCAGAAAATAATGATTACCTTCAAACATGAGCCAGTATAAAACACTCTGGCAAGGTTTCACCCGTAGACCGGCAGAGAATTGCAAGGTTTGTTTATATTAAATGCTCCGTCGGCTTGAAAAATGGTGATAGACTTTGTCGGTGCTTAGTCACCATTATGCTTTATGGAAAGAGGTCAAAAAAGAAGAGGAAGTTCAAGACATTATTCTTTGAATTGAGCACAGTACCAGGAGCACAAGTGAGCCCCATCTCATGATTTCACTGACAATAAATTTAAGTGTGGGGCCATTGCACATGAAATGAGCATTTAGGAACGTGTCCTCCATTTTAAATCATCTGTTTATGATGGCTCTTTCCTTTCCTGTTACAGAGAGTCATTGTAAAGGTAAACATTAGTTTTAACGGCCAGATCTTCCTTGACCATTTTTCTTAGTCAAACTCCAATCTGACAAGTGAAGTTTTATAAAAACATATTGTTTTAACATGTCTGCTAAATCACCTTGTTGCTAGGCATTAACTTAAAAGATTGCTTTCACTGTTACACCAAGTCAAAAACAGATGGAATTCCTGCAAGATGGTGCAGAGAAGCTCTTGGGACATAGGCTGATTTTGTTGTCTTAATGAGACCTATTTGGGAATAATTGTTTTTTCAGGTCCTTGCCACAAAGGAAAATTGTTTTTTCTCTATTTACAGAAAATGTGAAAATTCTCAAACCAAAACAATATTCTCTAGTGGAAAAGTGTTATAAGCATCTAAAAAAATTAATTATTCCAAGTGCATGTTCATGCTATCGGAAATCTATTCAATGCATGGATCTTGAAAGTTGTTTTCCTTAGACCAATACTTTTGCAAATATTTGCAAATACCTTTAACGTAAAAAAAAAAAAAGGAGTAAGAGGGTTGAAGACATGGAAAAAAGAATGCAAATGAGAAAAGCATTGCAAAGGACAGTTCAGTTCAGTTGCTCAGTCATGTCCAACTCTTTGCAACTCCATGGACTGCAGCACGCCAGGCCTCCCTGTCCTTCACTATCTCCCAGAGTTCACTCAAACTCATGCCCACTGAGTCGGTGATGCCATCCAACCATCTCATCCTCTGTGATCCCCTTCTCCTCCCACCTTTCAATCTTTCCCAGCATCAGGATCTTTTCCAGTGAGTCAGTTCTTCACATCAGGTGGCTAAAGTATTGGAGTTTCAGCTTCAGCATCAGTCCTTCCAGTGAATATTCAGGACTCATTTCCTTTAGGGGTGACTGGTTTCATCTCCTTGCAGTCCAGGGGACTTTCAAGAGTCTTTTCCAACACCACAGTTCAAAAGCATCAATTCTTCAGTGCTCAGCTTTCTTTATGATCCAACTCTCACATCCATACATGACTATTGGAAAAACCATAGCTTCAGCTAGATGGACCTTTGTTGGCAAAATAATGTCTCTGCTTTTTAATATGCTGTCTAGGTTTGCCATAGCTTTTCTTCCAAGGAGCAAGCGTCTTTTAATTTCATGCCTGCAGTCACCATCTGCAGTGATTTTGGAGCCCAAGAAAATAAAGTCTGTCACTGTTTCCATTGTTTCCCCATCTATTTGCCATGAAGTGATAGACAAAGTGATGGATTCCTGCAAAGGACAGGAATACAAAGAGTAACAAGTTTCCTCCCAACACTGAGTTACTCTGGAAGCTTCTCTGTCTCCATGCTCTTCATAACTCATGATCAAGGCTAAGTGGAGTTGAAACTACAGCTTTTGACTCTACAGGTCACTGATTCATCCATCAAATAGTTATTAATTTGCAGTAGGTCCTAGATGTAATACCATGAGCCAATATGGGCACTGCCCCAACCTCATCAAGCTTACAATTGAGTAACCAAGAACTCGCTATCATATAACCCTAACTGACATGATACTGCTGTGTCACATTTGGCTATCCATTTATGAGGCTTTTCTGTCAGTTTTGGTTCTGGTTTTCCTCACTGGGCCATAATAACTGCCATCCATATGGTTTTAATGGATGTCCATCCATTTCATTTTCCCTGTTTCCCTTCATCACCTATTTTCTTTGCTGTTGTTGTTCAGTTGCTAAGTCGTGTCCTACTCTTTGCAACCACATGGACTGCAGCACGCCAGGCTCCTCTGTCCTCCACTGTCTCCCAGAGTTGGCTGGAATTCATGTTCACTGAGTCACCCATGCTATCTAAGCACCTCATCCTCTGTCACTCCTTTCTCCTCTTGCCTTCAATTTTTCCCAGCATCAGGGTCTTTTCCGATGAGTCAGCTCTTCCCATCAGGTGGCCAAAGTATTGGAGCTTCAGCTTCAGCATCAGTCCTTCCAATGAATATTCAGGGTTGATTTCCTTTAGGGTTGACTGCTTTTATCTCCTTGCAGTCCAAGGTACTCTCAAGATTCTTCTTCAGCACCACAGTTCAAAAGCATCAATTCTCCAGCACTCAGCCTTCTTTATGGTCCAACTCTCACAGCTGTACATGACTACTGGAAAACCCGTAACTTTGACTGTATGGATTTTGTCGATAAAGTGACATCTCTGCTTTTTAATACACTGTCTATATTTGTCATAGCTTTTCTTCCAAGCAGTAAGTATCTTTTAATTTCATTTTCTACCCATCCTCAAGACTTCTACATACATCCTTGCTATTTTTCTCTTTGAGACATTCATTTTCTACCTAGATATTGTTCTGAGAAAGTTATTCACTACTTGATCTTCCAGCCAGTAAACATGAGGGTAAAGATCATGCCCAAATAAAGCCACCGAAAAACACAAATGGGTATTTCAATTTGGGATTCCCTGCCTCCCTAGTTACAACTTTATCCTATCCTTCATTCTATCTTTAATGTTGAGAAGACCGGCCTTGGGTACCATCTGCTTAAATCCCTCTACCCTGTCCAGAGCATTAATGAAGACAATAGAAAACTATTCTCATGAGAACATAAGCCATTTATTAAAAGGAAATCAGAATATACAGAAATCACTATACAGACACACTTTCTGTGGGTAAAGTATTTTAGATGTAATAAACATCATATTTTCACTTCAAGATGGATATTTCATGCAGAGTAGACATGAAAGGCAATAGACTATGGTCTCCAATAGATGCTGAGTTCAAGGACCATGGCTTTTAGTGTGAAAGCTGACGTTTATGTAAAACTGTAACAGTAAGATGTGTGCATGGAGAGATATAGTTAGACATATTCTTTTTTTTTAATTTTTAAAATTGAAGTGTAGTTGATTTACAATTCTGTGTTAGACTCAGGTATACAGCCCAGAGATTCAGTTATATATAATATATATATATATATAATATATGTGTGTATATATATATGTGTGTGTGTATATATGTGTGTGTATATATATGTGTGTGTATATATATGTGTATATGTATATATGTGTGTATATATATATGTGTGTGTGTATATATATGTGTGTGTATATATGTGTGTGTATATATATGTGTGTGTGTGTATATGTGTGTGTATATATATGTGTGTGTATATATATGTGTGTGTGTATATATATATGTGTGTGTATATATATGTGTGTGTGTATATGTGTGTGTATATATATGTGTGTATATATATATGTGTGTGTATATATATGTGTGTGTATATATATGTGTGTGTGTATATATGTGTGTGTGTGTGTGTATATATGTGTGTGTATATATATGTGTGTGTATATATATGTGTGTGTATATATAATATGTGTGTGTATATATATATGTGTGTGTATATATGTGTGTGTATATATATGTGTGTGTGTATATATATATATGTGTGTGTATATATGTGTGTGTATATATATATATGTGTGTGTGTATATGTGTGTGTATATATATAATATATGTGTGTGTGTATATATAATATGTGTGTGTATATATATATGTGTGTGTATATATATGTGTGTGTATATGTGTGTGTGTATATATATAATGTGTGTGCATATATGTGTTTATATATATATAATATATATGTGTCTGTATATATACACGTGTGTGTATATATATAATGTGTGTGTATATATATGTGTGTATATATATATGTGTGTGTGTATATATAATATGTGTGTGTGTATATATATAATATATATGTGTGTGTATATATGTGTGTATATATATGTGTATGTGTGTGTATATATATGCATGTGTATATATATAATATATGTGTGTATATATATATGTGTGTGTGTATATATGTGTGTGTGTGTGTATATGTGTGTGTGTGTGTATATAATATATGTGTGTATATATATATGTGTGTGTGTATATATATGTGTGTGTGTGTATATATGTGTGTGTGTATATATATGTGTGTGTGTATATATGTGTGTACATATATATAATATATATGTATGTATATATAATATATGTGCGTGTGTGTATATATGTGTGTGTATATATATGTGTGTGTATATATGTGTGTGTATATATATGTGTGTATGCACACTTGCTAAGTTGTTTCAGTTGTGTCTCACCCTTTATGACCCTGTGGACTGCAGCCCGCCAGGCTCCTCTGTCCATCAGATTCTGCAGGCAAGAATACTGGAGGGGGTTGCCACGCCCTCCTCCAGGGGATCTTCCCGACCCAGGGGTTGAACCCATGTCTCTTATGTCCCCTGCATTGGCAGCCAGGTTCCTTACTGCTAGCGGCACCCGGAAAGCCCATTCCTTTTCAGAATCTCATCCCTTATTGGCTATTACAAGATAATGAGTTTAGTTCCCCGTGCTATACAGTAGGTCCTGGTGGCTTTCCATTTTATATACAGCAGTATGTATCTGTTAACCCCAAACTTCTAATTTATTCCTCCCGTTCCCTTGCGGTAACCAAAATGACCTTCTGCCCAAACACAGAACACACATGTCCATCCACGTGCTGCTTGTCGTGTGCCAGGCACTCTGCGAGGCGCCAGGTGTACAAAGGTGGGTCAGACATGGACCCTCCGAGGGCCTGTCTCCCTGAAGTTTATGGGAGCTCCATTACACAAAGCCTGCATGTGTCTGGCTGCACAACCCTGAACTTCATTTTCTTTGATGACTCTAAATGGATCTTGTTTGGTTATTTTATTAAAGCATGGAGCATTTTCAGTGAGGCATCCTCTCAGCCTTCCAATGCGGTATATCAACCGCGGGATGATAAGTCTACATCTCACGTGTAACCCATTCGAAGCAGACTACTGGGGCATGGGAGGGAAGACTCATCACAGACTCCAAAAAAATTCTGATCTGCTGTTACAAAAGCAAATGTTGTTGTTGTTACGAAAGCAAATGTTACAAAAGCAAATGTTAGTGTTGATGGGAAACATTAACAGTGATAGGACAGTACAAACCCCCAGTATTTTCTCAATTTTAACAACTAGAGGGGCTCAGCAAGTGCCCCAACTCTGGCACATGCCTCGTCAAACGCCAGCTTTTCTGCTCATTCACTAACCAGATGAGGGATGACAACCCTGAGCGCCTAACCCGCATCTCTCGTAAAACCGATGCTCCGTTAATGCGGGAGCTAATTACTACGCCACTTCCTTGGCTTCAGTGTCTTTAATTCTCCCGCTTGCTTACGCCCTGGGGCACGAAGAACAGCACCCCCAAAGACACGGCTTCCGAGGAGCTGCATGAATGAAACAACCCAGCCGTGCTTCAGTGGGATTGTCATCAAATATACATGAAGGACCCGGGGCCCCACCTGACTACACGTGACCGTTTACCTCGGTGTTTTCCATTGTGGCGACATGATCATAAACATATTAACAAGTCCTACAGTGTGATCAACAACAGATGTAGAATTAAAAGTGTTGACAAGTTGCATCAGGTATCTGGGCTTTATGCCTTTTCCACCACATCTAAATCCCACTGCTCCAGAAAACTGCCCAAGCAACTGTTCTCTCTGAAAAGCTGCTCGCTGGGGAAACATCCCCTTTTGTTTCATGCTTTGACTGGAGAAATAGACACAGATTCCCTGGAAACAGCTTTGGGGGTAAAAATCCACTTTACAATGCCAACTACTTGTCACAGAATAGCTCCTAATTTTGAAATGGGAATCTTTTCACCATACACACCTACTGAAAGAAATTCTCTTAAAAACAAAGTTTCTGAAACAAAGTCAGTGATTTGATTAATAACTATCAAAATAAAATGGAAACATTTTATTTTTCAACTGCCATATAAAAAATAGATAGCCAGTGAGAATTTGTTATACGACTCAGGAAACTCAAACCAGCACTCTGAGACACCCTAGAGGGGTGGGATGGGGGGAGGTAGGAAGCAGGTTCAAAAGGGAGGGGACATATGTATATATACCTATGGCTAATTCATGTTGATGTGTGGAAGAAGCCAACACAGTATTGTAAAGCAATTATCCTTTGATTAAAAATAAATTCAAAAAAACTTTAACAAAAATCTGAACATAGATCTTATGCATATAAGTCTTCAAAACCCCTATATAAACATTTCCACATGACCTAAGGTCAATGTGAAGTTATGTTCAACAACAAACACAAATAAAACTAGTGTTATATTAAAAAAGACAAAGTTACTGACATAAAATCAGCAATTTGATTAATGACTATTAAAACAAAATGGGCTTCCCTGCTGGCTCAGCTGGTAAAGAATCCACCTGCAATGCGGGAGACCTGGGTTTGATCCCTGGGTTGGGAAGAACCCCTGGAAGAGGGCATGGCTACCCACTCCAGTATGCTTACCTGTAGAATCCCCGTGGACAGAGGAGCCTGGCGGGCTACAGTTCATGGGGTCGCAAAGGGTCGGACACAACTGAGCGACTAAGCACAAAACAAAATAAAATGTCTTTTAAATAATTTAAAGGGGAGGATAGTAAACATCTCATGCTTTTTGTCTTCCAGCCTCTTCTCCTTTGAGGAATTTCCCATCGTCCTTTGCACAGTTATATGCATCCTTGGCCTTGGGAGTGCAAGTACAAGGGTGAGCACATCACCCAGGCTGGTGGGTCAGAGCCCTTCCGTCTCCAGGCGCAGTGACTCACACCAGCGATGAGCCGGGGTTCCACGACAGAGCAAGCAGAATTTCCCTCTGGGCTTTTGGAAGAGCTCTTGGGAAATTCATGCGTCTGGGTTCATGAGCTGTGAGAACAATGTAAGTCGACTGGTGTATTTGCTACCACTCCAGAAGAGCGTTCCTGACAACAAATCTAACACACATAAAAAAGGCAGAGCTGAGGCTGAAAAAACAAAAAGAGAAAGAGAGAGACAGTATAGGAGGAAGGTTGTGGATAATGAGATAGAGAGAAAAGTCTTGATGACCATGCATGAGGTTCCTAGTTTGAGCCAGACCTGAAAATATACCCACTAATGAAATCTTCAGTTATGTTAAGCATCAACTCCTTTTTCTTTTGGTTACTCTAATTCTTTTGCTGTGGGCTGCAAACTTTTTCTCCAAATAGCCAGATAGTGAATGGCATCAGCAGCTCAACGGACATGAGTTTGGGTAAACTCCGGGAGTTGGTGATGGACAGGGAGGCCTGGCGTGCTGCCGTCCATGAGGTCGCAGAGAGTCGGACACGACGGAGTGACTGAACCAAACTGAAGCACGTCAACTGCTCTCTGTCACAACTACTCTCACTGTAACACAAAAGCGGATACAGACAGTGCATAAACAAGCATAACTGTGCTCTAGCAATACCAGTCCTGGGGACACCAAAATGTGAATTTTATATAATTTCCATGCACCACTAAATACTATTTTTCTTATTTTTCCACCATTTAAAAACATAAAACCATTGTAGCTTAAGGGCTATGCTCAACAGACTCGAGCTTGTCTAAAATTCCCTCCTTCCTTTCTGCCAACACTCTCAGACTTTTCTTTAGAGATTCACCACTTTCTGCACCCTACGCCATTCAGTTTGGGTGTGTGGACACTATCCTTAGCTCTAGGAATGGGTGTGATTGGCTTAAACCAGTAAGAAGACTCCACCTCCTTGGCCACAGAGCTGACTCAGCAGTGGACGGACCCGTGATGGAGTTCAGTCCAGTAAGACTTGAAGGACCACTCGCTGGGGCTTCTGCAAAAGGCATTTCCTCTCTCCTGCTACCTGCTCTGCATCCCGGCCACCTGTCAGAGGAGACGCTCCCTTACTACAGCTGGTCATGCAAGGAATGAGGATTTGCAGAATCGCTGCAGCCGTGAAACTCTCCCAGGAAGCAAGGTTATGAGGATCAGGGACGGAGCTGAAGCAGAGCTGGGGTCATGTCATGAGGTCGCTGAGCTGGATGGAGCTTTACCCGAAGCCCAGCTAACTATGGCCTCTTCAGTTATGAGCTGATAAACCTCTTTCTTTGCTTAGCTTCTTTAGGACAACCTTTCTGACAGACTCATACACCTTGAAATGAAAAGAATCCTGATGAATGCTTTAAAAAACCTAAGAGGGCAACGACGTGGCTGACGCAGGAAGGGTCACACAACGGAGCAGCCTCGTGGCCATCTGATCCAGTTTAGGGTCAAGGCTTCAGCTTTCTTCAGCTTTTCAGATTCAAGGACTTTTTTTTTTTTTTTAATCAAAAACTGCCCAGACTCTTCAGGAAATAATTCACATCAGACAAATGCACAAAAGGAAGCATGTTTGTTTATTTATAAACAGAAACTGCTACCCCAACTACACATTAAAGAAAAACTCCAAACTCCTGACTGCTGCTCCAAGGCCACCCGCGGCCGGTGCCCTCTGCCCTCCTCACTGCCCTCACCCCCTCTGCCCTGCCGTCCCCTCCACTCCAGCCAGAATCGCTTCCCCGTGTGTCCTCAAATATCCTGAGTGAGAAGCACATTATAACTGCTTTCGCCCCATCTAAAGTCCTCTTCACTCAGAGTTGACCCTGGCTCCCTCTTTTTGTCCAAGTCTCTGGTGGGAAATCACTCCCAGAGAGGCCCGCCCTAGCCGCCTAGTCTGAAATAGCCCTTCCTCCCCGCCCCACACACCCTCATCACTCTCTGGGCCATGATTCTGCTTCAGTTCAGCCACAAAAATTCCATCAAGCTGAAAACACATTCTCATTGTTTTTAATCATGTTTCCCAAACTAGGATACATGTTCCATGAGGACAGGAATGTTCAGAACCCTATTCACCATCATATTCCCAGCGAGGTGCCCAGGGTGGTGTCTGGCAATAAGGAGTTGCGGAATGAATGGAGTGAGGTGAAATGAGCAAAAGGAGGGAGGGAGGGGAAGACAGAAAGGAAGAAAAAAAGAGAAAGAGAGGAAGGAAAGAAGGAAGGAATGAAGGAAAAAGGGAGGAAGAGGGATAGGGAGGAAGGGAAGCAGTCCGTCCATGTGATCTCATTTCTGTAAGAAAATCTACAGACGGAAACCACTAGTTCTTAGAAGATACCTGGAAAATATGTCAAATTGATACTATAATTTTCTCACCTTAAGACCAAAGACAGATAATTTAAAACAGACCATTATCATGAACATAACTGTAAACCATTTCTACAGAAAATTACTTGCTAAATAACATGATTTTAACAGATTTACATGTGTGTAAGAATTTATAGCTTGTGAAGCACTTTTTACCTAGATTTGCATTTAACTCTTTTAAGACTTCCCTCGAGAGATGCTGTTATTTCTCTTAAGACTAAAGCTCAAAATTCAAGTAAGGAATAGCTCAGGGTGACAGACGAGGAGGAGCAAAGGCAGAACTTGACGTCTGAGTCCTCTGATGTTGCTTGATTCTGATACAATGCTGCCTCCTTCCAGCAATGACAAATCCCACCAATACTGTGGTGATTCACTTGCTTCAGTTTCCAAAGGTAACCTAAACTTGTCCCTGTTTTCTGGGACTTTCCACAGAGAAATTTTAGGACCACCTGCTGCAGAAGGGCGTGAGTATTTGTACATTCCTCAGCTCTGTCTGAGATCTGCTGAGTTCTTGGGCTTCTCAAATTTTAATGTACATCTGAGTCACCCTGGGAGTCTTAAAATGCAGATTCTGACACAAGACTTCTTGAGTATGGACTGAGCTGTTGAATTTCTATCAGGCTGCCAGGTGATCCTGGAGATGGTCATTCACTCACATCCACACTTTGAATAGCGAGTCTAGGACATACTCACACAGACCTTTAAACTGCAAGGGGTTATGGACTGGATGTCAGTGTCCCTCCAAAATGCATAGCTTGAAATAGAATCCAGTGGGATGACAGCTGGAGACGGGGGGTGGGGGACTTTGGGAGGTTAACTGAGTCATCAGGATGGATCCCTCATGAATGGGATTAGTGCCCTGAAGAAAGAGACCACAGGACTTCCCTGGTGGTGTTGTGGATAAGAATCTGCCTGCCAATGCTGGAGACACGGGTTCAATCCCTGGGCCGGGAAGACCCCACATACCGAGGGGCAACCTAGCCTGTGCTCGAGCCCCAGCTGCTAAAGCCTAGAGCCACGGTCTGCAACAGAAGCCCACACACCAAGACTGGGGAGTCACCCCCTCCACTCGCCACAGCTGGAGAAGGCCCATGTGCAGCAACAAGGACCCGGCACCACCAAGTGTAATAAATAAACGCACAGATTTTAAAACAAACAAAAAAATAATCCCAAATCTGTTTAAAAAAAAATTGCATAGGGATAAGAATTTCCAATGATAGGATCCCATTATCCCTGCCCTGCTCCTTTAGGATTTTGCTTACTAGGTTAGGAGAGATAATTTCAAACAAATAACCATAAATATGGAGCTGTGTTCTCATAGAAAATAAAACTATACCAACACATTTAGCCAGCAGACTGGTGGACACATAATTTGGTTCCTGAAAGAAAAGACAGGATTTGAATACCTGGCAGCCACGTTCCAACTGAGTGACCTTTCATGGACACATCATTTCATGTCTCTGAATTTCCTCTTCTCCGTGAAATAAAAATAATAAAGTAATTTTTAAAGTTGACATCACAAGAGAGAATATTAAATAAATGTGGTAACTATAAAGTACTAAGTAATACAGAATTATTAATAATGACAGCTAACAAAAAAAATGAAATGATAGGAACGTTAGTTTCTCTAAACTGTAAGGAGAAAAGGCAGTTTTGTAGAAAGAAAAATTTCACCACTATCCATTAGGCTGCTGCTGCAGTTTAGTCACTCGTTTGTGTCTGACTCTGCGGCTCCATGAACTGTAACCCACCAGGTTCCTCTGTCCATGGGATTCTCCAGGCAAGAATACTGGAGTGGGGTAGTCATTTCCTGCTCCAGGGGATCTTCCCCACCCAGGGATCAAACCTGCCTCTCCTGTGTCTCCTGCATTTGCAGGCAGATTCTTTACCACTAGCACCACCTGGGAAGCCCCAGATTTTTTTAAATCCCCAGTGAAGTCACGGTGCCTGCAGCCTCTAAAATTGTCTTTGGCTGGTATTCTTACATTCTTTGTAGCATTGCTTCCCAGGGTTGTTGCTGTTTTCTCCTCTGATATGTGTGGTCTGGGTAATTTAGCTATATTAACCACCATCTTCATTCAACACTACACAAACCATGAACTTCCAGATGTTCAAGCTGGTTTTAGAAAAGGCAGAGGAACCAGAGATCGAATTGTCAACCTCCGCTGGATCATCAAAAAAGCAAGAGAGTTCCAGAAAAACATCTATTTCTGCTTTACTGACTATGCCAGAGCCTTTGACTGTGTGGATCACAACAAACTGTGGAAAATTCTGAAAGAGAAATCTGTATACAGGTCAGGAAGCAACAGTTAGAACTGGACATGGAACAACAGACTGGTGCCAAATAGGAAAAGGAGAACGTCAGGACTGTATGTTGTTACCCTGCTTATTTAACTTTTATGCAGAGTACATCATGAGAAATGCTGGGCTGGAAGAAGCACAAGCTGGAATCAAGATTGCAGGGAGAAATAACAATAACCTCAGATATGCAGATGACACCACCCTTATGGCAGAAAGTGAAGAGGAACTAAAAAGCCTCTTGATGAAAGTGAAAGAGGAGAGTGAAACAGTTGGTTTAAAGCTCAACATTCAGAAAACTAAGATCATGGCATCTGGTCCCATCACTTCATGGCAAATAGATGGGGAAACAGTGGAAACAATGTCAGACTTTATTTTTGGGGGCTCCAAAATCACTGCAGATGGTGATTGCAGCCATGAAATCAAAAGACCCTTACTCCTTGGAAGGAAAGTGATGACCAACCTAGACAGCATATTAAAAAGCAGAGACATTACTTTGTCAACAAAGGTCCATCTAGTCAAAGCTATGGTTTTTCCAGTAGTCATGTGTGGATGTGAGATTTGGACGGTGAAGAGAGCTGACTGTCTAAGAATTGATGCTTTTGAACTGTGGTGTTGGAGAAGACTCTTGAGAGTCCCTTGGACTGCAAGGAGATCCAACCAGTCCACCCTAAAGGAGATCAGTCCTGGGTGTTCATTGGAAGGACTGATGCTGAAGCTGAAACTCTGATACTTTGGCCACCTGATGGGAAGAACTGACTCATTTGAAAAGACCCTGATGCTGGGAAAGATTGAAGGCAGGAGAAGAAGGGGTCTACAGGGGATGAGATGGTTGGATGGCATCGCCGACTCAATGGACATGAGTTTGAATAAACTCCGGAAGTTGGTGATCGACAGGGAGGCCTGGCATGCTGCAGTCCATGGGATTGCAAAGAATCAGACACAACTGAGCAACTGAACTGAACTGACTGAACCACCATTTTCATCAGACTGAACCTTTATCACTGTGTATGTGTGTTAGTCACTTAGTAGTGTCTGACTCTTTGAGACCCCATGGACTATGGCCCACCAAGCTCCTCTGTCCATGGAATTCTATAGGCAAGAATACTGGAGAGGTAGCCATTTCCTTCTTCAGGGGATCTTCCCAACCCAGGGGTTGAACCCAGGTCTCCCGCATTACAGGCGGATTCTTTACCAGCTGAGCCACAAGGGAAGCCCAAGAATACTGGAGTGGGTAGCCTACCCCTTCTCCAGTGGGTCTTCCCAATCCAGGGCTCTAACCAATAAATGCAGGGTCTTCTGCACCGCAGGCAGATTCTTTACCAACTGAGCTACCAGGGAAACCCACAGATTGCATTACCAGTCATTAATAGATATGAGAGATTGAAAAATTCAGAGCAAGATTGAGGAAAAATAGGCATCTCACCTGAAAACAGGATAAATACTCTTAAACTAACTACCTGGTATCCCTGAGTGAGTCTGCAGTTATGTTACCGGAACCCCTTTGTCCCTGCCTCCTGGTCTTTCCTCCCGTCCCTCGCTCTGTAAAGCAGCAGAGACAGCTGCGGGGGGAACCTTCCAGAAAAGCAGACTCTCGAGTGTCCTCTGTGAGGTCTGTGGGCCCAGCTTACCTACCCGCCCTGTTCTGGCTCACTGTAGCTGCTGGCTCTTCCTTCCGCTTTGCAACAGCCTTTTGACAAGCATCTGCGCGTCCTCCTTTGCCACTCGACCACCCATTTCCCACAGTACAGCCAGCATAATCACTCAAAATCATGTGTCTGACCACAGCCCTCCCTTGCTGAAAGCTCTTCAGAGACTTCCTGATGCAGAAAGCCCGACTCCTTTTCCCAGGTCTGATCTGATCCTGTCCACCCCGACCCCTCAACTCCATGCAAACTGTGCCTCACTCACTGTTCCATCACCCCATCTCACAGACCCAGATGTAACAAGCGCAACTGAATCCATGTTTCTCATTTGCTCACCCACCCCACCCCACACCCAGAACTGTCCTCCCAGGTAACTGGGTCTTCATCACAAAAAATCAAATTTCTGCTCAATCGTCCCCTCTTCAGAAGAGGTTCCCTGACCTCCTGCTAAAGCTGCCCCCTCTCCCAACCACCCTCTGTCACACTAACCTCTTTCATGGTCTTATTCCCATTCTGAGTTTTTCTTAATTTATTGATTTGCTCACATGTTTACTTTCCATCTTCTCATGCTCGAACATAAGCCTGCCTATCTGTGTCACCACTGGACCCTCAGCACCTAGGACAGCGCCTGGCACAGACTAAGTTCCAGATAAATATTTATTATGGTAATAAAGACAACCCATGAAGATAAAATGCTCAGATTCTCCTGGGAGTCAAAAACGCAAACTCGAATATCTGGAGATATAACCCATGTTTCCTCACTAGAGGGCTTAATATGATAAAGCTCCTGATTCTCCCCAAACTTAACTATAGTATTAAATTAACTCAGTTGCAATTCCAATTCCAATCAAGGTAAAGATTCTAAATTTGATCTGAAAAAAAAAATTTGGGAAAAATAAATTTGTCAAGTAGTCAAAACACTTTTTTAAAACAAAGCAAAACAAAAACTTAGAAGCAACAACAGGCAGAGGGGGCCTTACCTATCAGACAATAAGACATATGTTTAAAGCACTACTGTTGGGAAAAAAAGAGAAATTCCAGAAACAGGCATGCGTATATATGTACATGCAGGGCTTCCCTGGTGGTTCAGCTAGTAAAGAATCTGCCCACAATGCAGGAGACCTGGGTTTGATCCCTGCATCATGAAGATTCTGTGGAGAAGGAAATGGCCACACACTCCAGCATTCTTGCCTGGGAAATCCCTTGGACAGAGGAGTCTGGAGGGCTACAGTCCATTGGGTCACAGAGTCAGACATGACTGAATGACTAACACTTTCACTTTCATATATGTATGTGTGTGCATATATGTATGTGTGTGCATATATGTTAATACCTACATACATATATCTAACTGCTGTGTTGTGCTTAGTCACTCAATCATGTCCAACTCTGTCTGACCCCATGGACTGTAGCCTGCCAGGCTCCTCTGTCCCTGGGGATTCTCCAGGCAAGAATGCTGGAGTGGGTAGCCTTTCCCGTCTCCAGGGGATCTTCCCAACCCAGGGATCGAACCCAGGTCTCCTGCATTGCAGGAGGATTCTTTACCAGCTGAACCACCAGGGAAGCCCATGTAACCACTACCTCTATCATATTGAGGAAAAAATCAGTAAAATTTTCCTCTTAGAGTTACAAAACCCACAAAAGTTAAAATACAAAGTAGGATAACATTCACAGGATGCATTATATTTAAAATATTAATGCTTCATATGTCAAAGCTTTTCAAATTAATCAGGAAAAATGATAAATGCTCTAGCAGAAAACAACTCTAAATATACAAAGCAACAATGCATTGTAGAAAAAACACAAGTGTGTGAGAAATGTACAAAAGAAAATTCCTTCTGTTGATTCAACAAATGCACATGAAAACAGTGAGATGGAATTTTCATTATCAGTTTGACAAAGATGAAAAATACTGCGATTCTGTGCTGGTGAGCATGAGGGGAAATAGAATCCCTTTATTCGTAAGAAAGTCTAGAGGAGTACTGAGGAATAACTCCATGGAAGTCAATTTCCTGTTGTGATTCAAAAGCCTTTAAAACTGCTAACTTTATCCAATTCTCCTTTTACTGCTTTGTCATAAAAATTTGACTGGACGAGGGTACACAGGAATGTATTTCATATGTACCAGAATGTTTATTGTACAATTGTTTATAAGATAAAAAAAATTAGTATCAGTATAAATGTGTTTATCATGTTAGTCTAACACTGGAATATTATGTATCAGTAAAGAATGATTGGGTACCAGAGCGTTAACATGAAAAGATGTTCATAAAATATTGCTGAGTGGAAAAAAGCATGTTAAGAACCGTCTGTAGAGTTTGAAAGTGAAAGTTGTTCATTCGTATCCAATTCTTTGCGACCCCAGGAGCTATATAGTCCATGGAATTCTGCAGGCCAGAATACTGGAGTGGGTAGCCTTTCCCATCTCCAGGGGATCTTCCCAACCCAGGGACTGAAGCCAGGTCTCCTGCATTGCAGGCGGATTCTTTACCAGCTGAGCCACCAGGCAATCCCAGTAGAGTTTAAATTGTTGTAATATGAATATAGAGATATACAAGATTTTTACTATCTTTTTAGATTACATTATGTTAGAAAAAGCCTAACCACTTAACAGTAGGTTAACAGTTGTTATCTCTGATGATTTTTACTTTATGCTTGGTTGCCTTTTCTAATTTTTCTATAATGAATTTTTATTGCTTGCGTAGAAGAGATAGTTTGGGGGGTTTTGTGGAGAAGGGAGTTAATTACTGATATCTACTTGGCTGCAGTGTTTTCAAGCCTATTTTTCATGAGCCAAATCTAGATTAAAAATACAAGCATCTTTTGAGTTGAAAAAAAAGTGCAAACTGTTCCCCACACTTTGTTTCAGCCCTCCACCCACGTAAAGGACCAGATTCAACTACAGTGGCCCCTTTGTGTTTTCTGTTACTACCGAGTAATGCAGCCAATAAAGAACCTTTGAAAAGCGAAAATTAAGCAATATGGCGTGACAGATAATGTGGTTACTGTGTGATAATGAACTCCAGAGGCATCAGAAGTTTGATATATTGCTGAGTACAACTACTTCCCTTGGGTGTAATTTAACCTGAGAAGCTTGCCCCAGAATCACTGATATAAATAGTCCTCCCTGTAGATAAACATGTTTCCAACGGTTGTATGGATGCTTTAATTGTATTCAATTACACAGTACAATACAAACATAACTAAAACTGATTCTAGATTAAGGTCTGGGAACTATCAGAACAGCCCCAAAGACTAATTCTAAATCTAACAGCAAAACCACACCGAATTAGTAAAAGATACTATGACAACAAGTACTAATACAAGCATCACAAGAACACTAACAACGAAAGACTTCTGCAAAACCCTTGTCCACGCAGATAATCTTCTAAGCCCATTAAATATTTAACATGCAGTATTTCAACGGGAATGGATTAACAAGCAGAAGTTAAATCTGGAATTTCAAGCCTACTCGATTTTTCCATGGATCCTAATTAGAACACACTGTTAAAAACAATCAGGGATAAGTGGATATTTTACAGTAACACAATGTTACACTTTTACAGTTGGTATTATGGTTATAATTTGTAAAAGAATTCTTACCCTTAAGAGATACGTTCAGAAATATTCAAGGACAAAATGATGCCTGAAGTTGGCATCAAAATAACCCCATGTGGGTGGGTGGCTACGGATGAATCAAGGCAGGGTTTGAGTTGTTAACTGTTGAAATGGAGGGATGGGCACCCCTAGGTTCATTATAACAGTATTCTCTTTGTTTTTGTGAATGTCTGAGATTTCCCATGGGAAGTGCTTTTTAGAGCTATCTGCTTCAAAAAGAGTTCCTGTATATAGTGGCGACTCAGTGGTAAAAGAATGAGCCTGCAATGTAGAAGTTGCAGGAGACACAGGTTCAATCCCTGGGTCGGGAAGATCCCCTGGAAGAAGGCGTGGCAACCCACTCCAGTGTTCTTGTCTAGAGAATTCCATGGACTGAGGAGCCTGGTGGACTACAGTCCAAAGGGTCACAAAGAGCTGGACGTGACTGAAGTGTCACTTAGCATGCATGTACAATCATTAGGCATTACTGCATATTATATACAGTTTGGTGAAAGAACTCATTATTATAAGATTAAATTACTTTTAAAAACTTAGCTTATCCGGTAATACATAAAATCTCATTTGGTTCATAAAAAAGTTTTACATTATTAAAAAGTGACCAACAACAATCATCAAAAATATAAAGTTAAATGAGTGTAAACCACTGAGATGAAAGCAAATTATAGAACTTTGAATGAGTCTGGATTTGAATATTCAGAGTTGAAACTGTCACCAAGATGGCGAGGAGGGATGGGGGAAGTGGGGTGTCCTATTTAAACTGCACTAAGATACTTGCAAGCTCCAGGAATTGGTGATGGACGGGGAAGCCTGGTATGCTACAGTCCATGGTTGCAAAGAGTCAGACACGACTGAGCAACTGAACTGATTGACTGACTGACTGAGATACTTGCTGAAAGAAGTGATATTTTAGAAAATCAAATTCCAGGGACTTCCCTGGCAGTCTGGCACACTTCCACTGCAAGGGGCACAGGTTCGATCCCTAGTCAGGGAAGTTAAGATCCCACATGCTGCGAGATGCAGGTAAAAAAAAATCATATTCCTTTGGAAAGACAAATTCTGCTAAAGGATTCACAGCAATGTTTATCAATGAAGTAGAGACAATCCTATTAACAATGTAAAATGAATAAAAGAACAAGATGGAGAAATGAGGAAATCAGTTTGGTGTCAGAGATAACCGGGATTCATCCCTGCACTGCGCTGTCTCTCCTTAAATAGCAATTGCATTATGTCCACATGTGTCTCCTCTTTGCACTTCAGGCGCCTTCTTAAGACCACTGAATGAGTCCAGACAAAGTCAGTGGGATGAGCCTCCCACAGTAGGTCTGTTTTTGTTGCTGCTGTTGCTCAGTCGCTCAGTCGTGTCCGACTCTTTTCAACCCCACGGACTGCAACACACCAGGCCTCCCTGTCCATCACCAACTCCTGGAGTTTACTCAAACTCATGTCCATCGAGTCGGTGATGCCATCCAACCATCTCATCCTCTGTCATCCCCTTCTCCTCCTGCCTTCAATCTTTCCCAGCATCAGGGTCTTTTCAAATGAGTCAGTTCTTCACATCAGGTGGCCACAGTATTGGAGTTTCAGCTTCAGCATTAGTCCTTCCAGTGAACACCCAGGACTGATCTCTTTTAGGATGGACGGGTTGGATCTCCTTGCAGTCCAAGGGACTCTCAAGAGTCTTCTCCAACACCACAGTTCAAAAGCCTCAATTCTTCGGCATTAAACCTTCTTCATGGTCGAACTCTCACATCCATACATGACCACTGGAAAAACCATAGCTTTGACTAGATGGACCTTTGTTGGCAAAGTAAGGGAGTGTCATCTGAAGGGAGTTCAGCTCTAAATACTTCATGCCTTCATGTAAATATTCTTGCCTTTTTTCTCTCAAATAGTTATTGCTTTCCCTTGGGGTGGGAGGGGAGGGCCCAGTTCGTGACACTGGGAATATAGTGATAACCAAAACACTGACCTTTGGCAATACAGCATTGCAGGTCGAGGTCCTCAGGATCCAGGTAAAGTCACCCAACACGAGTTAACTAAAGCAGTCGTGCATGACCTTATTCCTCAAATCTAACAACTCACTAGATCACTACACGCTTTAAATAAAGCACTTCTCAGCTGCACAGAAACTCACATTGGACAGCAGGGCAGAGCCTATGAAATGTGTGGACAACCCTCCTCCCTGCCTTCTCTTTCTGACCTTCTCCCCCCTCCTCCGACCTTCATCTCCTGGTCTCTCTGACCCTGGGTCTCCTCCTCTCACAGACGCTTTCTGGTTTTCAGCGCCCTGGTGTCCCTTGCTCGGAGTCCCCACTGTGCCTGTGACCTGCACACCGATTGGCAGGAGGCTGAGCCCGAGGGTAAATGTTCACATGCCACATCACAGAAGTCTACCAACTAGAACTTCTAAAAACTCTCAAAAACACATTAAAGCGCCCATGCGCTATAGCTACTGAGCCTGCGCCCGAGAGCCTGCGCTCAACAAGAGAAGGCTCTGCAGTGAGAAGCCAGCTCACCCCAACTAGACGGTAGCCCCCGCTGGCCCCAGCTAGAGAAAAAGCCTGCACAGCAACTAAGACCCAGCCCCCAGTAAAGTGAAATCCGTGAAAGCATTTCATTCTGCATGAATCTCTCTAAAGTTTATGAAGTCAATTCTCGTAAGTGCTTAGGAATGAGTCCATTTAGAAAATTGGCCCTTGTGGATGAATTGATTCCGGGATGAATTGGCTTTTGCAAATTCAGCTTTGGTTGAAATGTTATCAGCTAATTATGTTGCTCCGCCTTGGAGGGAGACCCCCAGGAGAGTGATGCAGAGGACATAAAGCACATCTCCAAGGCTGGGGTCTTTAACTTTCCCCAGGAACTCTGAGTTCATCTCAGGCCGGAAGATGAGGGGAAATTAAGACCCGTCCTACTTCACAGCTAAGTGCTTCCCTGGTGGTGCGGTGGTAAAGAATTCGCCTAATGCAGATGGCTCAAGAGACTTGGGTTTGATCCTCAGGTCAGGAAGATACCCCGCAGAAGGAAACGGCAACCTGCTCCAGTATTCTTGCCTGGGAAATTCCATGGACAGAGGAGCCTGGCGGGCTACAGTCCATAAGGTCACAAAAGAGTGAGACAGGACTTATGACTGAACAGTGCCAGCAGCTAAACGGACTTGGTGAACTCTGCATAGGTGCGATAACCAGGTTCCTGCATTAAATTGTCTTTCTTTTCCTTTATTGAGGTATGATTGACATACATTATTTTAGTTTCAGGTGTATGACATCATGATTTGATATTTGTATATACTGCAAAATGATCAGTGGAATAAGTGTAATTAACATCCATCACCAGACAGAGTTACAACATTTTTTTTCTTGTGATGAGAACTATTAATGTCCACTGTCAGTAATTTTCAAATGGGGGACAGAGTCTTATTACTATAGTCACCATGCTGAGCATTCCATCCCCAGGACTTAACTTATTTTATACTTAGCAGCTTGTACTGAATTTTCTTAAATTAAAATCAAGGAAGTGAAAAGCTTTCATCAATTAATATAGGACAACACTTCTCAAAGCATGTGATGCTAAATGTTGTCTCTATTAGATGCTCTGCAAAATATTATTTGAATCTTACATAACGTTGGGGGAAGTAGAACGCAGTGTCCCTTCTTTCTTGAAAACTCATAATGCATATTAGTATATTAAGTTCCTGCACTAAAGTATAAAAAAGGTATCTAAAGTCTGTCTTCTGATGTTTTTGTTGTTATACTTGTTATTTTATTCCTCTCTCTTTGATGTATTTAAATCACTCATACTGTTTAGAGGTCATTCACGATACACTCTCACAGTTTTTGACACTCTGGGGG
The DNA here is from genome assembly GCF_019320065.1 of Cervus canadensis. Taxonomy (NCBI): domain Eukaryota; kingdom Metazoa; phylum Chordata; class Mammalia; order Artiodactyla; family Cervidae; genus Cervus; species Cervus canadensis. The sequence continues at coordinate 3,807,916 of NC_057398.1, forward strand.
TGAGTTTTACGCTGTTTTTTGGTTCTAAAGTTTCTTCAAGGAGGGGCTTCCCTTAGTGGGTGGTGGGGAAGGGGTTGTGGAGGAAATCAGCCACACAGAGCCACAGCGAATAAGCACCTCTCTAAATTATTCGGGGGCTTCCCTGGTGGCTCAGCTGGTAAAGAATTCGCCTGCAATGCAGGAGACCCAGTTCAATTCCTGGGTTGGAAAGATCCCCTGGAGAAAGAATAGGCTACCCTCTCCAGTATTCTTGGGCTTCCCTGGTGGCTCAGTCAGTAAAGAATCCACCTTCAACGCGGGAGACCTGGATTCGATTCCTGGGTCAGGAAGATTCCCTGGAGAAGGGCATGGCAACCCAATCCAGTATTCCTACCTGGAAAATCCCATGCACAGAGGAGCCTGGCGGGCTGCAATCCACGGGGTCGCAGAGTCAGACATGACTGAACAGCTAAGCACAAAGTAATCGGAGCTGAACTATAAACCAACAAGTGAAATCTGTAAGTGATGTGATCAAAAATTCTGAAATTAACAAATTATCATTGATGCCAGTGATCACTGCAGGCAGCTCAGGAGAACTATCGGCCTAAGAAGGTGCTAATCCCATATAAATGCTGAAAACCCCAATATTAGGACTTGAAATCATATACCTTAAGCAGAACGAAGGCCAAAAGTCAGAATAAAAAAAAAAAAAGTAAGTGAGACAGTCACTTTCTCCAGGGGCCAATGAAGACCCAGAATAAAAATAAGCGAGGTTTGATCTCCTTGCCATGCTGTTTATCCAACTGAACCCAGACAGAAATCTTGCTGACAGATTCAGGGCACACCTTCCAGCATTTAGAAGTGGCAATTGCTCCACTAGCATTGTTCCCCATTTCATTCCAAATACTTATGACTTCCGTGACCTCACTCTGTCTACACCTTCCCAAAGAATTCCAGGACACCTATAGCAAAAAGGCAAGCCCCGTCAAAGTTATTACTTCCCCCTGCCTCCTGTATCTACTCGTAAGTCCTCCAGACTTTCACCAGGCTTCCTTGACTACTTCTTAATTTTTGTACTTCTAGCCACTTTTTTCTCTCCTTCTCTCCCAAAAGATTTAATTCCTGTGTGATACTAGTTTTTATCCGTATGACTCAAAGTGATGAAGAAATGCACACAAGTAAATGAATAAATAAATAATCAGGATTCCAGGCTCTGTGTTAATTTCTGGCATACCTGTCAAGTTTAAGTTTTTCACCTTTGATTAAATGTTTCCAGCTTCTCAAATGCCTACTTTTGTCCATTTTTTAAACTCATAAAAGCTTACCTGAAGAAATAAAAAGGAATCAAGCGTCTTACTCTCCCAACATAGTCCTTTACCTCTTTATAAAATTCAGTCTCAAATCATATCAACGTGGAGAACATTTGAGATCTATGTTATCTTATGTCCACAGTCTTTATTTTGGGGGATTCCAAATAACCTCAGATGATACATAATCACCTTATTGTTTTGCAGCATGGAAATATTTTGCCCGTCTGAAATCCTCTTATTTATGTACCCAAAAAGGGGAAAAAAAATAAGCTTCAGACATTCAATTCTAAGAGATGGGGGTCTGAGTATACTGAAATACCTAAATAAGTCTATAAGTGGCTCATAAAAAAATGGAACAAACCAGCAAGCTAACTCAATTATACAAGAAAAAAAAAAATAAAAAAGACTGTTCAGTACCCCATATTATATCATTTGTGGTAAAAAAGCATGTGAAGTTAAATATAAATTTAACTCCCTGACCACTGCTTATGGTTTCCAAAAAGGCCTGTCTGGTAAGGTGAAATTTTCCATGCTTGGTTTCAGCCCAAAGGGGAAACATTGATGGAGAGCTGAAGAAAATGCTCAACAAAGACTAATGATTTATGAAGGGTGAAAAATGGTCTTAATTTTATCATGAAGAAGTTATTTTTAGAATGCATAATCTATATTAAAATCCCTACATGAATGTGTTACATAGTAAGAAAAGTTGTTGAATAGTTTGAGGAAATTTATTTCCTTCTTAGATAAAAATCCACATTGCTATATTTTCAGAATAAGAACACCAATGACATCTGGTGTTCTTGAATAAGATAACTAGGAACTAAGCTATGATCAGTGGGTGGGGATGCATCCAGCAAATTTCCAGTGACATCACTTAAGTATATTATTGCATTTATTTCCACATGAGGGACTTCTATTTTGAATGAAAAATCTTTTCTTGGTAAAACTCTAAGTCCTTTTTCAATTCTAAACTTCTGTTGTTCTCATCATTTGAAACTTTTTAAAATAATTAATTAGCTATTTTGGCTTCCTCAAGTCTTAGCTGAAGCAGACGGGCCCTTTTGTTGAGGCACACAAACTCTCTATTTGCAGAGCTAGTTCCAGAGTGTGCAAGCTCAGTAGCTGTGGCATGTGGCATGTGAGGTCTTAGTTCCCGGACCCGGGATCCAACCCACGTCCCTTGCATTGCAAGGCAGATTCTTAACCACTGGATCACCAGGGAAGTTCCCTGCTGTTCTTATACTTTGAGTGGGAAGGGCAGACTGCATCTAAGAAGTTGCTCATGAGATGATTAAATGCAGGTAGTTGATATGTATGGGCTTCCCCAAAGGCTCAGTGGGTAAAGAAGCTGTCTGCAATGCAGGAGACGCAGGAGATGCGGGTTTGATCCCTGGGTCGGGAAGATCCCCTGGAGAAGGAAATGGCAATCCGCTCCAGTATACTTACCTGGAAAACCCCATGGGCAGAGGAGCCTGGCAGGCTAGAGTCCAAAGTGTCGCAAGAGTCGGACATGACTAAGCACGCAGGCACTGTTGATAGGTATATTTTCTTAATGGCAGTGTTTCCTGACTATTGTTTGTCTGTTTACCTTTCCATTTCCTATTTATTAACATTATAACTGAAATTTAGGGTTACAGTTACACTTCCTTTATTATTTTAATAAATTACATCTTTTAAATTAATTTTTATTGGTTGCTTTACAATGTTGTGTTAGTTTCTACTGCACCTGGGAAGCCCTTCAAATAAATTACATTATTTTTAAAAGAAAAAAAAATACCAACTACATTTGGAACTACCTGACAAATCCTCAAAAGCTTGCAGACACACAAAAGTTTGCTATCAAAGAGTAAAAAGTATTTTGGCCTAAATTTGCTTTGGTTTCATCAGTCTCTGCTTTAAGCTAATAGTAAGAAAGCCAGCTTCTTTAAAGTAACTCTTGACATCTGAATCATGACCGGGAGTTTGCTATAACAATGTATCTTTGGGTCTTTCAGCTCATGAGTATCTCACCTCCTCCACAAAGCCTTCCCAGATTAACCCCATCTGAGAGCTGACATGCCATTCATCCTCAACTGTTCTTTCACGAAGTAGCCCTTAGCAGTGCAAAGCCCTCCATTCGGTGGTAGAGCTCACAAGCCCAGGAGTCAAACCTATTATGAATTTTACTTCTTCCTCAGACTCCTGACCCAGGAGAGATCTTGGTAGATACACAAATGTACATCCACTCCATCCTGTCCCTCCCTGAGTTTAGAAAAAACAGCTCTCTGACCACGGAAAACATTCTCACATCCTTTGTACTAGCGATATGCTAACTGAACCAGAAAAATGAAACAGAAAGGAAAACAAGGTTTAATGATTGTATCTCGAGAGTGATAATAGCTACCTTCAAATATATCCAGTCTATTTACAAGAAGATTCCATTTTATTTAGTGTATTCCATAGTAGCCGGTGTGGCTTCCCGTGGGGCTTCCCTGGTGGCTCAGTAGTAAAGAATCCGCCTGCCAAAGCAGGAGACTCAGATTCGATCCCTGGGTCAAGAAGATCCCCTGAAGGAGGAAATGGCAACCCACTCCAGTATTCTTGCCTGGGGAATCCCGTGGACAGAGGAGCCTGGCGGGCTACAGTCCACAGGGTCACAAAAAGTTGGACATGATTTAGTGACTAAATAACAAAAACAAATAGTAACTGGAATTAATAAATACACACACACACACATATGCATTTTTTACTTTAAGGACGAATTTCTGAATGACTTGGGAAGTCAAGAAAAATAGAATGCGTTTCATTAAGAGACCGTAAATTTCCTCAAATCTAGAAGACTTCAGACAGAGGCTAGATTCCCAACAAATATCGCAGAAGAAACTCAAGACTTGGCCAGAGAGTGAGACCACGTGTATCATCCCTGCGGTGCCTCGGACACTGCCGTTCTCGCTTGGCAGACTCATGCTCTCATGTTTGAGCCGTCTCTGCTCATTTATTTCAGACCTCCACTATTCAGGAAATTGCCAACACCTAAAATTCTTTTAGAGAAAAGTTTAAATCCTCAACAGAACCATTCTTATCTCTTCTTTAAAATGTCATTTCAAAACCTTCCTTGAAACTCGCCATTAAAGAGCTTTTGGTGAAGAGCTTTTCCTGGAAAGATAAGTACTCAGAAGATAATTGCAGTAGGAAATCAGAATTTTTCCTCAGCCAGGTATCATCTTTCAAAAATCAATCTAACGGGACCAATTAATGTGCTGGAGAATAATGTGCCTTCAGAGAGAGAAAGACTGGAGACTTCTTCCCCTTGAAATGGATGACATCTTAATGCTCACAGAAGGTTCTTGGGAAATTTTTCTCTGACACTGAAATAAATACATGTGATTCATCACCAGAGATTTAGGAGCAAGCACCCGCTCCTTGCTGTACTTCTCCTGCAGTGCGTAGATGATTTTGGTACCCGAGCTGGGCAGGATCCTCAGAATGGATGCTTTTCCCCAGAACCAGCCTTTCTATGCCCCTGGTTGGAAGAGGAGGAAAAGGTCTTCCCCTTTGGTGTCGGTTCCACCATCCCTTCTCCCCATCTCTCTTCTCTGGCCTTCCCAGGCTCAAAACAAATGTGTTCGAGTCAGCTAAGAGTGCGTGACGGGCTAAGAGGGACGATGAGAAGAGAAACACTGGTTTGAACAAGCCATTCAGCCTCCTGGTCTCTCCTACACTTTCGGGGTCTTCCATGCAGTAAAATGCATCTCTATTTTGTTGTTCAGTCGCTGAGTAGTGTCTGATTCTTTTGTGACCCCTATGGGCTGCAGCCTGCCAGGCTCCTCTGCCAGTGGCATTTCCCTGGCAAGAATCCTGGAGCGGGTTGCCATTTCCTCCTCCAGGGGATCTTCCTGACCCAGGGATCGAACCCACGTCTCTTGTGTCTCCTGCATTGGTAAGCGGGTTCTTTACCATTGAGCCACCAGGGAAGCCCATCCTTATTTTAGAAGACAGCTAATGATTTTTTCCTAGAAACCTTCCCTGACAAAGGCTATTTAATCACCAAGCTTCTGGCAAGATGTTTGATACTTTCCCTTATTTCCCCTCTGTGCCTTCATAAAACCTCCTAAGGGCTTCATGTCTCTAGGCCAGACTTGGCCTACTTACAGTCGCCAGCCATATCTGCCAAATCTGGTGCCATTTTGCAGTCAGTACTTTAAGACTTTTTTTTTTTTTTAATTTCAAAGTCTTCGGTTTCACCATAGGTCCCACCAAAACCAGATGCCTTGCTTAGGCTAACATTTACACCTTTATACTGCCTGTCTGGGCCCTGTAGGCATTTGAGATCTCCATTCCTGAATTTTATGCAAAATCACTTCCACAACAACCCTCAGATCCTTGTGTCCCCCCTACAGTATTTCACGCTGAAGGCAGGGTGTATCTGTATTTACCACATGTTTTCTAGTATCTAAAACAGTGCCAGGCATTGAGCTTTCTATAGATTCGGCAAACACGTAATCCTTGAGGGGAAAAAAAATGACTATCAGGAAAGTCTGTTTCTTAAGAGTTCCTTAGGTATGCGTGCAGGACAGAGGGAAAATAGGAGTGATCCTGCCTCCATACTAAATAAAACTCCTGTTCCTTATTATGGCCTAATAGGTGGAAATATTTTTTTTTATAAACAGGTTTAAAATTTTTATTTTATTTTTTACAGAGGGCAAGGATTGGTGGAAGAAAGAATATGACTTTGTTAAGACTAGAAAAAAATAGCCCCCCTTTTTTCCCCTCATCTAACTGGGTCCTGGGCTTCATTATAAGCTCCCTGGAGGAGAATGCAGTGGTCACTTGACATTCTCAGCACACACAGGAAGAGATGTTTTAATGAGCAGACCTATTGGGCTCTTTTTTTTCTTCTTCTTCTTTTTTTTTTCCTTTGTGTGTATGTGTGTGTGTCCAGAGACATCTCATAGAAATAATGTCTAATTAAATAAATATGATTTCAAATCTGTCATATGAATTTGGATATGCTTCTTCCTTGGCAAGATCTACCTGACTTTGAAACATCTTAAAGGAAAATGTTGAGAATGGAAGGCTAATGATTTAGAATGGGCCAGAGTGGGCTTCCCTGTTGGGCCAGTGGTTAAGACTTCGTCTTCCAATGTAGATCCTTGGTCTGGGAGCTCAGATCCCACATGCCTCACAGTCAAAAAAGCAAAATGTAACAATGTAGGGGGTGTGGGTTTGATCCTTGGTCTGGGAGCTCAGATCCCACATGCCTCACAGTCAAAAAAGCAAAATGTAAAACAGAAGCAAATTGCAACAAATTCAATAAAGACTTTGCAAAAATAGAACGGACTAAAAACTTCCAAAATAGGGACAATCTATGGCTTCCCTGGTGACTCAGAAAAAAATAAATAATCTCCTGCAATGCAGGAGATCCATGTTCAAACCCTGGTTCGGGAAGATCTCCTGGAGAAGGGAACGGCTACCCACTCCAGTATTCTTGCCTGGAGAAGCCCCTGGACAGAGGAGCCCGGCGGGCTGCAGTCCTTGGGGTTCGCAGCAAGTCGGACACAACTGAGTGACTAACACTTTCACTCTCATTATAAACACAGAGAGGTCTGCTGAGTCCTTGAGGACGGATTTCAAATTTTAAAAAAGATACCACTTGAAACTGGAGTTTTCTTCAGAAGTCTGATTGATTACATATTTTTGCCACATCCCTCTGATGCCTTTCAACCTCGTCCTCAGCTCTCTGCTCCCCATTTCTTTTCTCTACGCTCCCCCATCTCCTCCTCACCATCCCACTGTTTCCCTGCCTTCCCTGGCCGCCTCGTTTTTTCTAAATGAGTTCGCGTACTTGCCTCTGTTCTCACGGTCGCCTACCCTGCCACCCAGCTCCTGGGACGGCTTCCATTTAAAATGCGTGCATCTCAGCCATCTCAGTCTACAAAAGCTATTTCAGGTACGGTATTCAAGCAGCACATTAAAAACAACCGAAGCAAGCACATGCTTGGGGATTTTATGGAATGGTAAAACATTTGTGCAGCTACTTCCCACAGACAGGAGTGGGGTTTGGAAGGCCATTTCGTCTCGCACAGAAACTCAGCTGGTCTTAATTCTTTGCCTCTCAGCACGCTGGAGCGCAAGCCCCTGGCTTCTCCCAACCCCACTTGCAGGCGAGGGGCTAAGCCAGACGTTCAGGGCCAGGCCGTCTCTGAACTTCCCTTCCTTTGGTCTTCTCCTCCATCGGCACATGGTTATTTTTTCTGTATTTCCGGCAGAACTGTTTTTATTTAGTTGCAGGGTAGTCTGTAAGGTTACAGACCATTCCTCTTGATACACTTCTGCACGTTTCTCTGCTACAGCTTAACAGCTCCAGCCTTTTCAGAGAAATGGCTCACTTTGTAGAGAAATATATGGCCCATCTGTCATCACACACAAGTGGACTTGACCACATATCCTTGGAGAATTTTCAAACAATTCCCAGAGCAAGGATGGTGACCCTTTCTCTGCCTGACTGAATTTCATCCATAGCCTTTCCTGGGGCCAAGGGGATAGGAAAACTGATTAGAAATTATGAAAGTGTGTTTAATCATTCTTAAAACATCCTCAAAAGAAAAGCACCGTTTAATCCATTGTGCAGATAGCTAGAAACACACAGAGTCTAGTGGCTCAAAGCACTGTCTTTCTCAGCTTTTGTACCATCTCATCAGTCAAATGTCCAAAGGGAGCTAATGTCATATTCTTAAGTGGCCTAAAACACCAAAATGGTCATTTTTCAAAGAAGTGCTTCTTCGCTTCGACACACTGTTCAGGAGTCTTTCATGACAAGATCTCTCATTACTACGAGAGAGTCCTTTCCAGGCCACTCAGAGGGAGAAGATTTTTCATGAGCCACTTCTAATACTTTATACTATATAAGAGTTTTCATGGGATTTGGAATAATTTTAAATCAAGAATTCTATAAAAAAAAACATATTCTTGTTTAATCTAATTGACAAGGAAGAAATTAGATTGAAAGATTTTTGTTGCTGTTGTTAATTTACCCATTTTGAGGCAATATAATTTGATGGCAAGTACACAGGCTCAGGAGTCCAAATTGAGTGTTCAGCCATCTACTGTACCACCCGGGGCTAGCTACCTCAGCTCCAGAGCCTCAGTTTCTTATCTGTAAGTTGAGCGTGATAAGCCCAGCCTCGCAGATTTGCTAAAGAAATTAGACATGCGTGAGCGCACAGTCTCTTAGTCATGTCTTTGCAGCCTCATGGACTAGCCCGCCAGGCTCCTCTGTCCACGAGATTTTTCAGGCAAGAATACTGGAGTGGATTGCCATTTCCTTCCCCAGGAGATCTTCCTGACCCACCGATCCGACCCGTATCCCCTGGGTCTCCCCCCCTTGCAGGTAGATTCTTCACCTGCTGAGCCCTGGGGAAGCTCTGAAAGAAATTTGATAATGCATGCCAAACAGTGATGGTCGGGTCAGACACAGGCAGGCGTTAATGTATGGGACTCAGGGTATAGATTTAAACCAAAACGTTTCATAATTATCATGGCTTGGCTTAGTCTTTCAGAACTGTGAGGGGTATTTTATAGGGCTCTTGGTTGGGAATATCAACTTATTCATCAACTTCTTTATATCGCCATTATAGCTTTGATATAAGAAGTATATAAGATAGAAACAAAACTCTTTATGTACACTGAAACTTAATTCCAAGTGGTTTGGTGTGAGGAGGGATCCGGTGGAAACAGCTTCAGGTGTTCTAGCTGGAGTCACTGTCTTGGGTGTCCCAGAGGCGGACCCCCGCCCGGGATGAGGAGGTTCAGGCCCTGGGGGGTTGTTAGGGACTCACTCCCAGGAGAAAACCAGAAAGGGGGTGGGGAGGTAGGACAGGAGAGAGGGGACCTTGTGAAGAAGGAGTCGCTTCAGGTCAAACGTCACCCTTCTGGATCCCGTGGGGCGGAGGGTGGGGGGCCTCTGAAGTGCAAATTGTGGGGTTCATCCTTGCTCAGGGCAAGGGAGCTGGGCTTGGCTACAGGCTGTGGACGGATGGTCTGGAGGGGACTGCACACTCCGGGGGCTTCAATCTCTGTGGCAAGCAGACAAGGCAGCTCCAGTGGCCCCAGGGCCGCCCTGCAGAAAGGATGGCAGGTGGGCCGTAAAATCCCCAGACCAAACCAAGGGGCGTGGGTGGAGCGGAAGGGTAGGAGGGCTGGCAGGGGCTGACCAGCACTCGGCAGAGGTCCAAGGACTTGGTGGTGTTCGCTGCTGCTGCTGTTCAGTCGCTCAGTCGCGCCCGACTCTGTGACCCCGCGGACTGCAGCACGCCAGGCCTCCCTGTCCCTCACGACCTCCTAGAGCTTGGTCGAACTCACATCCATTGAGTCAGTGATGCCATCCGACCATCTCTTCCTCTGCATCCCCTTCTCCTCCTGCCCTCAATCTTTCCCAGCATCAGAGGTCCAAGGATACAGGGATATAAGGGGATCTGAGCCCTGACCCCATCGCACGGCTAACCCAGCATCAGTGAGCCCAACTTCACAAGGGAGCTAACCCAGCATCAGTGAGCCCAACTTCACAAGGGAGCAGAGTTGCAAATATAAGAGATCATTTAAAAGTCAAAAAGGAAAAAAAAATAGCATCTTTTTCCTGCCTACCTACTTTTTTAAGAATGTGCTCACTTGGGACTTCCCGGGTGGTCCTGTGGCTAAGACTCCATGCTCCCACTGCAGGGGGCCTGCGTTCAATCCCTGGTCAGGGAACTAGACCCCACATACTGAATGAGGACCAAAGATCCTGCCGGCTACAACTAAGACCCAGTGTGGCAAAATAAATAAATATTTAAAAAAAAAAAAAAAGGAGAGGGCCCTCACTTAAAGAAAAGACCAAAACTGAAGTCTTTGCACCCACTCTGACCCCAAATTGTCCAAATTTAACCCATTTCCATTCCAGTCTGAGAATATCAGCCCAGGTAAACTGCGAGCTCCAACTGCACTCTGCCGTTCACAAATCATTGCCAAATATGTTATCTGCCTACAACCCCATGAAATACATACAACGAGAATTGTATGCTACCCCATCCCCCATCTTACAGATGAAAGCCAAGGCTCGGAAGTTAAACATGCCCAAAGTCATATGACAAATGGAAGAGCTGGAACTCAGTCCCAGGCTTGCTAATCCCAGTGCTTTCTCTAAGTGTCTCAGTGGAGGCATACCAAGCGGCTGTGAGTTGGCGCTATGGTAGGGACCCTCTGCCATCCATCTGACGCGACACCCTGTGGACCCTGAACAGTCTACAAGTTAGGACTCTCAGCTGAGTTCATTTCAGTGTGAGGGGCGATTGGGCCCTTGGATTTCGGGTCCCCGCCAGTGACTCTCAGTCCTTCACCCATCCTTTAAATGCAAGCTCTCTGTCTTTTCTCTCCGGCTCCATGGACATGCCTTAGCTCATCTTATAACTACTCTATCATTTCAAATCTAAACTGTCATATTTTGATGACCTGTGAATCCATTCCTCTCTAGAAGAAATTACTCTCTGGTCCTTGAGACATGTGTAGCCAAAAATCTACCAGCTAACCAATTGTGCCTCCAATTTAACAAGAGAAACTGGTATCTCGCCTTAAGACTGTTTTCCTCCCAAATCCCCTTATCACCTTACATTGACTATCTTTGGTAGAAGCTGCAGCATTCAGTTTCCCTGGAAAGTATCATGTTTCTGCATTTCACAAATTTTGCAATATCAAAAACCCAGAATCTGCCTATAAAACAAAGTGTAGAATAGAAAACATGTGGATTCTATTTGTTTAAAAATGTTAAACTTTTTGCCAAATTGAACTTCTCAACTAAAAATTGACAGTGTCCATGTCAAAATTTTAACTGTACACAGGATGTTTGTGGGAAAGATGGCTAAACAATGAAGCAAGACTGAATTTGCATAGACAAATGGGCTGCCCTTTTCTGCTGAGACGATCATTATTTGTCTTACCCAAGAGGCGATGACCCAGATTGGATGTCTGAAGTATAATTTATGCAGGAATAGTTCTGTAACTACATTTAAATAAACTGTAAAGATATTTAATAAATATAGTATTTATATTTGCAAAACAGAAAACAGACTCACACTTAAAGAATGAACTTCTGGGTACCAGAGGGGAAGGGTAGGGGATAGATTGGGAATTTGGGATGGACCTGTCCACACTGCTGTATTTAAAATAGATAACCAACAAGGACCGGCAGTGCAGCACAGGGAACTCTGCTCAATACTCAGGAATAACCTAAATGGGAAAAGAATTTGAAAAAGAATAGATACAAGTACATGTATAACTGATACGTATCCCTGATTCACTTTGCTGTACACACACCTAAAACTAACACGACATTGTTAAACAGCTATACTCCAACATAAAATAAAAATTTTTAATAAAATTTTAAAAAATACATAAAAGATCATGCACATTGGTTTGTCAAGATAAACATACTAGAAACTAGAATAGCATCTATGTTAACTGTGTATATGTTTCCTCACCATAATTTCAATGTTAATTTTACCCATTGTCAAAATAAATGAGAATTTAAAAATTACTCTTTTTTAAAAAAGAATTAAATGCCAACTTAGCTCAATAGGTTACATAAACCATCAGATGAACAAGTGACGGATGCTGCAGTCTTTGTCTTAGTCTCTGCGTTCCATCCACTTAGCTTAGAAATATCCCTGTCTTGGGACTTTCCTGGCTATCCAGTGGTTAAGAATCTGCCTTCCAATGCAGGGGACCTGGGTTCAACCTTAGTTCGGTCGGGAAACTAAGGTGTCGTGGGTAACTAAGCCCACGGGCCACATTTACTGAACCAACACGCCGCAACTAGAGAATCCTGCGTGATACAAAGATCCAGGGCAACAAAGAAAAGTTTTTAATTAAGTAAAGGAAATAAAGAAATATCCCTGTCCTCTTAAGGGGCTGAAAACCCCTTTAAAAAAAAAAAAATCATGCAAGCTAGGCCAACTAGTTAAGCATTAAAGCGTGCTTTATTTATTTCTCAATGTGACTTAGTAGCTCTCACTGGAGAGACGGGTTTCCAGGCGGGCAGGCCCCGTCTGGGTCTTCTGTGTGGCCCTGGGGCCCAGCACAAGGCTCTGACCCGGAGTGCTCACCGGTGGGGTGGAAGAAAAATTAAAGAGGGCTTTCCAGGTGGCACCATGGTAAAGAACCCCTCTGACAAAGCAACAGATGAAAGAGATGTGTGTTTGATCTCTGGCTTGGGAAGATCCCCTGGGGAAGGAAACAGCAACCCAGGATTCTTGCCTGGAAAATTTCACGGACAGGGGGGTCTGGTGGACTGCAGCCCACAGGGTCGCAAAGAGTCGGACACAACTGAATGCCTAAGCACACTTAAGAGGAAAGTAAAAAGTTACTAATCGTGACGTGTTTGTTCTGTAATTTGCCTTTAGTTGAGGAATGAGGACAGACAGTAACTTGTAATTCCTTTTAGTTTGTTGTTATTGTTTAGTTGCTGAGTCTTGACTCTTTGCGACCCCGTGGACTGTAGCCCTCCAGGCTCCCCCGTCCCTGGGATTCTCCAGGCAAGAACACTGGAGTGGGTTGCCATTTCCTTCTCCAGTGCATGAAAGTGAAAAGTCAAAGTGAAGTCGCTCAGTCGTGTCCGACTCTTAGCGACCCCGTGGACTGTAGCCTTCCAGGCTCCTCTGTCCATGAAATTCTCCAGGCAAGAATACTGGAGTGGGTTGCCACTTCCTTCTCCAGGGCATCTTCCTAACCCAGGGATCGAACCTGCATCTCCTGAAGGTTAAATGATCCTAATTTAGTTCCCTTTAATTTTAGATCCTTATTTAATCCTTTAGTTAATTTCAGATCTAAATTTGGTTAATTTTAGATCCTTTTAGTTAAGTGATCCTAATTTTGCTGAACATGGCTTGCAAGGGTTGCAAATTTCAATTCTCTGCTAATCCCAAACAAACCCACATTTGCTGGAGAAATAACTGGCAGTATACATACAGTTTTTTTCAGTCACTTCAGTCGCTCAATCCTGCCGGACTATTTGAGACCCCATGGACTGCAGCACACCAGGCTTCCCTGCCCTCCACCTTTTCCTTTTCTGTTTGGTTCTGGTGGCACCTTCCAGCAAACACGATCTTGGTTCTCCACCAAGGACTGAACCCACTTCCCCTGCCGTGACAGTGCGGAGTCCAAACCAGCGGACCACCAGGGACGTCCCTGAACACCGTAATTTCTTCCTCTCTACGCACAAGTCAGATCTCTAGCAAGGTGAGGTATGGAAGGAAAGAAGAGTCAATCTCATTCACACTGTGATCCCGGCAGGTTTATAGGTCCCTTTACAAGGAAAGCAATGTCTTTGTTTTAACTAAGTGCCCATTAGACTTAAACTCTTTGTTTTTTTTTAATCTCCCCAATGTTTTATTTTGAAATTTCTCAAACCTACCAAGATGTTACAATAATATAGCAAACACTCATATATCCTTCAGAGAAGGCAATGGCACCCCACTCCAGTACTCTTGCCTGGAAAATCCCATGGATGGAGGAGTCTGGTAGGCTGCAGTCCATGGGATCTCGAAGAGTCGGACACGACTGAGCGACTTCACTTTCACTTTTCACTTTCACACATTGGAGAAGGAAATGGCAACCCACTCCACTCTTCTTGCCTGGAGAATCCCAGGGACGGGGAAGCCTGGTGGGCTGCCATCTATGGGGTCGCACAGAGTCGGACATGACTGAAGTGACTTAGCAGCAGCAGCAGCATATATCCTTCACCTGGATTTACCAGTTCTCCACATATTAGTATTTTGTTTTACTTCTCTCTCAAATATTTGTATTTCATATGTGTATATATACATCTATCCTTCCCTCGTAGCTCAGGTGCTAAAGAATCTGCCTGCAGTGCAGGAGACCTGGGTTCGATCCCTGGGTCGGGAAGACCCCCTGGAGAAGGAAATGGCAACCCACTCCAGTATCCTTGCCTGGAAAATCTCATGGATGAAAGAGCCCGCTAGGCTGCAGTCCATGGGGTCACAAACAGTCGGGAATGACCAGGCGACTAACACTTACTTACTTATATACATCTATATGTATATATATATATTGGAGAAGGAAATGGCAACTCACTCCAGTTTTCTTGCCTAGGAAATTCCATGGACAAAGTCTGAGCCTGGTGGGCTACAGTCCATGGGGTCTCAAAGAGTCGGATATGACTTGGCAACTGAGCACATGTGTACACACTGCTGGATACAGAGGTATATACATACAGATCTATATGTGTATCAGTTCAGTCGCTCATTCATGTCCAACTCTTTGTGACCCCATGGACTGCAGCATACCAGGCTTCCCTGTCTATCACCAACTCTCAGAGTTTGCTCAAACTCATGTCCATTGAGTTGGTGATGCCATTCAACCATCTCATACTTCAATTTGTCTCAGTCATTTTAAAATTAGTTGCAAACATGGTAATTCACCTTAAACTCCCTACTATGTGTCTCCTACGAGCAAAGGCATCCTCCTTCACAACTACAACATGAATTATCTCAGGAAATAAATGTAATATTACAAAAGAACACTCCCAAATATAAATCCTCATTCAAATTTCCCTATTGTCATCAAAATGTTCTTCAGGGCTGTTCCGTGTGTGTGTGATATCCAGAACCCAGTCCAGGAGTCCACCTTTTTTCTGGCTGCCAGGTCTCTCTGGTCTCCTTTACCCCAGGGCAGGTCCCCTGTCTGTTATTCAATCTCATGGGCTTGATATTTTGAGTAATCCAGCTAATTGTCTTGCAGATGGAGAGTGTCTCCTGATCTGGATATTTCTGATTCCCACCTCATGACTTACCAGGTTGAACATTCTTTGGAAGAGTAAGTGTGGCGTGCATGATGTTTTATAGTTTCCTTGCATCACATCAGGAGACATGCCATGTGAGTTTATCCCATTGCTGGTGAGAATAAAGTTGATCTCTTCTTTAACATAACAAAGCTAGTGGAGGTGATGGAATTCCACTTGAGCTATTTCAAATCCTAAAAGATGATGCTGTGAAACTGCTGCACTCAGTATGCCAGCAAATTTGGAAAACTCAGCAGTGGCCACAGGACTGGAAAAGATCAGTTTTCGTTCCAATCCCAAAGAAAGGCAATCCCAAAGAATGCTCAAACTACCACGTGATTGCACTCATCTCACACGCTAGTAAAGTAATGCTCAAAATTCTCCAAGCCAGGCTTCAGCAATACGTGAACCGTGAACTTCCAGATGCTCAAGCTGGTTTTAGAAAAGGCAGAGGAGCCAGAGATCAAATTGCCAACATCCGCTGGATCATCAAAAAAGCAAGAGAGTTTCATAAAAACATCTATTTCTGCTTTATTGACTAAGCCAAAGCCTTTGTGTGGATCACAATAAACTGTGGAAAATTCTGAAAGAGACGGGAATACCAGACCACCTGACCTGCCTCTTGAGAAACCTGTATGCAGGTCAGGAAGCAACAGTTAGAACTGGACATGGAACAACAGACTGGTGCCAAATAGGAAAAGGAGTACATCAAGGTTGTATATTGTCACCCTGCTTATTTAACTTACATGCAGAGGACATCATGAGAAAGGCTGGGCTGGAAGAAGCACAAGCTGGAATCAAGATTGCTGGGAGAAATATCAATAACCTCAGATATGCAGATGACACCACCCGTGTGGCAGAAAGTGAAGACGAACTAAAAAGCCTCTTGATGAAAGTGAAAGAGGAGAGTGAAACAGTTGGCTTAAAACTCAACATTCAGAAAACTAAGATCATGGCATCTGGTCCCATCACTTCATGGCAGACAGATAAGGAAACAGTGGCTGACTTTATTTTTGGGGGCTCCAAAATCACTGCAGATGGTGATTGCAGTCATGAAATTAAAAGACGCCTACTCCTTGGAAGGAAAGTGATGACCAACCTAGATAGCATATTAAAAAGCTGAGACATTACTTTGTCAACAAAGGTCCATCTAGTCAAAGCTATGGTTTTTCCAGTAGTCATGTGTGGATGTGAGAGTTGGACGGTGAAGAGAGCTGACTGTCTAAGAATTGATGCTTTTGAACTGTGGTGTTGGAGAAGACTCTTGAGAGTCCCTTGGACCGCAAGGAGATCCAACCAGTCCATCCTGAAGGAGATCAGTCCTGGGTGTTCATTGGAAGGACTGATGCTGAAGCTGAAACTCCAATACTTTGGCCACCTCATTCGAAGAATGGACTCACTGGAAAAGACCCTGATGCTAGGAGGGATTGGGAGCAGGAGGAGAAGGGGACGACAGAGGATGAGATGGCTGGATGGCATCACCAACTCGATGGACATGAGTTTGAGTAAACTCCGGGAGTTGGTGATGGACAGGGAGGCCTGGCGTGCTGCGGTTCATGGGGTCGCAGAGTCGGACACGATGGAGCGACTGAACTGAACTGAACTGATGCCAGGATTACCATTATAAAAGTACCTTTTTCCTGTTTGTATTGAATGCATCTCTGTGGGTAACGTGCTAAGACTGTGTGACTATCTTGTTTCACCACATACATTTACATAATGGGCTTCATATCCACTGATAATCCTTGCCTGAGTTGATTATAGGTGTGGTTGTAGAGCAGTGATTTTTAAATTCTATTACTCGTTTTACATTTGTCAGCTGGCATTCTGTGCAGAAGAGTCCCTCCCATCCCCTCTCTTTCTTGAATACCCCCACGCACTCACACATTCTTCCTATTCACAGTTAGGACACATGGCATGTTCTTGTTTTGGACTCTCAAACTGCCCCGTTTGGCTTGTTGGACCAAGCTTGTTTGGCCAGCTCTGGCCTCCGTCCACACCCACCCCTCCTTCTGTGTGTTCTCCCTGGCTTTCAGAAACAATGAAATGTTTCAGGCTCACCTCGTACTTTCCTCTGCCCAGAGGTGGACTCAGCCCTGTCTCAGTGCAGTCCTGATTCTGTGAAGAGAACAATGGAATTTGGAAACCAAGATTTGTCATTGTGCTTACTGCTGCAAGTTGAACTTCCTGAAAACAGAGACGGCGTCTGGCTTGTCTTACATCCCTAGAGGTAAAGCACAGATCTCCTACCGCTAGGTGCTCAACAAACTCAAGCTGGGCGCTAGTATGCTAACGAAATGGATACAACTGCAAAGATTATCACATGCTGTCCAAGGGCAATAGAATTTGGAATGGCTGCTGTCCACAAGGCCTCCGATCACATTTTACTCTGTGACATTGGCAACCACAGAGTTAGACCCTTCAGCGACCTCATTCTTTTCCTTTATGAGTATTGATTGGATCATAAGTATGCTTTCACTTTTAGGGGCCATTTTGGATGGCTAACTAAGTAAAAACATGGACCTATCTATACAGAGATGTGTGCATGCATGCTAAGTCACTTCAGTCATTTCCGACTCTTTGTGACCCCATGAACTGTAGCCCACCAGGCTCCTCTGTCCATGGGGATTCTCCAGGCAAGAATTCAGGAGTGGATTGCTATGCCCTCCTCCAGGGGATCTTCCTGACCCAGGGATCGAACTTGCGTCTCTTACATCTACCTGCAATGGCAGGTGGGTTCTTAAACACTAGCACCATCTGGGAAACCCCAGAGGACCATACATGTATGTATGCATGTATGTATGTACATACAAGTATGTATGTATGTATGTATATGCAGCAAAATCCAGATAAAAGAAATGTGGGATTCAGTGTTGAATATTTTCCCCCTCAACTGACAAATTTGACCATTTGAGGTAGCCCACTCATTTAGCTGTCTGCTAACCCTTTATCCTTACAAATAGCTGAGAAAAGAAGAGAAGTGAAAGGCAAAGGAGAAAAGGAAAGATTCATCCATCTGAATGCAGAGTTCCAAAGAATAACGAGGAGAGATAAAGCCTTCCTAAGTGATCAATGCAAAGAAATAGAGGAAAACAATAGAATGGGAAAGACTAGAGAGCTCCTCAAGAAAATTAGAGATACCAAGGGAACATTTCAAGCAAATATGAGCACAATAAAGGACAGAAATGGTATAGACTTAACAGAAGCAGAAGATATTAAGAAGAGGTGACAAGAATACACAGAAAAACTATAAAAAGAAGATCTTAATGACCCAGATAACCACAATGGTGTGATCACTCACATAGAGCCAGACATCCTGGAGTGCAATGTCAAGTGGTCTTAGGAAGCATCACTATGAACAAAACTAGTGGAGATGATGGAATTCCAGTTGAACTATTTTAAATCCTAAAAGATGATGCTGTGAAAGTGCTGCACTCAATATGCCAGCAAATTTGGAAAACTCAGCAGCAGCCATAGCACTGGATAGATCAGTTTTCATTCCAATCCCAAAGAAAGGCAATGCCAAACAATGTTCAAACTACCGCACAATTGCATTCTTCTCACATGCTAGCAAAGTAATGCTCAAAATTCTCAAAGCCAGGCTTCAACAGTTCATGAACCAAGAACTTCCAGATCTTCAAGCAGGATTCAGAAAAGGCAGAGGAAATGAAGATAAAATTGCCAACATCCGTTGGATCATCGAATAAGCAAGAGAGTTTCAGAAAAACATCTACTTCTGCTTTACTGACTATGCCAAAGCCTTTCACTGTGTGGATCACAACAAACTGTGGAAAATTCTTCAAGAGATGGGAACACCAGACTGCCTTACCTGCCTCCTGAGAAATCTGTATGCAGATCCAGAAGCAACAGTTAGAACCAGACATGGAACAACAGACTGATTCCAAATTGGGAAAAGAGCATGTTAAAGCTGTATATTGTCATTTTACTTATTTAACTTATATGCAGAAGCATAATTTGGAATCAAGATTGCTGGGAGAAATATCAAAAGCCCCAGATATGTGGATGACACCATCCTTATGGCAGAAAGCAAAGAGGAACTAAAGAGCCTCTTGATGAAAGTGAAAGAGGAGAGTGAAAACGCTGGCCTAAAACTCAACATTCTATAAACTAAGATCATGGCATCTGGTCCCATCACTTCATGGCAAATAGAGGAGAAAACAATGGAAACAGTAAGAAACTTTATTTCCTTGGGCTCCAAAATCACTGCAGATGGTGACTGCAGCCATGAAATTAAAAGATGCTTGCTCCTTGGAAGAAAAGCTGTGACAAACCGAGACAGCATATTAAAAAGCAGAGAGATTGCTTTACCGACAAAGGTCCATCTAGTCAAAGCTATGGTTTTTCCAGTAGTCACGTATGGATGTGAGAGTTGGACCATAAAGATAGTTGAGCACCAAAGAGTTCATGCTTTTGAACTGTGGTGTTGGAGAAGACTCTTGAGAATCCCTCGGACTGCAAGGAGATCAAACCAGTCAGTCCTAAAGGAAATCAGTCCTGAATATTCACTGGAAGGACTGATGCTGAAGCTGAAGCTCCAGTACTTTGGCCACCTGATGCAAAGAACTGACTCATTGGAAAAGATCCTGATGCTAGGAAAGACTGAAGGTGAGAGGAGAAGGGGATGACAGAGGATGAGATGGTTGCATGGCATCACTGACTTGCTGGACATGAGTTTGAGCAAGCTCCGGGAGTTGGTGATGGACAGGGAGGCCTGGCCTGCTGCAGTCCATATGGTTGCAAAGAGTCAGATATGACTGAGTAACTGAACTGAACTGAACCCTTTGTCCACATATAAGTTGCAGAATGGTGTTCATATTTCATCTTTAAAATGATTTTATTTGAACAGCTAGTCTGGAGGTTGTGAAGACAGACTCCACTTCGATCACAGGTTGCAAGAGTTTTAAAACAGGAATTCGGCATCTTTTCTGCTCAACCTACTTATTTTGTCCTTAACTTACATCTAGCTCCAAGGGGGTGAATTAAATGGCTTACTAGCTTTTTTCTTCTTAAAAAAAGCTACAATTTTCCGAAATGGCAGACTGCCATTTCAAGCAGAGTCGTTAGGCGTCTCTCTTGTGGATTTAAACTGGCTGCTGCTAAAAGCTGAAAGGGCCATTTTTCAAATAGCCCTTAGGTTTTAGGAGCCAAGAGGGTCCTAAAATCTAAAGTGTCTCTACTTTTACGGGGGGAAAGAAAGTTAATTTTTGAACCAGAAGAGAGTAGATTTTTTCACTAGTATTTCTCTGTCATAGTCATCATTATTAAGAAAACTATGTCAAGGAACTTCAGCTAGAATATATTTACATATCAATATACTTTTCTGAAAATGTCATCAGTTTGTAAGTCACCTCTCATTATTCCTCTTAAATCTGTGTAGGGCTGCTTCAAAGAGGCAGCTTTCATGATTTTGATTTTGTCAATAACATTTTACATAAATCTTCAATAAATAAATGTAATGCATTTTTAGTTAAATGCTTGTAAAGGCCTCCAATCTTAAGCCAACAAAATATATATTATTAATATTATAACAAGTGTTTTTTTTTGTTTCCATAAAAGTACAGCAGAATTAAGTAAATTAGGTAAAACAAAATTATTTAAATTATGTTTTTGCTATAATTTACCACCTGTAACCCTGAAAGTGATGTCCTAGGACTTCAACATTACAAAAAACATTTTTAAAGTCTCACCTTTTCCTAAAGAAGTCAGAGATGACTATGACTCCAGGTCAAATACCTTGATGCCAAGCCATACTGGCTGAATGATTTGTAGAAATCATTGAAGAAATATATAATTTATAAATAACAAAGTTCAGGAAGTCTTCCTTGACAATTCCTGGTGACATGAGCCCAGGTATTACCCGAGCAGAGATAGTTGATGGTTAAAAAGCCCTCCTTCAACTGTCGGGGAACTTCTCTTGGGTTCAAGTGTGTCTTATCAGAAATGGCCCCTCCTAATAGCAGTTATCCCGGGACTGCCCTTTCTTAGTCCCTCTCTCTCAATATAAGTGGAAAAAAGCTCTAACGGACCGTTGTCAGCAAGAATCTGAAATAATGCCAGCAGGGTGCCTCTGGTCCCTAGACCATGCTTCTTTTTTTTACAGTGTGAACAGTGAGACTGGCCTGTCTCTGCTTTAGCCAGAAGCACTTTGCAGCTGCTCGTGGGGAAACACCTCTTGTGCAAGGACAGTCCAGTTAGAGCCTTAGTTATAAACCACAGCATCCTTGAACTGAGGGTTGAAGCTTCCTATCACGATTAGTTGAGGAGGAGATAATGTTTGTTAATTACCCTCAGTCCATGCAGAGCACCCAAAATCAATCTAACAGGTGGCATGTTTAGATGATTTAAAGAAAATTATTTAATAAACATTGGGACTGGTTATTTCTTATGAGACACAGAAATTATAAGAAACAAATGTTCTAGAAATTACCCAAGAAATGTCTAAGGATTTCTCCAACTGAAACGCTGTTATTCATGACCAAAGATGTTTGATCCATTATTCATTTGGCAAACTTTGCAAGAGAAAAGAATTGTTAATTAAAATGTCCATCCATTAATGGTTGTTAATTAATAATTTGCTGATAAGAGATTAATTAATTAATAAAGGACTACCACACAGCCATATAAAAATAGCTCAACCTAAATTGACTGTTTAGAGATATAGTCTCCAGTAAAAAATGCAATTTACTGAAATGCATGTATCATGTAATCTCATTTCTGTTATTATCTATATGCATATATAATTATAATATATATTTTAAATCTGAAATTTAAGGTACAATTGGGACATATACATATAAAGAGATAACACAAAATTCCCACACATGCAGACACATACATAATGAGTATGTATTATTTTCATAATCAGAGGAAGAAATCTATTAAGATTTTATGAAGGGGATTCTTTAGTGATATGGTAAAATACTGACAACATATCAACTTAGAGAAAAAAATTACAAAGCAGTGCACTTGATGTGATATTAATTTCATAAAGAAAAGTGTGTGCACATGGGTGCAATAAGCACATGTAGTTGCATACACAAAAAACTGAAATCACCAAAAGGTGGAAAGTGTCTATTTTTGGAAGGCAGAGTATGGTTAGATTTTTTTCCTTTCTTTGATTTTTTGTTTATTGTCCTTTTATTTTCCAAAGCTTCTATAGTAAACATCAGTTATTTTGCAACTACATTAACACTTATCGAAGAAAAAGACTGGGCGCAAGGCAGTTTATTACAGCCTTGTTTGCAACAGCCAAAACATAGCCAGACACTCCTTAGCTGGGTGACAGTGCTCACCTGGAACGGGGGTGGGGACGGCACAGGAGGCCAGGAAGGAGAGGCAGGGAGACCATGCGATGGACTTGAATGAGTGTGTGGTCGTGTATCTACACTGCATATCTCCACATACACATGCCGTGCCTGATTCAGCTAGGAGTCAACACGCCAGGACACATGTGCTTCATTCTCTTTGCCCCACACCTGAGTTTTCCCCTTCCTAATCCCAGGGGTGAGACCACACGAGGTGAGCTGGCTCAGTCTGAGCCTGGACCGTTAGTCCATAAAGTCTCCACAGCATTGTCAAGGTGTCAGCCTCTCCAGGAAGCCTTCATGAACACGGCTCTCATCCCATCCGCTGTGCAGCGCCCCCATAAAGGCTTTCACCCTGCACTGGGAACACGCTGTTCAGTGTAGGCATGTCTTCCCAGCAGAGTGTGTCACCTTATCTTCTCTGTACCCCCACGGCTTTTACAGTGCACACACACAGGCGCTCATTAGAGACAGGTGGGTACTGACTGAATGAATGGACGGACAACCAGGTCCATTCATGGAGACGCATGCCAGAAGATGGGAAAGTGCCAGTCACTCTGGGGGCTGATCCGTGACAAATTCAAATGCCAAAGTCAATCCCTAAACTCATTCCACGACCTGATTCTAAGTCAGACACCCGTTCAGATGTTACACGCCAAGGCCTGGACTACTCTAAAGTATGTGAGCCCATCTGGAGAAATAACATCCCAAGAACAAAAGTCTGTTCCTGGGTGGCTGTGGGAAAAACATCAAGATATTAAAACGGTTTTCAGTCTTCTAAAGCTTAAGTCCATCGGACAAAATCTTCTTCCACAGAATTTAATTCCTCTCCATAGGAAGAAGTTAAATCAATTTATGTTTAATTTTAAGTAATGTTAATTGATTAATTGTATTGTTTAACTTACTGACTGATTTAATTAATCGATTGATTAATTGAGAGCAGGAGGAGAAGGGGGCAGCCAAGGATGATAGCATGGTTAGATAGCATTACTGACTCAATGGACGTGAATTTGAGCAAACTCCGAGAGATAGTAAAGGACAGGGAAGCCTGGTGTGCTACAGTCCATGGGGTCGCAAAGAGTCAGACACAACTGAGCAACTGAACAACAACAATTCATTAATTTAGTTAGATTCTTGTAAGAATCACTGACCTAAAATCAATTGCACTTTGCCCGAGTGAGGACCAAAAATGAAGCCCCATGGTAAGACAGCAAAACTAAACTGCCGAGTTGATGAACTCCCAAGTACCTTACTCTCACCCACAGAAGTATGGCAGCCCAGGGGTGGGTTTGCTTCTATAAAATACTCCTGCCCTTTTTGCTAACCTCCTTGTCACACCCGCCGCAGTGCGTTAGCAGGATAAAGACACAGGAAGAGGCAGGAGGCACCAGCCTGGGGAGGGAGGAACAGGACGCTGGGACAGTGCCTGAGACAGGAACAAGCAGGGGACTGAGCAGACCGCCCAACGAGAGCTTTGTGAGCTGAGAAAATTCACAGGAGACAGGGGGGTCCTGAGGCCAGCCCCAGGCATCCCCTCGGATCATGTTCCAAAATATAAAATTAGGAACCACGCTGTGGCTGCCCTCCTGACCTCAAGCACCAACTCTGCTGGGAAACCGCGACTCTGAGCATCGCCCCAGAGTGGGCCGTGAGGGGCAGATGTGCTCTTTCGGACCAAGGCTCCTCTGGTGCCCGATTCCTGAGCTTCTACCCCAGCCGTCTGGCCTGCTTTTTCCCCTTGGCCTGGACTCCTCCCAGTCTTGGCTTTTTCCTCCTCCTCTCCTGACTTTCCCTGAGGCCTCAACAGCCCAAGCTTTGGCACCGAGGCTCCTTCCAATTACAAGATGCTTACTAGGTGACACGTTCCTCGGCCATTTCATGCCATGCGAACTCTGCCCTCTTATAAATTACCATGTGTTACTCGTTTCACATATTTTGGATTTTAAACAAGTGAGGGCTCACACGAGTCTCCAATTCATCATTTCCCAAACTGTGTTCTACTGAGAAGCATGAAAAGTGAAAGTGTTAGTTGCTCAGTCATGTCTGACTCTTTGCAACCCTGGGGACCATAGCCTGCCAGGCTCCTCTGTCCATGGGGCTCTCCAGGCAAGAACACTGGAGTGGGTAGCTAGTCCCTTCTCTAGAGGGCCTTCCAACCCAGGGATAGAACCCAAGTCTCCCAAATTGCAGGCAGATTCTTTACCATCTGAGCCACCAGGAAAGTCCAAGAATACTGGAGTGGAGCTATTCCCTTCTCCAGTGGAGCTTCCTGACCCAGGGATCGAGCCAGGGCCTCCTGCATTTAAGGCAGATTCTTTACCAGCTAAACTACTGGGGAAGCCTGTCCTCGAACTAAGGCATATAGAAATACCTAGTAATCTCGTGGGAAAGAGAAAAGAGATGCCTGATTCAATGATTGACTTCAGCTTCCCAGGCTCTGCTTATCCATGGTGGCATAAGAAGTCTGACTGATCCCATGGGTGACCCTCCTGCCAAGAGGTGGGGAGTCAGGATACAGATTCAGGGAGGTGGTTTGGGATTCAAGAGGAATCTTTGGAGAAGTAGCAATACTATTGCATGGAGGCAATTTTTTTTCATAGAGACAACAGCTTATAAACATGCACATGAAGAAAATTAAGCATGCCCTTAAGACAAATTCCAGAGTCTTTAACAGTTTTGTTTTTTTAAAAAAAAAAAAAAAAACTTTTACCAGTTTCCTGAGGACTGGATCCTCAGAAGTCCTCACACTGTCATGCTGGAAATGGAACTCCCTTCTTGACTACTTTTTAAAAATATTGTTATTATTCTAGAATCAACGATAGCTCAGTTCCTTTGGGTTACTTAGGAATTTATCCTAAGGGCATATACAGCAAAAGAAGAAACATTTATTCAAGAAAATATAAAAACTCCTCAAGAACAATGAGAGTCGGGGGTGTTTGGCCGGGACCAGCTCCCTCCGGCCCCCAGCTCAGGGACAGAGACTCCACCCCAGCCCTGAGCAGCCAAGCACAGGGACCTCCCCCTTCCTCAGGCCCTGGTCTGAGAGCCATCTTCTCTGTTTCCTATGCTCTAGTTTTCTTCCATTTGTGGGATAAGAAAGGACTCTTTTAAATAAATAAGCAGTAGTCTAAACTGTATCATCCAAACCTAGTCTTTTCCAGCTTCAAATCACATGCCCAGGATCGCTTAAAATCACTTTTCAACAGCATTACGTTAGGTTTTCAACAGCATGTCTTACTCACTAAAGGCTGCCTTGTTTGTCTTCTGAATCAATGTAGTCTGTTACAAGTTTGGGAACAAAATGTTTTTAAGCCTTAGATCAGTGTCAGTTCAGTTCAGTCGCTCAGTCCTGTCGGACTCTTTGTGATCCCATGGACTGCAGCACGCCAGGCCTCCCTATCCATCACCAACTCCCGGAGCATGTTCATTGAGTCAGTGATGCCATCCAACCATCTCATCCTCTGTTGTCCCTTTCTCCTCCTGCCCTCAATCTTACCCAGTATCAGGATCTTTTCCAATGAATCAGTTCTTCCCATCAGGTGGCCAAAGGAATGGAGTTTCAGCTTCAGCACCAGTCCTTTCAATGAATTTTCAGGACTGATTTCCTTTAGGATGGACTGGTTGGATCTCCTTGCAGTCCAAAGGACTCTCAAGAGTCTTCTCAAACACCACAGTTCAAAAGCATCAGTTCTCGGCACTCAGCTTTCTTTATAGTCCAACTCTCACATCCATACATGACTACTGGAAAAACCATAGCTTTGACTAGACGGACCTTTGTTGCAAAGTAATGTTTCTACTTTTTTTTTTTGTTTGTTTCTACTTTTTAATATGCTGTCTAGGTTGGACATAACTTTTCTTCCAAGGAGTAAGCGTCTTTTAATTTTATGCCTGCAATCACCATCTGCAGTGATTTTGGAGCCCAGAAAAATAAAGTCTGTCACTAAGTCAGTGTATCTAGAAACAATTCAAAAATTAGAAAGCAGAGGGCTAAAGGAAATGGCTTTCTCTCTTTGCTAAAGTTTTTCACTTTGGGTTTCGCAGTTTTTGTTATATGTTGATCCTGATCTGAAAAACCAGGCTTATCTTAATGACTAAGCAAAAAAAGAATTTCTGGAGGCAAATTGTCATGTAAAATTGAACAGAAAACGTTCCAGGTATGAAAATGATTAGGCTAAAGAAGGATTAATGAGTCATCTTCCAACAGTAGGCCGGTGGCGACCAGAGATGTTAGTTGTGCAGTCCAAGAACCTGGGGCTGGGGAGGCACCACGTATTTGGGGGACCTGGAGGAGGGAGTTAATTCCTTCACCATCACAAGCTGACCAGAGAGCCACCAAGCGCCTCAGCTGTGACAGCTGCCTTGAGATTGAGTGGCTGTTGTACAACAAATATCCACACGTGCTTGGCACACAATGAAAGTGAAAGTGAAAGTGAAGTCGCTCAGTCGTATCCGACTGTTTGCAACCCCGTGGATTGTAGCCCACCAGGCTCCTCCGTCCATGGCATTTCCAGGCAAGAATACTGGAGTGGGTTGCCAGTTACTCAATAAAAGTCCTATTAATTGAATTATTAGCTTCTAGAGGTATTTTGATTAAAAATACTATGTCAGAGAAAATAACTAAGACCATAAAAAACTAAAACATATTCACAACTTGGGAATTTTCAAGACACTTGAAAATGAAAGTTGTGCCAAAAACCAAATGACAACAATAAAAACACATTTACCAAAATGCTCCTCACTATTAAACTGTTAATATGGGTTAGGAAAACTGCCATTCAACTCTATTCATTCACTTAGCAAAAATATTTTAAATTACTTTTCTCAGCATGAAGATTAATGGATGGTGCTAGTTGGATAAATTAAATCCTCAAGCCCACATGAAGGTCAGGTCCCTAGTTATACAGTCTGGGTTGTTACCAATTCCAGTTTTTGTACCTAGTGGGAAGGCTGTTGCTTAGCCAAGCCCCCAAGGTGGGAGGCATTTGGAGAGCATAAAACCCCATAAAATTAAAAAGCAGGTAATCCTCATTCTAAGCAGTGATATCATTCACAGAAGTATGTTCTTCTAGGAAGTTTGGGGCCTGGGAAGTTATGCCCTACTCTAGGATATACTATATTATCTCCTCCTTCATGTAAATATCTTTGTATGTTTATGTGTCATTTTCATTAAAGTAACTTTACATTAAAAAATAAAAACCAACATTTGTTCATTTGCCCAAGTTGGAAATGCCAAAGTTGTCTCTGACTCCCCGGCTCCATCTAGTCAGCCTCTAGTTCCTGCAGATTCTGTATTAGCCAACTCATCCCCTGGTGGCTCAGACAATAAAGAATCTGCCAGGAATGCAGGAGACCTGGGTTCGATCCCCTGGATCACAAAGATCCCCTGGAGAAGAGAATAGCAACCCATTCCAGTACTCTTGCCTGGGAAATCTGGCAGGCTACAGTCCATGGGGTCACAGTCCACACCAGAAGCCTGGCAGGCTACAGTCCACGGGATCACAGAGTCAGCCCCAACTGAGCACACACGTGCCAAGGTGGCTTTCCTACACTAGACTCATCCTATATTCTCTCTCTTCTAAGCCACCGTAGTTCCTTCACTTGATCTCCAACTCTCCACACGAATCTTAGCGAATCATGTGGCTCAATATTTAAAAATCCCCTTGGCTCTCCATTGCCTGCATGTATCCATGCTAAATCACTTCAGTCCTGTCCAACTCTTTATGACCCCATGGACTGTAGCCCACCAGGCTCCCCTGTCCCTGGGATTCTCCAGGCAAGAATACGGGAGTGGATTGCCATGCCCTCCTCCAGGGGATCTTCTGGACCCAGGGATCAAACCTGCGTCTCCTGCAGCTCCTGCATTGGCAGGCAGGTTCTTTAAATTCCATCCATACGAGGCTCTTCAAAATCGGGTCCCCATCTGACTTTCTTGTCTTAATTCTCCAGCCAGGCACCAGCACCCTCTCCTGGCCTGCTCCAGCCTTCACCCTTCTGGAGCAAGTCTGAGTTTTCCTGCCCCCCAGGCCTCTTGCCACCACCTAATGCGATATTTCTCCTTCCCCAGCCCTCTGCCCTGCCCGCCTGCCACGCTCCTCGCTCTCCACTTCTCAGTGCCTGCGTGCAGTGGCCTCCCACCCAACTCCCGCAGACAGAATGAACTTCCTCCTCATCTGTATTCTCACAGCCCCATCTACTCCCTTACTTTGGATTATAGCTGTGTCGGGCTTCCTCAGTGGCTCAGTGCTAAAGAATCTGCCTGCAATGCAGGGGACACAGGTTCGATCCCCTGGAGGAGGCCATGGCAACCCACTCCAGTATTCTTGCCTGGAGAATCCCATAGACAGAGGAGCCTGGAGGAGTGTGGTCCATTGGGTCACAGACTCAGACACACCTGTAACGGCTGAACATGAATGCATAGCTGTGTCACATGTCAATAAAATTTTTAAAAGAAAGGACTTACCTATCATCATCCCCTGACAAAATACACCTGGCATAGTTGAGATGCAGATTTTGTTCAGTGAAGCTTATATATAAAAGTAGTTCAGGCAATATGATCTATGGACTTCTAAAGTTCTACTAAAGTTCTAAACTTCTAAAGTTTCTATTAACCAAAGAGGCAGTGCCTTATAATGGGTAAGAGGTCACACCTGGTCAGACAGCATAAATTCAAATCAGGGCGTGTGTCAGATTCTGTGGGATTTTAACTTCTTGACTCAATCTCCTTCAACTACACAATGTTGATAATAGCTGCACTAATCTCAAAGAACTGTCCCTAAAAATAAACCAACTTATGCATGTCAACCATGTTCAGTAATATGAGCACATATTAAATGCCAAATAAAAGCAAGCTAGGTAATATATCTGTCATATTGATGTGATGTGAATGAACTGTCTACCTCACACTGGAACTTGAACCCACGTGACCAGGACTTGAATCCAGCCAAAACCCATGGTACCTAGTTTCAGGACCTAATAAAGCTCAGGTTCTTGATGTCTCATCACAGGAAGAATTCAGTGAGAGACAACATGATAGATAAAAAGTGGGCTTATTCAGATTCAGAGAGAAACACACTCCACAGAGTGTGGGCCATCACAGAGGATGAGGGTGGCTGCAAAAAGTGGACTGTTTTGTTTTTAGGTTGCTGTTCAGTCGCTCAATTGTATCTGACTCTTTGCAACCCCGTGGACTGCAGCAGGCAGGGCCTCCCTGTCCCTCACCATCTGCTGGAGTTTGCTCAAACTCATGTCCATGGAGTTAGTGATGCCATCCAACCATTTCATCCTCTGTCGTCCCCTTCTCCTCCTACCTTCAATCTTTCCCAGCATCAAGATCTTTTCCAATGAGTCAGTCCTTCGCATCAGGTGGCCAAAGTATTGGAGCTTCAGCTTCAGCATCAGTCCTTCCAATGAATATTCAGGGTTGATTTCCTCTAGGATTGACTGGTTTGATCTCCTTGCTGTCCAAGAGACTCTCAAGAGTCTTTTCCAGCATCACATTTGGAATGGCTTTTAGTTTTTATGGGCTGGACAATTTCATATGCTAATGAGTGGGAGAAGTATTCCAACTATTTTGGGGAGGACGTGGAAATTTCCAGAAATTGGGTTACCACACACTCCGTGCTCTTTTAACAGTGCCTAGGAACTATCATGTAGATATTGTGTGCTCTCCAGGCCAGAATACTGGAGTGGGTAGCCTTTCCCTTCTCCAGGGGATCTTCCCACCCAGGGATCAAACCCAGGTCTCCCACATTGCAGGTGGATTCGTTACCAGCTGAGTCACGAGGGAAGCCCTGGCACCTCTGGGTGTGTCATTTAGCTTGCTGATTGAGGATCAAGGTCTAGTTGAAGAACTTGTCTGCCATCTTGGACCCATTTGGCTCTAATAAGTTTATATTGTGTCCTTGGGCTATGTTATTGTTTTAAAAATTGTGTCCTGCCCCTTTCCCTCCTGTTACATGAAGACTGCATTGTATATTTTTGCTCTGAAAGAAGATTCTATTGATAATATAATATAGTAATATATTAGAGTATTCCACTCTATTACATATTCTTGCTCTAAAATATAAGTATTAGGGACTTCCCTGGTGGTCCAGTGGCTAAGACACCACACTCCCAATTCAGGGAGCCTGGGATCCATCCACGGTCGGGGAACTAGATCCCACATGCCACAGCTAAGAGTTCGTATGCCCCAGTTAACAGTCCACATGCAGCAATGAAGACCAAAGATCCCATATGCCACAGCTAAGACACAGCACAGCCAAATAAATTAATTAAAAATAAAAAATAAAACAGAATTACTCTACTATATTTATCTTTGTTCTAAAATGTAAGTATTCTATATTTACATATTTTTGTTCTAAAATATAAGCGTTCTACTATAATATAGTGTACTAGTAATATAGTTATACAATAGACTATTCCACTCTAATCAGGATTCAAAGGCAAAGCAAGGTTCTTAAAAAACAGAGGCATTAGTTACCCCTGAAAGTAAAATAAGAAGAGTCAGTGTTAGAACTAACAAGCTTTGATCAGAGAGAACTGGTTTTGAATCCCAACTCATTCAGAATCAAGCTGTGTGACCCCCCAGTGAAGTTTTTGAACCTCTTTGAGCTTCAGTTTCCTTACCTCTAAAATGAGTATCAAGTACACAGTCTGCAAACTGAAAGAGTTAACGAGCCTGGGGGCATACCATAGGCTCAAAAAATAGCAGTGATTACTACCACGAGATCAAGCTATCTGTGAAAGAAGCCCACCTCAAAACATGGTCTAAAAATGGGTGATTGAGAGGCACCTGACAACGCAAGTCCCATCACCCCTCTGAGCACTTAGCCACAGGAAGACAGACCTGCTGGAAACAACAGCCGTGGCTTCACAGAAAAGGTGTTAATGTGAGGGCTGCCGTCTGGCTGGAGCGGAGGACACATGGAAACACAAGGTCGAGATTTAACCATAGTTACCCTACTCTGTCAGACAAAAAGGAAGAGATGCTGAACCGAGATGAGTCACAACGGAAGGACACCCCGTCGAGGAGCAGAGAAAATCCACCAGGATTTACCACCAGCGTCCTTAAAACATCATCCCCACAAATCCACTCCCTTTGTTCTGATTCCACGATCACCGAGCAATATTCCGTCTATTACTGTATCCTTCCTAGTAACGTAATCCCAGAAACCGGGATCCCTAAATGGAAGAAACAAGTATCTGCATAGTAGAAGGGCATATTCTCTGGAGATCAATAAGTTGTTACTTTTAGTAAAATCAGATGTGCAGTGTTATTAATGTTAATTTAATTCACATGAACCAGACTTGAAGTGCCTGATCAAGTTAAGCAAAAAATGGCCAAAAAATTGGGATACTTTGCTTTCAGCAAGGGGAAAATGTTCCAGGGCAAGGAAACTGACTGTTTTACTGTGAAAACCTGTCCAGCTGGCCAGCCCACCTGCCCCCAGGACATCTCAACTCTGACGATACGTCCTCAACATCAGCCATTAACGCGCAACGTGAACGACCCAGCTTAATGATTTCCATCTTTGGAAAGATCAGTCATGAGATGCCGTTCTGTCTCACACCTAAAATGAGAAGAATCTCAAGATCACGTGAGACATCTTACTGAAGGACTCCCCAGGTGACTCAGTGATAAAGAACCGATCTGGCAAAACAGAGGATGCAGGTTCAATCCCTGGGTCAGGAAGCTCCCCTGGAGGAGGGCATGGCAACCCACTCTAGTGTTCTTGCCTGGAGAGTCCCATGGACAGAGGAAACTTTGGACACGACTGAGCACATTGCACAGATGACAGGTTCACATTTGTCACGAGATGAGTCCAGATAGATGCAGCAACACACAGCCACTCTTTCAGTGAAGTGTTTTTAGATGACTTAACAAAATCAAGAAATCTTCCCTACAAACGCAAATTTTCATTGTTTATCACGTTCATAGCCTAGAAATATGCCCCTTGTATGGTCAAATTTGGAGCGACTATGAGGAGATACCTCACGTCCAAGGGCAGAGAAGCCCCAGAAAGACGGTAGGAGGGGTGAAATCACATTTAGAATCAAACCCCACACCCCCCAGAGACGCTCAGAGGGCTCAAACATACCTTGTGTGCACCAAGACCCAGGAGAAAGGAGCAGAGACCCCACAAGAGACTGACCCAGACTTGCCCATGGGTGTCCAGGAGTCTCCGGTGGAGGTGTGAGTTGGCCTGCTGCAGGGCCGGGGCAGTGAGTGTAGCAGTGCGTGCACGGGACCTTTTGCAGGAGGTCTCCATTATCTTCATTATCTCCACCACAGCTTGGCCTCAGGTAAGTAACAGCCCCACCAATCAACAGAAAACTGGATTAAAGATTTACCGAGCATGGCCCCGCCCATCAGAACAAGATCCAGTTTCCCCCTCAGTCAGTCTCTCCCATCAGGAAGCTTCCATAAGCCTCTGTCCTTCTCTATCAGAAGGCAGACAGAATGAAAACCACAGTCACAGAAAACTAACCAATCTGATCACATGGACCACAGCCTTGTCTAACTCAATGAAACTATGAGCCATGCCGTGTAGGGCCACCCAAGACAGACAGGTCATGGTGGAGAGTTCTGACAAAACGTGGTCCACTGGAGAAGGGAATGGCAAACCACTTCAGCGTTCTTGCCTTGAGAACCCCATGAACAGTATGAAAAGGCAAAAAGATAGGACACTGGAAGATCAACTCCCCAGGTCAATAAGTGCCCAATATGCTACTGGAGATCAGTAGAGAAATAACTCCAGAAAGAATAAAGAGACGGAGCCAAAGCAAAAACAATACCCAGTTATGGATGTGATTGGTGATGGAAGTAACGTCCGATGCTGGAAACAACAATACTGCATAGGAACCTGGAATGTTAGGTCCATAAATCAAGGCAAATTGGAAATGGTCAAACAGGAGATGGCAAAAGTGAACATCAACATTTTAGGAATCAGCAAACTAAAATGGACCGGAATGGGTGAATTTAACTCAGATGACCATTATATCTATTGCTGTGGGCAAGAATCCCTTAGAAGAAATAGAGTAGCCATCATAGTCAACAAGAGAGTCTGAAATGCAGTACTTGGATGCAATCTCAAAAATGACAGAATGATCTCTGTTCGTTTCCAAGGCAAACCATTCAATATCACAGTAACCCAAGTTTATGCCCTGACCAAAAATGCTGAAGAAGCTGAAGTTGAACAGTTCTTTGAAAACCTATAAGACCTTCTAGAACTAACACCCAAAAAACATGTCCTTTTCATTATAGGGGACTTGAATACAAAACTAGAAAGTCAAGAAATATCTGGAGTAATGGGCAAATTTGGCTTTGGAATATAGAATGAAGCAGGGCAAAGGCTAATAGGGTTTTTCCAAGAGAACACACTGGTCATAGCAAACACCCTCTTCCAACAACACAAGAGAAGACTACACATGGACATCACCAGATGGTCAATACCGAAATCAGATTGATTATATTCTTTGCAGCCAAAGATGGAAAAGATCTACACAGTCAGCAAAAACAAGACTGGGAGCTGACTGTGGCTCAGATTATGAACTCCTTATTGCCAAATTCAGACTTAAATTGAGCAAAGTAGGGAAAACCACTAAACCTTTCAGGTATGACCTAAATCAAATCCCTTATGACTATACAGTGGAAGTGACAAATAGGTTCAAGGGATTAGATCTGATAGACAGAGAGCCTGAAGAACTATAGATGGAAATTTGTGACATTGTACAAGAGGCAGGGGTCAAGACGACCCCCAAGAAAAAGAAATGCAAAAAGGCAAAATGGTTGTCTGAGGAGGCCTTACAAATAGCTATGAAAAGAAGAGAAGCAAAAGGTAAAGGAGAGAAGGAAAGATATACCCATTTGAATGCAGAGTTCCAAAGAATAGCAAGGAGAACTAAGAAAGCTTTCCTCAGCGATCAATGCAAAGAAACAGAGGAAAACAAAAGAATGGGAAAGACTAGAGATCACTTCAAGGAAATTAGAGATACCAAGGGAACATTCCATGCAAAGATGGGCACAATAAAGCACAGAAATGGTATGGACCTAACAGAAGCAGAAGATATTAACAAGAGGTGGCAAGAATACACAGAAGAACTATACAAAAAAGATATTAACGACCCAGATGATCACTATGGTGTTATCACTCGCCTAGAGCCAGACATCCTGGAGTGCAAAGTCAAGTGGGCCTTAGGAAGCATCACTATGAACAAAGCTAGTGGAGGTGATGGAATTCCAGGTGAGCTATTTCAAATCCTAAAAGATGATGCTGTGAAAGTGCTGCACTCAATATGCCAGCAAATTTGGAAAACTCAGCAGTGGCCACAGGACTGGAAAAGGTCAGTTTTCATTCCAATCTCAAAGAAAGGCAATACCAAAGAATGTTCAAACTACTGCACAGTTGTAGTCATTTCACACTAGTTAGTAAAGTAATGCTCAAAATTCTCCAAGCCAGGCTTCAACCGTATGTGAACCATGAACTTCCACATATTCAAGATGGATTTAGAAAAGGCAGAAGAACTGGAGATCAAATTTCCAACATCCATTGGATCATCGAATAAGCAAGAGGATGCCAAAAAAACATCTACTTCTGCTTTATTGACTATGCCAAAGCCTTTGACTGTGTAGATCACAACAAACTGGAAAATTCTGAAAGAGATGGGAATACCAGACCACCTGACCTGCCTCCTGAGAAATCTGTATGCAGGTCAAGAACCAACAGTTAGAACTTGGACATGGAACAATAGACTGGTTCCAAATCGGGAAAAGAGTACATCAAGGCTGTATATTGTCACCCTGCTTATCTAACTTATATACAGAGTACATCATGAGAAATGCTGAGCTGGATGAAGCACAAGCTGGAATCAAGACTGCCAGGAGAAATATCAATAACCTCAGATATGCAGATGACACCACCCTTATGGCAGAAAGTGAAGGTGAACTAAAAAGCCTCTTGATGAAAGTGAAAGAGCAGAGTGAAAAAGTTGGCTGAAAGCTCAACATTCAGAAAACTAAGATCATGGCATCTGGTCCCATCACTTCATGGCAAATAGATGGGGAAACAGTGGAAACAGTGGCTGACTTTAATTTTGGGGGCTCAAAAATCACCTCAGATGGTGACTGCATGAAATTAAAAGATGATTGCTCCTGGGAAGAAAAGTTATGACCAACCTAGACACCTTATTAAAAAGCAGAGACATTACTTTGTCAACAAAGGTCTGCCTAGTCAAAGCTATGGTTTTTCCAGTAGTCATGTATGGATGTGAGAGTTGGACTATAAAGAAAGCTGAGCTCCGAAGAATTGATGCTTTTGAACTGTGGTGTATTGAGAAGACTCTTGAGAATCCCTTGGACAGCAAGGAGATCCAACTGGTCTATCCTAAAGGAAATCAATCCTGAATATTCATTGGAAGGACTGATGCTGAAGCTGAAACTCCAATCCTTTGGCCACCTGATGGGAAGAACTGACTCATTTGAAAAGACCCTAATGCTGGGAAAGATTGAAGGCAGGAGGAGAAGGGGATGACAGAGGATGAGATGGTTGGATGGCATCACCGACTCGATGGACATGAGTTTGAGTAAATTCCAGGAGTTGGTGATGGACAGGGAGGCCTGGCGTGCTGCAGTCCATGGGGTCGCAAAGAGTTGGACACGACTGAGTGACTGAACTGAACTGAATGGTCAAATTTATTGGAAATCTTTTGTAATGAAATTGACATATTTAAACACATTTCCTAAACTAGTGTCAATGTGTTCAGAGATAAAAATGAAGTTCTCTTTAGCACCGTGCCTGATTCCAGGTCATCGCACTAAAGAGAGACGGGGGTTCAGAAGGCAACTAGACCTCTGTTTACCAGCAGGGAGCTCTAGGCATTTTCACTCTGTGCCCCCCAAAAGGCTTTTGAACATGAACAGCGACACTCTGGCGAGATGAGCCAGACTGAACTAGCAATTAACTATGATATACGATCCTCCCCTCATCCTCTCGAGTCTCAGCAGACAGATTACTCAACGTGTCAACAGGAACAGAGTGGTGCAGAAATTGAACTGCTCTGCAAGCCGTACATCTGCTCAGGTCCTGCTCAAATCAACCTCAACACCCAGGCTTCTCTAGTCGTCCCTCCTCGGTGTCGCCCAGCCCGCAGCCTTCTCAGAGATCTTCTGGTGCCCACCTGCCCGCAGGGAGCAGCTGGCCTGCTGGTTTGCACCCTATAACCCTGCCTCACTGGCATGGACCTGAGCACAGTGGGTCCCATCAGAATGTCTCTCCAGGAGTTTGGAATTAGGAGAGAGGCGGTCAGTCGGGGACCCCCATCCTGGGTCCCAGCACATAAAATGCACCCCCAGGAAATGCACCCCTTCTGGCATGGTGGGGCATGTATGTCCCATGTATGTCCCATGTCCCATGTGGAGCCATGGTGCAGCCATGTTTGTGCGTCACATGCTGCCAAGGGTTGGGGGCCAGAGGGGCGGGGGAAGGAAAGAGACCTAAGGACCCAATATCATCTCACTTCCGGTCCCTCTGACTCCATTGTATTTCCTTCTTCCTGTTCCATTTTCCCTTAGGGTAGTTGTAGGAAATTCTGTAACTTAGCCTTGTCTCAGCTTTTTCTTTTCTTCCTCTTCCTCTTTGAGTGTATGTGTATACGTCATGTCTGACTCTTTGCAACCCCAAGGACTGCAGCCTGCCAGGCTCCTCTGTCCATGGGATTCTCCAGGCAAGAATCCTGGAGTGGGCTGCCATTCCCTTCTCCAGGGACTCTTTCTGACCCAGGGATCGGGCCCTGTCTCCTGTGTCTCTTGCACTGGCAGGCGGGTTCTTTACCACTAGCGCCACCTGGGAAGCCCTCCTCTGTGAGATACTTGTACCAAAGCCTTTCCCACCCTCTCCCACCTGGTGACGCACACGCCACCCTGAATAGCCCATCGCTTTCCAACGGCCTCCTTCTCTTCGTTTGCCGTTAGCAACCTTTGAAAATGTTTCCATGGGTGTCTATCGAAGCAGTAAATGAGGCAACTGTGAAATAATCCTTGGTTTTCACTTTTCTCCTGCATTTAGGGGCTTTGAGGCCCCTCGGCTTAAAAGTATTTCCTTTTAAAATCGACTTGAAGTTTAATCAGAACCAGAAACATACAACCAAGAGACGACAACCACCATGCCAGCAGCACTTTGATTCCTGGTTCGTCAGCGTCTGCTCTGCTTGTTTCCAACCGTCAAAAAAGAAAAAGAAAAGGCTTTCTATCTGACTTTCCATATTTTTTAATGATTTAGCACACTGACCTGCCAGAAAGCCCAAGGCTCCAAAACCCTAATAAGGCCTTAGAACAATAGTCTCTGCCCAGAACAAACTTCGCCCCCAGAGCAACTGAGTCAGCCGGCTCCCTC
Organism: Cervus canadensis; assembly: GCF_019320065.1. NCBI lineage: Eukaryota > Metazoa > Chordata > Mammalia > Artiodactyla > Cervidae > Cervus > Cervus canadensis. The sequence continues at coordinate 3,845,726 of NC_057398.1, forward strand.
AGTCTCACCTCCCCTAACAAGCTGACCTGCTTCCAATCCCTCCAACGCAGAAGGAGGCCTGTGTTCTCAAGCCCACGACCAGAGAACTCCAAGGATAAGTCAAACCGATGCAAAGAACTAGCAAAAAGACAGCGCCAACCTTTGACACACCATGGATTAGTTTTTTAAATATATGAACACCAGTGCTTTAAATTTTTGAATCTTACCTTTTCTTTAGACCAGGGGCTCATGAGTCTTCAGAGTGAGATTTCACGCTATTGTTGCACCTATAGGTCATGGAAGTTTATATACGTATATATATAAGAAGGAGTGAGGTATCCCCAGGTCACAGACCTGTGATGAAATTTTCTTTGGGCCTTTGGCCAGGAGAACGCGCTCTACTTCTCTGCCAGGTGAAAACCATCTGCCAGATCATGCTCTATACGTACCAAACTCTAATCGGAAATTGCCATCCGGTGTTTAAGGGCTATTGGGCAGATGACACTGACCTTCCTTTACTTTCCTAAAAGAAACAAAAAGGACATCAGCTTTAAATTCAATAAAAGTAAAAGTATTAACCGCTCAGTTGTGTCTGACTCTTTGTGACCCCATGGACTATACAGTCCACCAGGCTCCTCTGCTCATGGAATTCTCCAGGCAAGAATACCGGAGTGGTTACCCATTCCCTTCTCTGGGGGATCTTCCCGACTGAGGGACTGAACCTGAGTCTCCTGCATTGCAGGCAGAGTCCTTACTGTAAAACACCAAGGAGTGTTTTACAGAAGCTACAACCAGAGAGAGCTCTAGAGCCAACGATGGGTGGAGCTCCGAGGTGGCCTTTCTCGGCTACTGTCCAGGGTGGGTGGGAGAGGCTGGGCTAATCCAAACTAGGAGCTGTGGGCGTGGCCTCCAGGCACGTGGTTTTACTATTAATAACTTCCAAGAAGACATTCACACTGCCTTCTGTTTGTGGAAATAGTCCCAAAGAGAAATCTTAGCCACGGGCCACTTTTAGATGTTATTTCAACTCCTATTAGTTAACGAATTCTCCCTGTTGGTCAGAGGCCTCCCTGTAAATGAGGTTTGGCGGATTCTGGACAGGATGCACACAGTCTCCGTTTTCAGAACCTCTCTCTGGCCCCCTCCTACTCCCCCACCAGCTCACTTCCTCTGCTATCAGGACTCCGGCGACTTTTTGCCGGTGGAGAGAACCTCAATCCACGGAGTCTTTTCAAGGGCCCTGGGCAACTCCTGTCGTCACTCTTCCACCAAAAGGGCTCAGCTTCCGACGTGCACTGTGGCCACCGCTGCCCGGGCCAGCCCGCCCTCCAGAGCCCCCCGCACCCCGCCTTCCTCCCCTGGCCGAGCTCCAGCTCCCCCCAAGCCCACATCTGCACCTGCTCGTGACCTGCTGAGCCTGGCTGGGCTCCGCTTACATCCACCACCGTGACCTCCCTCTGCGGGGGGCCCTTCTGCTGGTCGGCAACCCTCTGACCCTTCCCAGCCTTCCCCAGGTTCTCCATTCTCCCAACCGGTTGATTCCTCTGGTCTTCTTCATCAAACCTCCAAGCCCCACCTTCCTCGTTTTCTCTCTCCTTTGCCCACCTCGCTTCCTTCCCACTGAGAAAACTGAAGTGCTCAGTAGAGAATCTCCACCAGCCCTGGTCTTAACATGGACCCACCACCACACCTGAGTCGGGCTGGATCCCGGGGTGGGGAAGATGCCCTGGAGGAGGGGGGCAACCCACTCCAGTGTTCTTGTCGATCCCGAGGACAGAGGAGTCTGGTGGGCTGCGGTCCATGGGATCACACGGACACGACTGAGCAACTGAACACACACACCCCCCACCACACCTGTGCCGCCAAGCTGCCTTTTTCTTACGGTCATGAACACAGTGTTTTGCAGGGACTGGAGGGGACACTAGGGACCAGCCTCTCCTACCCACAGGAGAACATCACCATCCCCCCCAGCCCTGCCAGTATCCACATCTCTGTGACATCTTTCCCACCAGCAAACACACAGAATGTCATTCACTCCATCTCAGCTGCATCATGTCAGTTACGTCTTAGTCACTGCTTATTTAGGGTCTCCATAGAGATCTCATAAGTACCTCAAACTTAATCCATACAAATCCCAGCCCCCAATGTCCCATCCCCGCCCCAGACCTCTCCTCCCACAGCTCTCCTGCCTCAGCTGATGGGCCTCTGTCCTTCTAGCTACTGAGATGAACAGTCAGTTCAGTCACTCGGTCATGAGTGCAACCCCATGGACTGCAGCACGCCAGGCCTCCCTGTCCATCACCAACTCCCGGAGTTCACCCAAACCCATGTCCATTGAGTCGGTGATGCCATCCAACCATCTCATCCTCTGTCGTCCCCTTCTCCTCCTGCCCTCAATCTTTCCCAGCATTAGGGTCTTTTCCAATGAGTCAGTTCTTCCCATCAGGTGGCCAAAGTATTGGAGTTTCAGCTTCAGCATCAGTCCTTCCAATGAATATTCAGGACTGATTTCCTTTAGGATGAACTGGTTGGATCTCTCTACAGTCCAAGGGACTCTGAAGAGTTTTCTCCAACACCACAGTTCAAAAGCATCAATTCTGAGATGAACAGTTTTTGAAAATTCTTAATCCCTCTCTCTGACCTCCCGTATCCAATCTGTCGACCAGTCCTTTCAGCCTGTGGAGACGAATCCAATTCCCACAGCTTCTCGCCAGTTCCATGGGTCTAAGCTGCTCACATCCGCTGTCATTTCTCACGATCAGGATAGACTCTGGACATGTCTCTTGGCTCTTTGCAGGTTCTGTTCAACAGAACAGCACAAGTGACTGCAATAGAAGATTAACATCAGACTCTAGACCATGGTGTCAGGCTGAACATCCCCTGGTTTTCTTTCTGCTCTTGTCTGTTACTCAATTGCACTGAGGACATCTCAGGGCTTCCCAGGTGGTAAAGAATCCACCTACAACGCAGGAGACGTGGGCTCGACCCCGGGTCAGGAAGGTCCCCTGGAGAAGGAACTGGCAACCCACTCCAGTATTTTTGCCATGGACAGAGGAGCCTGGCGGGCTACAAACCACGGGGCAACAAAGAGTCAGATATGACTGAGCCACTGAGCAAACACACAAGATGCGTCAGGCCAGGAATGTTTCAGCAACTCCTGGCCACGTGGCTCTCTCCCTCCCCTCCCAGCTACAAGGTTTTATTCAGCCTTGAAAGCTCTGCATTTGCAATTCTGACTCCTTCCAGCCCTCCCCCACCTTCCTGCTTTACTGTTTTCTCCCCCAGGGCTCTGTTAGCCTCCCATACTACTGACCACGTTTGTGCAGTTTCCATAATAGACAAGCAACTGGAACGCAAGCTTCGGGAAGGCAGGATGCTGTCTGCCTGCTGCTTCACCCCAGCACCTGGGTCGGTGCCTGCCTCTAGGGAGACCCTCCAAAACTGTTGTGAGTAAACACGGGAGACCCAGTTTCGATCTCTGGGTCAGGAAGACCCTCTGGAGAAGGGAATGGCAACCCACTCCAGTATTCTTGCCTGGGAAATCCCATGGACAGAGCAGCCTGTCGGGCTGCAGTCCATGGGATCACAAAGAATCAGACATGACTGAGTGACTCACCCTTCACACGAGAGTTACATAAGGCCCCTTCCCTGGTTGGCACCGCACTCAGGTCTTAAGCGATACCCTTTTTGTTGCCTTTAAAGCAACAATAGAGAAAAGTCTTAGAAGCTCACCTCTGGGCTGGTGGGACTGCTAATTGATAAGAATGAGGAGCAAAGCAATACTCTGGCCACCTGATGAGAGGAGGGACTCACTGGAAAAGCCCCTGATGCTGGGAAAGATTGAAGGCAGGAGGAGAAGGGGACGACAGAGGATGAGATGGTTGGATGACACCATCGACTCAATGGATGTGAGTTTGAGCAAGCTCCAGGAGTTGGTGCTGGACAGGGAGGCCTGGCGTGCTGCAATCCATGGGGCCGCAAAGAGTCGGACACGACTGAGGGACTGAACGACAACAGCTGGAGCAGAGAGCGGCCCGTCGTGCTGATCCCACGGGCCTGTGTTTCTCTGCTCGGGCTGCCGTGACAGAGCACCGTGAACCCGGTGACCTCAGCGACAGAAATGTGTCTCTGCATTTTGGTGGAGGTTCTGGCTGACTCGATTCAGGTGAGGGCTCCCTCCTCCTGCAGGCGGCCGCCTCCTCCCCCACGGCGTCCTGAGGCCTGTCCTCGGGTGGCCTGTGGCAGGGAGAGAGCACACTGCTGTCTCTTGTCATAAGGACCGAGTCCTGTTGCACCAGGGCCCACCCTGAAGACCTCACTTGACCTGGAATAGTTTCTTAGCCACCCCGTCTCCAACGACAGCCACACGGAGATTAGGGTTCCAATGTGTGAACTCAGAGGGATGAACAATCTATGACAGGACCATATTGGATTGTCTTGCCTTTCAGCCTAGAACAGAGTAAATCAACTTCCACTTTCCTTTGTGAGTCAGGGCGTATGTGGATTCAATTTCTAGAATATCCTTTTTTTGCTGTTCCCAGTGCTACACAGTGCGGTGCTAAGTCGCTCAGTCATGTCCAACCGAGTCTTCGCAGCCCCATGGACTGTAGCAGGCCAGGTTCCTCTGTCCAGGGGATTCTCCAGGCAAGAATACTGGAGTGGGTAGCCTGTCCCTCCTCCAGGGGATATTTCCAAACCAGGAATCGCACCAGGTTCAATTCCTGCATTGCTGGTGGATTCTTTACCAGCTGAGCTCCCAGGGAAGCCCGAGCTACACAGGAGGCCCTTGTAGTTTATCTGGTTCATGTATAGTAGTGTATATCTGTTAATCCTGAATTTCCTAGGATATCGTTTTGTTTGTCCTCACACGCAATACCTTTTAAATGGGTATAATTATGCTTTTCCTTCCTGACGTGACTACTATGGGCCTATTCAATTTTGCAATCTGTCACAGCGTCTCATTCACAAAAACAAAATGAACACACAGCCTGGCAGTTGAGTTTCAAGGCTCCACGCATGATCTGCTTCCTTGGTCACAGCTAAGCAGTCCAAGACATACAAGTGGCATTTCTGACTCCATGAATCCATCTGCCAGCATTCGCTCTGCTCAGGCACAGACACAGACCTGCAAACCACAAAAGAAACCCATGACACCATCCCCAGGTGCCAGAAGCTTGTGATCTTAGAGAGGAGACAAGATTTGCACAGAACACAGTCGTAAAACCGGTACACGACATGCTAGAGTGAAGTGACAAATAAGGTGTCTCCCACAGTAGGTGCTGTGGAAACACAGAGGTTCTCTGGGGAAGCCAGACTAAATGAAGCCTGTTGGTGGCATTTCGGTGTATAAAAATAGGGTCAGATTTTTTCGTCTCAGGGAATTTTGATCAAATATACTGTGAAAATTTCAAAAACAAACAAATGAAAAACTATCCAGACCAGGAGAAGAGGAACATCCTACAATAGCCCTTCTTGCTAACCAGTAAGGAAAAGGTAAGCCTCCCCCACTTCTGAGACATCTATCTCACTGAAGGGAAAAAAAGAGAAAAGAGCTGAGTTCTGGTAAGAATGAAGGCCTTTCCTGTACACGCCTTCCAAAATTGGGACAAAATTATCGGTCCCCAGAGGGAATTTACACGGCAGGCAAGCTGTTGTCTTGCTGATGTATAGGAGAGCAGGATTTTTCCTTAAATATTGCTTTCACCCTTGAGAATGGGCCACAGAGTTTTTGAGGTCTTTTGGGGAAGAAGAAGAAAAAAATATTCCCCCTACCTCACTTACTGGAATGGATATAAAACCTTTGACAGATTTCAGAGCACGATGTTTACAGTATGAACACGTGAAATAAAACATGCCTAAAATTATCTAGTCATGTAAAAGAAGTCGAGCCTTCTTTAATTCAGTTCTGTGTTGAATGTTCATGACGCAAAGGGAACGATGCAAAATTTTGTGCTTTGTGATACTGAAAAGTATCATATCTGTGAACGGATATATTCTAAAAGCAGTTTTCCCTGCATCCAAGTCCAATGGCCGTGTTTCTAAAGCCCTTGGTGACCGTGGGGCTGCTGAGACTCTGTCTCCTGCCTGTGCGAGTGGCACCCCGCCACTTCTCAGGGCGCCTTCCTTTCTTCAGTCCTGACGTCCTGAGCAAGGCATCGTCTGTCTGCTGTGGCCCTGAGCACTTTGCAAATCATCTCTGAAAATGGCTTGATTCAACCATAGCTGTAGTCTCTGCAGACGATAGTGATGTTTTTAGCACCTTGAATAAAAAAGTAGAGTCTTAATGGGCTGTGAGAACACGTACCAAGACCTGCTTTTATCACCTAAAAACCAAGCCTTAAAAAGGTTTGACCTTCTTAGTCCTACCATTTCTATCAGCCTCATACTAGAGACAGCAGCAGCAGAAATGGAGCAGATATTAATTCCTAGTATCTGGTGCCTTACAGGAGGTGCCATTGGTTTTTTCTGGGACCATTATCCCCCTATAAATGAGACAGGTAATAAACAGTGAATGAAAAGCCAGTTTAGGTATAACATGGCCCCCACACAAGAAGTGTTCCTAGCCAACTTCACTCATATTCAGATACATTCCCTTCATTTCCTGTTTCATTTTATATTCTTTTATATGAACCTGGATTCCAGCTAAATTGACTTATTCTCTTGATATATTGCTCAATCTGTCCCTCTTCCATATATTTTTTTCATCCTACTCCATCTTGAAAATTCAACCCCTCAACCCTTCTTGAATTCCCCTTAAAAGGAAAGGAAAGTGAAGTTGCTCAGTCGTGTCCAACTCTTTGCTATCCCATGGACTGTAACCTACCAGGCTCCTCTGTCCATGGGATTTTCCAGGCAAGGGTACTGCAATGGGTTGCCATTTCCTTCTCCAGGGGATCTTCCTGACCCAGGGATCAAACCTAGGTCTCCCACATTGCAGGCAGACGCTTTACCATCTGAGCCACCAGGGAAGCATTAAGAATTCCCCTTACCCTTAAGGCTGACTTTAAACCCCATGAACTGTTTCTAAGATCATCTCAGCCAGATACCAACAGCAATTACCAATAGCAATTAATGGTCCTAAAATTGACATAGCAACCAGTTACTCATATCCACAAAAGACAATAGATCATGGCATGTCTTTCCCGGTTCTAGCATCCACCCTTTTTTAAAGTCTATTTTTTACATCAAATGTCTCTTATCTACTATATGCACCTGAACAAAATTATACATTTCTGGAAGACAGCTGACTGTGTCACAATCATGTGTTTTATTCCCTAAAGCGACTGTCCTCCAACTGTGGTCCCTGGGTCCAGCAACATCAGCGTCACCTTGGAATTTGTCAGAAATGTAAATTCTTCCGTGACACCCAAGACCTCCTGAATCAGAAATTCAGGAATTGGGGCCCAGCAAGCTGGGCTTTAACGAGCCTCCAGGTTATTCTGACGCTGAAGTCGGAGAACCAGAGCCCAGGAGAGTCTAATACCGTGCCCTCGACTTCCTGTTATTTATTCGACCCACATTCGTTCCATAAATATTTATAGGGTGTCTAGCACATGCCAGGTGCGATGCTGGGCATACAGCGTGAGAGCAGAAATGTCTCCGGCCTCCTGAGTGTGCAGGCAAGTTAGGGAGATTGGAGTTAATTAAGTAATCTCACAAATAAATGTACAGTGGCAGCTGTCCGCAGCTGTAGGAAGGAAAGGCAGGGGACGCTGCGGAGCCTTATGGCGGAGAATTGATCTTGTCAGCGGTGTGCTTCTGAGAGAGCGTCGCTCGAGCTCCAGAGGAAGGATGAGCGCGTGTTGGGGAGACCGAGGCCCGCTCGGGCGCGGGGCACAGCACGTGCGAAGGCCCGGCTCGGAGGAGCCCGCGGCCCGCGGGGCTGGAGCGCGGGGTCAGGGGGCGCACAGGGCAAGGCGGGCCTTCCGCCGAATTCTTCAACCACAAGCGGGCCTCTTTTGCTGAAATGGTGGGGAGCCATGTTAGACAGGTTCCAGCAGGAGGACCGGGGCGGGGGAGGGCTGTGTCGAGCAGGTCACCCCGCTCGGAGAGTGACCAGAGCAGACCCAGCCGCTCAGACGCGGAAGCTCCGGACCTGGGGACGCGCGGCAGGCTCCGGCGAACCGGGGCGTGGGTTTGGTAAATACTCCGGGGCAAAGCTGACAGAATGTGATGGACTGGCTATGGGAGATGAAGAAAACGAAGCATTTAAAAAGAAATGTTGGGAAAGGTGTGGAGAAAAGGGAACCTTTGTGCACTGTTGGTGGGAATGTAAATCCGTGTAGCCACTTGGACAACAGCATGGAGCCTCTTCAAAAAACTGAAAATAGAACCATCATGTGATCCAGCGATCCCACTCCTGGGTATTTATCCAAAAAAAAAAAAAAAAAAGAAAGAAAGAAAAAATGCTAATTTAAAAATATACATGTTCCCGAGTGCTCATAACAGACCTGTTTACAAAAGCCAAGACATAGGAACAACCTAAGTGTCCATCAGCTGACGAATGGGTAGAGAAGCTGTGGTACACACACATACAGTGGAATATGGCTCAGCCATAACAAAGAACAAAATTTCGACATTTGCAGCCACTTGGATGAACTGTTAATGGAGGGCATTATGCTAAGTCTTATAAGTCAGACAGAGAAAGACAAATACTGTATGATATTACTTATACGTGGAATCTAAAAAATACAGCAACTAGCGGATATAACAGGAAAAGAAGTAGGTTCACAGAGACAGAGAACACACTAGTGGTTACCAGAGGAGGGGAGCAATATAGGGGTGGGAGGGGCGGGAGGTACAAGCCGCTGGGTGTAAGGTATGTTCCAGACGTACAACATGGGGAATATAGCCAATATTTTGCACCAACTATAAATGGAAAGTAACCTTTAAATTTTGTTTTAAAAACTAATTAAAAAAAAAAAGAAATCTAAAGGTTAACAATTAGTCCAAGGTTTCTGGCTTTCGTAACAGATAAATAAATAAATAATAAATGGTGGTGTCAGTCCCTAAAATAAACAGATAAGTGGACAAATAATAAAGGGATGAGTGAATTATTGTGTGCAGCTTCAGAAACACTGGAGAATACAGATCCACACACGGAAAGATTTCATACGATAAAGGGAAACCTCCTTCACTGGACAGGAAAGAAGAGCAGTTGGATCCTAGTGACGTGGTTGTTCCCTTTTATGAACAGGAAGAGTTGATATAGCCCCCATCCTAAGGGATTCTATCTGCTGATTGAGTAGGGCTGCATGATGGAGGTGTCGTACCAGAGATGGTGTTAGCAATTTGACAAGAATGGGGTAGCTCTGAGGAGTTGTTGCCAAGGGTGGTGAAGAATTGGTCACAGGAATTCTTGGATGGCCAGGAAATCTTGAGGCTCATAGTGTGACTTTATCACAACGTCCGTCTGACCTATTGTGCAAATCTCTCCAGAAGAGCTCAGCTGTTTGACTCGGTCAAGGAAAAAAATAGAGGCTCATCCAAGTTTGAGTTTTGGTCATTCAAATGTGATGAAAAGATGGAGTGAGAGAACTTAGATTATTAGCAGAAGTGTGTAAATGAGTGAGTGAATGATGGAAAAAATCTACTTCATGAATATTTCATACTCAGTACCTTGAAAATTCACATATGAAAATAATCACAGCCAGGCCATATTCCATAGGACTGTGTATCATCGTAACCCACACTTCATCTTCTAACCTTGCTTGAAGGCAGCCCTCATCTAGCCGTTAGCATGTGGGCTGTCGCCTCCCCTCTTCCTGTGTTCCATCTGATGAGCCAAAATTGTAGTGAGCTTGACTTTAGCGTCCAGGGCTGACCCTGGGGAAGGTTCTAGGATCTCATGACTGGTGACCTGATTGGGAATGAAAGGACTGCTGTGACCCTTCCAAACTGCCTGCGTCCCAGCAGAGGCTGAAACCAGCCTTGGTTGATCAGCCTGATCTCGGTGATGTGTATCTTCACCCTGAGTGAGAGAAAAGCAGGAATACGCCCTGGAAAAGGTTTGTTTTTAAGTGGGAGGGGGAGAGATGGGAAAGTCGGCAGGCCAGGGGTCATCTGAAAATTCATTAGGAAGTTACGTGAAAGTACAGAAATACAAGTTCTTTAGTCTACACAGTTCTTCTACCCTTTTCCTTTGATTCCTGCACTGTGAATACCCAAGCAGAAGGCTTATTTTTGAGAGAGGGATGGAGAAAAAGAGAGAGAGAGAGTGAAATAGTCCAACTAATGAGGTTCTTACAAGTACACTAAGTTCCCGACACACAAACCTTCGAGTTGCAAACTTTCAAAGAAATCGCAGCTCGCTGTCCATTTCCACCACTGACGACCCTTCGGCTCCGCCGTCTCCCACCTGCGCTCCTCCTCCACTCAGAGACTCTCCTCGCCTGTTCACTCGGTGCCAGCCCCTTGTGCCAGTTGTGCTTAATACTGTACTTTTCAGGGTACTGTACTGTAAGACTAAAAGTATCTATTTTTTGTGTTTGTTTCTTGTGTATTTTTTGTGTGAAAGTATTATAAACCTATTACAGTACAGAAGGAAAACCATCACAAACCTAGACAGCATGTTAAAAAGCAGAGACAAAAAAAAAAAAAAGCAGAGACATCACTTTGCCAGCAAAGGTCCATATAGTCAAAGCTATGGTTTTTCCAGTCGTCATGTATGGATGTGAGAGTTGAACCATAAAGAAGGCTGAGCACCAAACTGATGCTTTTGAACTGCGGTGCTGGAGAAGACTCTTGAGAGTCCCTTGGACTGCAGGGAGATCAAATGAGTCCATCCTAAAGGAGATCAACCCTGAACATTCATTGGAAGGACTGATGCTGAAGCTGAGGCTCCCATGTTTGACTGCCTGATGCCAAGAGACAACTCATTGGAAAAGATCCTGTTTGGTCTCACAGTCCACTCAGTATTGATGAAGGACCCCAAAGATCCTTGTTTTTTGCAGGTTTATATCAATATTTACTAGATAACAAATATTGTTAGTATTAGAAATTAAAACTGAGTCTCACTTGTGCTTCTGTTTTCAATCTATTACAACATGTTATTTTGGTTGCAGTGGGTGAAGAACATTTGAGCTGGTTAGGAAATGTAATTGGAAAAGAGAGGAATATTTAATAGCCTTTCAGATCATTGTAGATAACCTCCTTTGATCCCACCCCCAAACTTAACAATGGTAGCTTCTTAAAGGTTAGTTGCAACATGGGATCTGAAAACATTACCACAGACTTCTCGTGCTCTGTACACTCGTCAGAGAGTCAGAGTTAAAATGGCAAGTTACATCTTAGTATAATTATGCAAACAGTTTTGACCTTGCAGAAACCCTGGAAGCATCTAGGGAACCCCCACCCCCCCAGTGGTCCCGGCACCATACTTTGAGAACCATTGTTTTGGAGTCTTCTCCACGGAGGTTGCTTGACTCTGAGTGAAAGGGATAGACTTAATGATAATATAGTTAGGGCTTCCCAGCGGGTGTTAGTGGTAAAGAACCCACCTGCCAATGCAGGAGACATAAGAGATGTGCATTTGATCCCTAGGTTGGGAAGATCCCCTGGAGGAGGGCATGGCAACCCACTCCAGTATTCTTGCCTGGAGAATCCCATAGACAGAGGAGCCTGGCAGGCTACAGTCCATGGGGTCACAGAGTTGGACATGACTGAAGTGACTTAGCATGCACATAATGTGTTAGGATGCTGGAAAAGATTGAAGGCAAGAGAAGAGGTCCACAGAGGATGAGACAGTTAGATAGCATCACCGACTCAATGGACATGAATCTGAGCAAACTCCAGGAGCTAGTGAAGGACCAGGGAAGCCTGGCGTGCCGCAGTCCGTGGAGTTGCAGAGCTGGACGTGACTTGGCGACTGAACAGCAGCAGCGCGTTAGGTGTCATCAGCTCCATCTCTAAATGACAAGCTTTCACTGATGAGGAATGGCCATAGCATTGTGAATCCCTGAAGTGGAAAACAGCACTGAGATCACCCCGTCCAGATCACTGTTTTTAAGAAGAGGAAACAGAGGAAATTGAGTGTGGAAGGAGGTCGAGTCGAGTTACATGATACCCCTGAAGCCACCCTCTAATTTAAGAAAGTCACAATCCACTGTGAATTGTGGAAGGAATACTGGAAACCTTAATTGTATGGAGTGTTTGTATTGCCTTGGTTACTCTCGCCACACACCCCAACAAGGAAACAACACACCCTGGTGTTACTATAATTCTTTAAATCCCAGAGAAACAAATATCTTTTTTAAAAATTCATATTATTTTCTAGCTATATGCTTTGGTGTATGTTTGACCTTAAAAGAAGCCAGCTTGGAGTTCTGAAAGACAAGGAAATTGAAGGGAAAAAATGAGAAAAAATGAAGAGGAACAACCTTCTATAATCAATATCGTCTTTGAAAATAGTGTCCTTGGACTTGCTCAGTGCACAGCCTGTGCAACCATATGTGACCTCCTTGGCCAAGTTTCCAACAGAGACAGAATGTTTCTAAAATAGTAAGATGCTAAATTGTAGTTGCCAGATGATCACAGCAGTGTGAAAACATCATATCCGTATATGGTTTGTCCAGAAGACACATGTTGCTAGTCTTAGTACTTTCGGTCCACTAGCCCAGCCTCAGATAAAATCACCTGTTTGTGGGAATGACCACATCACACTCTGAGCTCCTAGTGAGTCTACCTTGAACTGAAACTGACCCTGCCCCATCCTCCCATCTCTTGCCTCTCACTCTCTCCACCGCCCCAGAGGCCAAGGGCTTTCAAATCAAGTTTTATAAAACCTTCTCAGAGGCCATGGAGAGAGGTGAAGAGGAGTACAAGGTCCCCAGGTCCTCCACTCAAGCCTCAACCAGGACAGATTCACTCTCTTACATGAGAATTCTGGTAAGATCTTGTATTTTGAAACCATTTCATGGTAAAATACATGCAATGATCTCTACAACACCTTGAATTTGTGCAGGTGGAATTTAGGGTCTCCATGTTCTTCCTCCTAAATTTTCTCTCTTAGGTTCCCATCAGCCTCCCAGCCTCTTGGCATCTTTTCTGTTCTGCCTTCTCTCATCCATTGTATTTTTCTATCCCTCCCAGCTTCGCACCATCTGCAGGTGTGACCAGCTTGACAGCTCTGTCCTAATTCAGTAATAAAAATGTTGAAGAGAACAGAGTCCGTGAACAAGCCCCAGGCACCTCCCTCAGGGGTATTAATTCATTAATTGACGCTCTCTGGGATTGAGTTTTCAAACCAGTTCCCAATCCGCACAGCTCTGTCCAACCTTGAGCCCACATGCTGATTGAGATATGTTAAATCAGGTCTGGCAAAATGGACAGGCCTAACATGAGTCCATCTGCAGGAGTTGGCTGTCTGAGGACTTCTGTTTGGGGGTGGAAGAGGAAGGAGGATAGCGTGAGGACGTCTGAGGGTGACATGGGGAAGATGCTGAAATGATCTCTCTCCGTTCATCAGTCCCAGGGGCAGGCAGCAAGGTCTGGGGCAGGGGGTCCCCAAGCAAAAATTGAGGAAGGACTTGGACCACAGCCCTGCTCCCACCCCAGGAGACAGCAGCTGGGGGTCAGCAGAGGCGTGCACCTTCCTTAGGAGTCTTGAGAAACAGCATCTTGGGAGCAAATGTCCAATTCTCAGAACGATGCACTTGCTCAGAAGATAGCTGGGGAAACTAGGGCTGGGGAGGGGGATGCGAGGGCGCCTCCTTCATGGACCTGCCAGGCACATGAGCGTGTCTGAAACACCCCCAGGGATGAGTGGAGAGGATCACGAAGCGGCCAACGCTGAGACTGGGGTGACCGAAGTCACGGGAGGCCTCTGCACCCCCAGACTGACAAACCTTGGGCGATGCAGAAACACATACCTTGTAATCAGCACACTTTTCACCTCCAAAGGATATTGAGAGACACGTTACAGAGACACAGAGCACAATCTTGCAATGCACACTCTAGTCTTAGCTATTTTCTCAAAGATTCCCGACTGCTGTTTGTGCATGTTTTCTGGGGGTGAAACATTTTTATATAATTGTCATTACTCCTCTGGGTTTAAATTCCTGCTTTTTCAGAGTCGCTAGACTCACCAATCTAAGGAAACATCCCTGTCGCAAAGTGACCTGTGGAAGAAATAGAGGAAGCGAGTGGAACCCTGAAAAAGTTTGATGCTGGAAGCTGTGGCAGAAAAGACCGAAGCCAGTGTTTTCCCAAACTTACCCGGCCACCTGGAGCACAGTTATGAAACAACAGACTTCAGAACTCTTCTAGGGAGAAGGGCCGGGGCAAGAACCCCTTCTAGCCAACCGTCCAGGTGAAGTTGAGGGTCAGAGGACTTTTAGAAACAATGATTTAGGGCAGCGTCTCTTTTCATGTATGATAAAACCAAGATTGAGACCGTTGGAGCAGTTCACCCAGGCCCCAGCTTCGTTCACCACTTTTACATTCTCCCCCATCCAGCAATGGGCACCAGAGGTTCACCTATGCACTCCTCCAGGTTTTTACCAAAACCTTTTCACAACCTCAGGACTGGTTCCAAAATCTTGCTGTTTCAGAATAGGCACCTGAAGACCCCAGGCCCTACAGCGAGGGTCGGAGGGACCACGGCTGCCACACCCCTTCTTTTCTCCACCAGGATAGTCTGTTATCATCTGTTTCATGTATTCAGTTCTGTGAAAAAGTTCCCCAATCAAGGCTCTCTGGCTTAAAAGAAGAATTTGAGAGCAACTGGCCTGAAACATCTGCAAATCTGATCGTCCTTGAAAAGTTCACCTGTCTCAGAAAAGAAAAGAAAGACATGCTTCACACCCTCTTAATTCAGTGCTCATGGGATGGTCATTAAGTCTCGCTGCTACTGAGAAATGGAGTATTTCCTGCCATATCAGTAAACAAGAGTGTCACTGTCAACAGAGATCATAGCCACCACGGACAGTGAGCTGGTGAGCCTGGGGCAGAACACCAGCCATCAGGCTGCAGCCCCTCCTCCCATGGGCCCCAAAGGGAGCTCAGGATGAGAAAACACCCAGGATGCTGGCCAAGGAGAGCTGAGGGGCCTCGGAAAGGAATGAATGATGTCCGTGAGCCCAGACACTTGCATCTTCCCATTCACAGAAAAGCGCTAAATTCCTTAACTTGGGATAGCTGGCTTCCTTTCATTAACAATAACCTTTTTTTTTTTTTTTTTTAACAATAACCTTTTGATGTTCACACTGGAGTTTCCCTGGTGGCTCAGATGGTAAAGAATCTACCTGAAATGCAGGAGACCTGAGTTCGATCCCTGAGTTAGGAAGACCCCTCCAAAAAGGCAGGGCAACCTACTCCAGGATTCTTGCCTGGAGAATCCCATGGACAGAGGACCCCAGTGGGCTTAACAAAATGGGAAGAACTACTGCAGTGATGTAACCCAAAGATTCAGGGCCCGGAGCACCTGTGTTACCAAACAGGATGCCAAGACTGGCCTCTGGGACTCTCTCCTTACGAGAAATCTACAGTGAGGTATGCCCTCCATCCTGGAGAGGTTAACTCCAAGAAGCATTTACTGGTCTCAGAGAAGGAAAGTAAGACTCAGACAAGACCTGCTGGGAAAGTATCTGTTGCCTGTGTCCTGCCTGACGTCTTGGAGAAGTCTAAGTGCCAGCAGGAATTCTCCAGAACAAAAGCTTAGAATTCAGCCCAGACTGTCTTCTTCAGCCAATTCTATCCACTGATCCATGAGAGAAGTATCGCTTCTCAACTTAGTTGTTAAAATTCTTACTCAACAGCTACTATTTTCCTAGCACCTATGCTAAGGAAGAAAAGCTATGACAAACCTAGACACCATATTAAAAAGCAGAGACATCACTTTGTTGACAAAGGTCTGTATAGTCAAAGCTATGGTTTTTCCAGTAGTCTTGTACAGATGTGAGAATTGGACCATAAAGAAGGCAGAGTGCCAAGGAATTAATGCTTTTGAACTGTGGTTTTGGAGAAGACTCTTGAAGGTCCCTTGGACTGCAAGGAGATCCAACCAGTCCATCCTAAAGAAAATCAGTCCCTAATATTCAAGGAAAGGACTGATGCTGAAGCTGAAACTCCAATACTTGGGCCACCTGATGGGAAGAACTGACTCATTGGAAAAGACCCTGATGCTGGGAAAGATTGAAGGTGGGAGGAGAAGGGGACGACAGAGGATGAGATGGTGGGATGGCATCACTGACTCAATGGACATGAGTTTTAGCAAGCCCTGGGAGACAGTGAAGGACAGGGAAGCCTGGCGTGCTGCAGTCCATGGGGTCACAAAGAGTCAGACACGACTGAGGGTCTGCACAACAATACAAAGGCAATAGATGTATAAGACACCATCCGTCTTCTCAAGAGGAACATAATGTTTGAGAAAGAGGAAGCAACACTCGCTTCAAGACAAAAATACTCATGTTGAGGGTGTGGGCCATACATACAGTGAGAGTTATGGGGGATCAGGAAGGCAGACTTGGCTTATCACAAGCATTAATGAAGGAAATTTTCATGGAGATAGAATAACAAAGAAATGACCATTCTGAGGTTCAAATAAATTGCCATTTATTGAATGCTTTTCATGTCCCAGCTTACCATATGATGAGATTTAACAAAATATCGAAACTGGAAAAGAACTTGGAAAATATACAGAGAGATGTTATATGATTGTTTGAGGATAGTGAAAGCGTTAGTCACTCAGTTGTGTCCAACTCTCTGCGACCCCAGGGGCTATAGCCTGCCAGGCTCCTCTGTGCATGGAGCTCTCCAGGCAAGAATACTGGAGTGGGTTTGCTATGCCTTCCTCCAGGGGATCTTCCCAACACAGGGATCAAACCCAGGTCTTCTGCATTGCAGGCAGATTCTTTACCATCTGAGTCACCAGAGGTTGGTAGGTGATTTTATTTCTTCTGAAACTTTTTCTTGATTAGTATTATACATGCCCAAAGGAAAGAAGAGAAAAGAATTTGTAAGATGTAGGCAGATAAGAAGTAAAGAGAAATGTTTTATAATTAAAGAAGGGACTGTGGGCAAAAATATGACAGAATCCAGCCTTTGCTACAAACAGTGAAGGGTTCATGTTGGGCGAAAAAAAAAATGAAAAAGTAAGACAGATTCTTAGTATGGGGAACCTTGGCTGTTTCAGAGAGGAGTTTATATTTAATCATATCTATATTGGGAATTCATTAAGTTTCCTAGAAAGAAGGTACAGCTGAAAGATAATGTTTGGAAAGATTGCTCTTGTAACATATAGGAAAGATTTTGAGTGGAGAGAGATGGAGAGGGAAAAAAAAAAAAAACTCACAGAGCTGTGATTGCAGATGAGGAAAGTCTGCAGATAAGAGCCTGGACTAGAGCCCGGTGCCAGAGGTAGAATGTGACCTTGGGTGTACCTGCCTATTCACCGCTCTGCTTCTTTGCACACCTGTCACGTGTGGTTGGAACCAGAAAGAATCTGGGGGACCATCAACCCCACGACTTCTCAGAATCCCCCACCAGTGTCCCTAAGGGGCAAGGGCACAGCCACCTAGAAGCCAAAATTTTATGTGAGATCGATTTTGCGTTCCAGGCAGCACTTATTTCTTGTATTGTGTATACACTTGTTTTGACATGAAGTTACATTTAACATCTTTGCCACATAAGAGTAACGATAGGTATATTCTCTTCTATTTATCCATGGGCTGAGAAAGCCCTCCTCCAGCCATTCAAATGAGTGACAGCCATACTTCTTTTATTGTTTATTTACTTATTTATCGGCTGACCCACACAGCATGCAGGATATAGTTCACAGATCAGGGACTGAACCTGTGTCCCCTGACTTCCAGCAGTGGAAGTATGGAGTCTTAGCCACTGGATCACCAGGGAAGTCCCAACCAGGCTCTTTTTAAATCCCCACAAAGAAGAGTCATTATCTTCTACATCATAGGCATCTGTGTTAGTGAGAAAGTTATGTCAAATGAGTGAAAGTCACTCAATCGTGTCTGACTCTTTGCAACCCCAAGGTCAGTAGCCCACCAGACTCCTCCTTGTCCATGGAACTCTTCAGGCAAGAATACTGGAGGGGGTTGCCATTTCCTCCTCCAGGGGATCTTCCCAATCCAGGGATCCAACACGGGTTTTCTGCATTGTCGGCAGATTCTTTATCGTCTGTGCCACCAGGGAAGTCCCCTACATCATATAATTAGTTTAAATATTTGTTGTTGTTCACTCGCTCAGTCGTGTCCGACTCTGCAGCTCCATGGACTGCCGCACACCAGGCTTCCCTGTCCATCACCAACTCCCAGAGTTTGCTCAAACTCATGTTCATCAAGTCGGTGATGCCATCCAACCATCTCATCCTCTGTTGTCCCCTTCTCTTGCCCTCAATCTTTCTGATCATCAGGGTCTTTTCCGAAGAGTCAGCTCTTTGCTTCAGGTGGCCAAAGTATTAGAGCTTCAGCATCAGTCCTTCCAATGCATATTGAGGGTTGATTTCCCTTAGGATTGATTGGTTTGATCTCCTTGCCATCCGAGGGACTCTCAAGAGTCTTCTCCAGCATCACAGTTTTGAAGCATCGATTCTTGGGCACTCTGCCTTCTTTATGTTTCAACACTCATATCTGTACGTGACTTCTGGGAAAACCATAGCTTTGACTACACGCACCTTTGTCAGCAAAGTGACGTCTCTACTTTTTAATACACTGTCTAGGTTTATCAAAACCTTTCTTCTAAGGAGCAAGTGTCTTTAATTTCATGGCTGCAGTCACTGTCTACAGTGATTTAGCAGCCCAAGAAAATAAAATCTGCCAGTTTAAATATAATCTTTTTAAAATTGCTAACCATTGGGTCCACTGTAATAGGGGGTCAGAGTGCAGAGATGGGAAAAGCAAAACAATATCTGGAATAACTCATGGCTTCTGCGGAGAATACCTTCCCACAAGTTGGTTCTGGTGTGTTACCCGCCAGTTCCAGTGAGTACAGGGATGGAGTCGTGGCAAAAAAGAAAGGTGAATCAAGAGGGCTGATTAGAGATATAGGATAAAGAAAGCATCAATAGGATTTGGTGATAGAATGATACAAAGTGATTGTTTTTGTAAAAGAGAAGGCAAGGGAGAAACTGATAACTGGGTAATTCCCAGTCTGGGTGATGGGGGGAGAGTAACACTGTGAGCAGAAATAACCAAGCCTAGAAGTAAAGTGTGCAGCAGAGAAAAAAAAAATGTTCCATTTTGTTCCTGCTGCATTTCCACTGACAAAACAGTCAGGGGAAGATTCCCAAGAAATGTATTTGGAGTCATCACTAGAAGAGAGGAAACGCTAAGAAGGATGCTGTTTCCAGGGCGGCACGCACAGCCAGCCAGAGAGGCCCCCCCAGTTGGATGGTGAGCGGATGGCTGTGAGCCGGCAGGGCAGGTGGGCTGCCTGAGGCGAGGTCCTGGTGCCTGGCGGTCAAGTTAAAGAAGAGCAAGTCTTCAGGAGTATAGAATCTGGCACCAAAGCCAGGGTGAATGCCGGGGAAATTTAACCAGTTAAAACCAAAGTATCTTCTTTAAATGTCAAGATTTTTATATACAAAAAAAAAAGAAAAGAAAAAGAATCACTGCTAACTTGAAGGAAAATGCTTTCAGAGTTGGGATGGGAAGAGTTGTGAGATGAAAGAGAAGTTTAGAGGGACATGGGTGAGCAGCGGATAAGCCGAATGGAAGCTGTGGACAGTCACAGAAAATTCCAGGAAGTAATAAGCCCCGGTCTTCGGTTCTCGTCTTTCTAAATGGAACCACATAGCACTCACAAAGAGGCAGCTTTAAATAAGCTGTATCAGCAGCGGCTCTACTGCTTCACTGACTTGGTTTTGGCATTGCTGTAAAAAAAAAGAAACAAAGGCAAATCTGCAGAAGTTAAGCGCTCCCCAGGTGGCTCAGCGGTAGAGAATCTGCCTGCTAACGCAGGAGACACGGGTTCAACCCCTGGGTCGGGAAGATCCCCCGGAGAAGGAAATGGCAACCCACTCCAGGATTCTCGCCTGGAGAATCCCATAGACAGAGGAGCCTGGCGGGCTGCAGTCCAGATCACAAAGACTTGGACACAACTTAGCGACTGAGCACACGTAGAGAAGTTAAACTGGAACTCTGGCTCTCCATGTTTTTCTGGGGGAAGCCCACAACAGTCTCTGAACGAGAAACAAAACACATCTGTCTCGGTGCTTTTTATTTCCACTGCAAAAGAAAAGGAGAAGGGGCTGGATAGGATTTAAACCAATTTCCTAAGGTTCTTTCCAATCTACACAGGGATTCCACGAGTTTATACATACCCAAGGCAAAACAAAAAGCAAAACAAAGCCCATGGTGATCATTTTTATTGGTGAAATGTTTCAATGCAAGGTATTCTAGAAAAGCAGAACACTAGAGCTGATACCAAATGTTTCCTAATCTAACACTTAGCAGGTATTTAGGCTATGGGGCTTCCCTAGTGGTCCAGTGTAAAGAACCTCTCTGTCAATGCAGGAGACACAGGATGGATCCCTGGGTTGGGAAGATCCTCTGGAAAAGGAAATGGCAAACCCACTCCAGGATTCTTGCCTGGGAAATCTCATGGACGGAGGAGCCTGGCAGGCTACAGTCCGTGGTGTCACAAAGAGTCAGGCACAACTTGGCAACCAAAAAACACCAGTTCAGGCCACGGGAGTTGCCCCCGTGGTGAAATCCCTCTCGGTAAGCCTGCGAATCTAGCTGCCTTGTTACATAACGTGCATATTTAGCATGCCAGCCTGTGTACTCACGTGCTACTAGTAAGCCTCGTGATCACTAATGAATGCATTGAGCTCCAGCCACCTTAAAACACACGGTTCAACTTGGACCAAAATACCTTTTCTGAATTTTTCCTTTCTAACATGCCCCTTTTAATAGAGGAAGCAAGTTAAACCATTCACTCCAACAAAAATTGCCTTTGTTGTTTTGTTTGTGTTGAAATATAAGCAATGGTCAAACTGTGTTGAATAGAAAATCCAACCCAGGAATGTAATTCCAATAAAAAGCAGAGTTATGGCCAAACTCAGCAAAGACAGTAACTTGCACAGAATCCAGAAAGAGCAGCAGCACCAGCATGGAGCTGTCAGGAGAGAGGCTTCATGTGAGGATGACAAAAAATGGACCTTTCACAATATCTCCAACTTAGGGAAAATTGTCATCATTTTGCCTTTTTGCTTTGCTTTTAGTTAAAAATTGGTTTAAAAGAGATGAACCTTTTTTCTTAAAAATACGTGCCTTTTCATGGGTGTTAGGAAGAAACTACACAACATACACACAGGCTCATGACGCTCAAGAGGAAAATAGAATAAAGAATTCTATTAGAACCCTCGGAAATGAAAGATCTGTCATTAAAATATCCAAAAGTAACTCAGACCTGCACTGAAATGACGAAATGACTGTGTATTTATAAAATAAGCTCTCTCGATTTATATTACAGTAAAATATCATCACTTAATTATTTACATCATAACATTTTGGAGGGTTTTTATAGCTCTTTAAAATTCCTGTAGAGCATCCAGGTCAAGCTGCTAAAATGCTACAAATATATTTAAATAATTTCCAAAAAAAAAAAATTTCCACTATACTTTTTTTCTGGAAAAAAAAAAAACAGTTTATAGAATTCAAACAGTTTCAGCTGCTTGAGATGGTGAAATATCTTAGTGCTTTTCAAAAATCACATTTCATAAAGGGCACTTATTCCACAGAATTAAAGTTTACTGAATAATAAATATAACTTTAAGTGATGCAAGCTGTCAAAACCCTTGACTGTCAAAGTTAAGGCAGATATCCCTTCATGATTTTTGCTGCTTCTGAAAAAGCAAGGAAACAGAAAGGGAATGATTAAGGAAAGGCAACCTTACCTTTGGATTCCTTCACCTTTGTATATTTATCATAAATAACAATTTAAATGTCCTTTGAGGTTAATATTTTCTGGTTCAATGGGAAAGTACAGAAAAAATTAATACACTCATGCATAATAGGAGGCAGCGGAGACTGGAGCATATCTGTAGCAAATTTTATTTTCAAATAACCATAAAAGGTATCCAGTTACTCTTCAGATTAATTTATAAGATCATGCAAGATGTAAACATGACGTTCCAAAGGAAAAAAAAAATCACTGTTGAAAATTCTAATGGATGAGGAAAAATTCACAGAGATACACACCAGGAACTTTCTACATATGGCTAATACCTGGATCTTTATTCTCGCCTGCTTTTTATCATTTTAGCACAAGATAAAAGTAGTGCAAAGAAGCAAAAGTTAATAACCCAAGGGAAGAAGAACTCATTAACGTGACGCATGATACAGGAGAGTTTACTATATTAATATTCAAAAAGGAATATTGGGAGTGAAGAGTGATGTAAGATAAAAATATCTATTTTGAAAAAGAGTTAAAAAGAAATTTAGTTGTGGTGACTATATTGCTACTTACATCATATTTATTCACAGGCTTTCCCTTAAGTACCATGCACAGTTCCAAACTTTTCTTTTCTGGCTATAGAAACAGATAAAATGAGATGGAAATCCTTTCAGAGGGCATTTAAAATAATATGTTAATTTAAGAGTTATAATGTATTTTGAAAATATGGTAGATGGTAATATTATCCTGAAAAAAATTATATGGGCAAAATAAGTGTTATAAAAATATTTTAAAATCAGCATTGTGCTGTAAAGAAAATAACTTCCTAATTTTGAGATTGACTATAAAGCAAAGGACTGTGGCTTTACATCAGAAGGGTTTTATTTATTTGAGTATTCAGAGTTGGTTCCCAATTACTAAATGTATAAAATAGATCCAAAAGGCCAATCCAGAGTTTATCTATGTAGCTATATATAGCTGTATGGTTTCAAAGCAAACACAATGCCATTTCTGCAATTTGGACTAAGTCCTAGCGTCCTCATTTAACCCTGGCGTCTAGAGACCATAAAATATTTTGGATCCCCTTGGTACACAAACTCTCTACAAGTAAAGCTAGCTTTGTCTATAACATAGTTGAAAATTAAATAGCAAAACTGCATACAAAATTAGTTCTTTACATTTATTTTTATAACAATCTTATTCCTAGGATTCTCGTAAGAGCCTAGGATGACATGACTCCAATTTCCATTCCAGAATTTCCCACTTCTTTTTTAACAATTTTTATTGAAGTATAGTTGATTTACAGTGTTGTGTTAATTTCTGCTGTACACCAAAGAGATTCAGTTATACACACACATATATATATATATATATATTCTTGTTCATCAGTTTCCCACTTGTAACACTTCTCTCCATGATGCCCTGGCAGGCACACTGCAACAGAAAGCAAGATGCTATTTCTACGTGGCTTTTAAAATGCTGTGCATCCAAAGATTATTATAAAATAGCATGCAGTGGATTCCACAAGGTTTATTAAATAAAGCTATCTACTTTGTAGGTGATGAAACATCACCAAGGTTTTTTAAAGTGTTTGCTTTGGGTCCTTCACTATGGAATCATGTCCTTATTTGAGGTATATATTAAAAAAAAAAAAAAAGAACCCACCCACTCTGCAAGTCAGCCTGAAGGTGGTAACTCACCAAAGCCGACAGCTGCTGACTCTCAGCGAAGGTTTTTTTGCCCAAGATCAATTTGCAAGAATTCGGCCAAACCAGACATCTGGGAGGTAGAAGCTACGAAAACGTAGTGCCCTGCCCCCGGCCAAGAGGTCCACGTCCTTCTCTTCCACACCAGTGAGGCTGCAGTCCTGCAGACCCAGGGCCCGCTGTCCACCCGGGAAAGCACCACGGACATTCCGCTTCGGCATCCGCCTGCTGCTTTCTCTTCCCACTCACGTAATTAACGCTCCTTTCTTGTCCTCTTTAAAAATATGCCTGTTTCAAATTTGCATTATTTTTTTTTTTCACACGCCTAATTTCAGCTCTGTTCTTTCCCTCTGTGGTCTCTTCCCGCATTTCACATTCCAGACAAATATTTAAAGGTCTGTAAAACCAGGCGAGGTTCCAAAATATTTCTAAACGAAACTGCCATGGGTGACAGCACAGGGAAAGAAGGAAAGCAGGAGGACAAGGATTGGAATAAACTGGCTGGAAATGTATCGGAAAATCTATTTAAGTTACTATAGCCATGGATGAGATTTCAATGAGGCATAAACAGTCAAGTTACTGACAAAACGAACATGTTTCATCATCACTCAAAATAGTCTACTTGTCATGGTGCACTGCTTTTTTTTTTATTAGTAAGTTGCTCTCTCTTTTTAAATTTGTTTTTCTTACTTAGTATTCAGGAAGTGAAAGCATTTAAGAAAACATTCAAAATTCTGAGAATACATGTAAATGAAATATTTAATGTTTATCATTCATAAAAGTTACATCATTTACATAGGGTTCATTTGTATATAATAAAAATTTCATCATAATGAAAAAATTTCTGGAAAGGTATATGTTAATTTGTTTAACATACGCTTTGGATATACAGCTAAATATGAGTCATTAAAAAATTCTATCTTCAAATATTCCCTTTAACCATTAAAAAACCTCATTCCTAAATATTTGTTTTTCTTTCCACTTGCTCTTTTTGTTTGTAATATCATATGTAATCTGAACCATGCAAAGACAGGATCTCATCACAGTTCAGAATATATTTGTGTACTTTCAATAAATTTGCTCATTGCATAGCAAACATGTAAACTTACAGAGGATCTATAAATTTTACCCTAATCATCTAAAAAAGCTGCTGAAATTTTACATGACAGTATATTGAGGTTTATTTATGTTGTAATTTGGGTTCTGTTTTTTTAAAAAAAAAATACTTTTAGTCTATGTGTTAATTGAATACAACAAATAAAAAGTCATGAAAAGTCCAAAACCAAGTAAATAATTTTATCCTAGATTACCAGAACTTATCCTCATTATATCATTTGGAATTTTTCCTAAGTATAACAAGTTGGAAATGGGTCGTGCTGCCTCTTATGACAGTGTTCAAAATTAATTCCAAAAGTGTGTGTTTAACATAAAGTTAACTATGTTTCCATCGAATAAGATGTTTATTAATGAAAGCTATTTATCATACAAGAAACAGCAAAGATAAGTCATCATACAGAGGTGTACACTAGATGTGACAGATGTGAAAGTGCATGCAGAGATTTCTGTTTCAAAAGGAAGTAATAAACAATAACACGAAAATCACTGGGGTCTGATCCCTATCCTCTTAAATGAGTGACAGCTTTTCTTTGAATTTACAGTTGGAAAATGTCATTAACAGATAGGACTAAAACACATTAGCAAGCAGGTGAAATGAATGCTTTTGGACTTTATTTTACAAGTACTGTGCTTGACAAATGTGTGGGATTTTTTTTTTTTTCCAAGAATAATTTTCTTCAGCTCTGGGGTGGGCATATTACTGCCTGGCCGCTCTGGTTTATACACGGTTTGTCTCACTTTGTTTAAAATCATATAATTTTAAGCCTCCATTTGTGTTAGACATCATAAAGAACAGAAGTTTTGTTAACATTCAGTAAATGACATTTAAGTCTCTTGGTCTCTCTCTCTCTCTCTCTTTCTCTCTCTCTGTCTCTCTCTCTCTTTTTTTGGCTCAATAGATCTTTTAATGTATGATTATCATAACCTAATATTGTCTTTGTCTTCACTGCAGTGGATTTCCGATCAAACTTTTCCCCTTCTTTTAATACTTTAGGGAATTTTCAAACGTCGGGATGTTTGGCTGTAATGCCCCAAGATTTGTTCTCCCTGAAAAAAATCATAGTGACAATTTATTAACTCCAGAGCAACTTGGCTTTTAGGGGTCTTCAATTTCTATTTAGATTTACAAATATCCATTTGTGCTCAATAGACCTAACATGAAACTTAATCATATTTAAGGCTTCTTTTCATGCAATTACTTTTTCTGCTAATTATCTATTTTTTTTTAATTCTAAAAATCAGGCTGAGTCAAATCCATGGGGCATTACTTTTATTGTAGGAAAATATATTTAAAGGTAATTCTAAGCTGAATTGCATTGCAAATGTAATGGTAACTTAAAATGAATCATAAGTTTGGAAATCTAAAAACTATTTGTATGTCTGTATATTAAAAAATTTTGTATTACCATTTTAACAGCTTTTACAAATAGATATCAAAAACACACTAGTACAGTTAAACCTTAAATAAAACTGATGGGAAATAAAAGTCCTTAGATTCAAAATGGTTTATTCACACAAATTTAATAGGATATATCACAACTGTTTGGTCCATAAATATTTAAGGGAAATAGTTTCTATACAATGCATTTCTCAATAAACAAAGAAACATGGACAATTTTGCTAGACCACTTACTGTACTATAAACACGAAGCTCAATATATAAGATTATTGAATTTATCAACTATATTGGAAAGAGTGCACAACTGCTTTCTATGACATGTCTGTCCCCTCTAACAGGATACACCATAAAAAGAGTTTCAGAAATAAGAGGTAAAACAGTACAAAACTAGTGAGGTGTCAAAAGGGCTTAAAACAGTTAATTTAACAAACAACACATATATCCTGATTTTTCACAAACTTACTTCCAAGTTATCTCATAAGGCACATAGGAGAACTGAGTTATAATTAGTCTACTTAATAAAGTAGATCTATAGTACCATATATTGTTCTGTCAAAGAACAAAATTTATAAGTATCAATATTTTACCTGTAAAAGTGTATTCATAAGATCTCAGCCTTACCAAGGTTGTTTGGTCTGGTTAGTGGTAAATGCCCAAAATGTAATAGAAATATGAAAAGTCAAGATTTAAGCTCCATATAAGATGATAACCACACTTGCTAAATATATAATGGCAAACACACCTTCTTCTGTTACAGTGTTAACTTATCTTCCATCATCTTTTTTTTAAAAAATAAGCTACTTTCTGTGCTAATTTTCTAAAGACCCTGAGCAAAAGTTACAATAATGCACTTTAATGTGGGCAGTGAACTGTCAATATGTAACCACACATTTATACAACCAGAAGGACACCTTTAAAATCTATTAAATAACCACTTCGAACGCCAGAGGAGATTTAAGGGGTCCGAAAAGTGGAGAATATGTGCAAAGTTATTCTTAACAATCCACTAAAGCAAGACATATATCTTGACTTCTTTTTTATTTTATTTTTTTTAGGAAATCCACAATCTAATTGATATTTAACTACAACAGAAGCATATAGATGAACATTCACCACTGCCCAGACCATTAAGATTTTAGCTTAAATTAAAAGAAAAAAAAATGCTACTGTAAACTAGGAAATATATTCAGATTAGCATCCACAAGGCTTCTGAGTTTATCTTTAAGAACTTCAAATCTCTAACGTCAGAAACGTTTTTCCTTTTTTTCTGACAAATACATCAACCTGTGCCAAAGTAAAATGAAGCAAAACAAAACCAAAGAATTTTCATTGTTAATATTAAAGAATTTTCATTGTTAATATTAGTTACTAAGTTTTTTAACTTTATTTGTATAGAATGCCAGATACAATATCATGGTACAGCTAAAGCCAATTAAGAGCTATCAATTAAATTATACTGATTTTTTTAACTTCTTAAAAAATTATATTTTGCTTATTTCCATTTTCCCTGGGGAAAAAATAATTTAGAAAGAATGGTTTCATACCTATCATCATTTTTAGTTTGAGAAGGTTAAATGTATAAAATTTCAAATTCTGTTTGGAATTTTCATGGATGCACAGGAGGTTTAAGTATTTTTCAAACGTTGAAAAGCAGTAATTAACTAATAAGAAAGTTTTGTTGGGACTATACCCCTAAGAGAAAATAAAAGTCACATTCCTGGTTAGATTTTCCCATCTAATTAATCTGTAACATTTAGATTAGCTATTGTTTCTTTAACCATATTCCTCATTTGTAAGAAAAAGGAATGATTAAAACATTTTTTTGCATTTTAAAATTTAAAAAAAAACGACAATGTGAAGTTTCCAAACTTTCATAAGTACAGGTACAATTGCAAGATTAAAAAATAATTTTAATCAATTATCTGATTCCTTATTCGCCTAATTATGTAACTGGGAATATGATTCTTTGCCCATCCCAATACCACTCTTTGTTGTTGGTGGTTTTTTTTCCTTTGAGATTCTGGAAATAAGTAACATACAATTTTAAGAGGCACTTATTAGAATGATTCCAAAATTCCCCTTACCGACTGAACGATCTAATTAATCTTTTTTTAAATCCAAATACACTTTGTAGACAAAAGAAAAAAAAGTACAGTTTGTAAAGGAGACGAAACTGTAAACTCATTTGCCAAGTGGCTGCAAGACGCTACACACCAAGCTGTCGTCGTTACTTGCCAAGTATCTTGGGGGTGGAGGGGGGTGGGGGAATCGTTTTGTAAATAATAAAATAATTAGAATAATAATAAAAAGAAGAGGAAGAATTAAAAAAAAAGCCCACGCCCAACGTTAGAAAAGGTTCGTTAAGGTAGTCTGCGCGGGGCTGGCGGCCTCGTGGCTGTCCATGTTAGAGGTCACGGCTGTCACTACGGGGAGAGAGGGGTTGGTCAGGTCTGTTAAAGTGGTCGCTGTGCCCGCTGGACTGAGCGCGCCGCTGTCTGCCGAGGGCGGGGCCGGAAGCGACGTGCCTTCGGCTTTATCAATACCCCCATTCTCCTGCCGCAAAAGGTTCCTTCTGAATTTGGCTCGTGCGTTTTGGAACCAAACCTGCAAACCAATCCCAATGGATTTCTTTACCGAGGTTTATTTTTATACTTCCTTTTTCTCCCCCTTTCTCCTTTTTTTTTTTTAAATTCTGTTTTGGATATACGTTTCTCTTTTTAAATGTTTATTTTCCTAGGGGGAGAAGGGCCTTCCCCTCCCTTTGTTTTTGTTTTTTTCTTTCTGCTTTCTTCGACAGCAGAGCAATCCCAGTTCGACTACAGATACCCTCTTAGCTGCGGCGGGGCCCCCACCCCCAGCATTAACGAGTGCCGCTTGGGGGCACAGATGGCTAAGTGGAGACACCCTGGGGAAATGGAGGCACAGCGATCGAGGGGGTGGAAATACACCCTCACCCCTCAACGGCTGTCTTTCCAGAAAGAGGACAGGCGAGGTCAGCGGATGTTTCACCAAGTTAGAATCACTCGCATGAAATGAACATCATTGAAACAGATTTCTGGCTGTTCTGGAGTCTGACACATGCCAAGTACTCTGCACAGGGAAAACCTCCAGGGCCACAGACTCCAAGCAACCGGAAACGGGTGCGTGGAGTTTAAAACGCCTGCTGTCTGTCACTGAGGGTGAGAGCTTCAGAGGCGACCCCCAGCCACCCACTATCAGGGCTCTGGTTGGACATTCTTACCATGATGAGCCTAGCAAGGCCCTGGGCCAGCAGGTCTCACTGCAGGATGCAGCGGTCAAATGCGGTTGGTTAAAATGGGGAAAGACTCGCTCCGATTGGCTGCGGAGACAGCTAACCATGCTTGTGGCTTTTCAGGAGCTGACCAAAAGGGTCTACGTGAATCTGGAAGCTTGCAACGGGGGAGTGAGGCCGCCAAGAGTGTGCTGAAGCAAGGGGGTAGCAGCAGGTCTCCCCGGGTGTGTGCGCACTGACCCTGACGTGGACAGAGGTCTCCAAAGCCACGCTTGTGCAGACAGCACCGCCTGCGTTTGCAGAGCAGCGGGGCAAGCTGAGGTGGCTTTGTGGGCCCCTCTCCCCATCTGTAGGGAGGATGTGGCTGCAATTTAGGAGACCCTGGGTCTCTCTCTCTGTCTCTCTCTCTCTCTCTCTGGGCAGTCTCCGGAAGCCCCTGCAAAAGCTTGGTACACTCTCTAGGGAGGTAAGTAAGGTAAACTAACGAGCAGCAGTGCTGGAAATCAAACAGGGAAGAGAACTATTTTCACTGCAAGGGGAAGTTGTAGGCACAGCTAACAATGGACGCTTCTTACCTGCAAAACTCTTTTGGTCAGGCCTGTTTTCTGAGCAAGTTGCTTGAGGTCCTTGGCATCCGGGTTGTGGTTGATGGCGAAGTAGGATTTCATGGTCCGCAGCTGGTGATGCTTGAAGGAGGTGCGCATGCGCTTGGTCTTCTGCGAGGGCGGGTAAGGCTGCTGATCCCGGTCCAGGTGGTCGGCCTCGTTCTCGTTACAACCTGCGGCGGCCACAGGGGACGAAAAGAAGGGCTCAGTGCAAGGGCCTGCCTTAGCTGAGAGGATGGCAGGTGGCATGCTCCCGTCATGACAGGACAGCAACGGTGGAAAAAGCTGTCGACCCAATTACGAGCAGGATCCAGACAAAAGAAAGAGGTTAATCGCCCCAAGTCCGCCAAACTAGTCTGTTAAGTGTGGACCCACTCAAAGTTTACGCAGTAGAAAAGTATTAGATACATCTAATACATTTAGATAAGTTATTAGATAAATCTAATCCCTTTGGCTTAATGGTTGCTAGAAAGACTTGAGAAGATGAATAAGGTCTAAGTGTGGGAGTGAGAGAAATCTTCTCCAAGAGTGAAAAGGGGAAAAAAAAAAACCCTCTTCTACTATGTGATGTGTATGAGCACGCTGGCCCTCCACACACACAGTTTTTCAGAGATTCTTCGTTTTGTCTGTGTTTGTGAAACAAGGTGTAGTCTGTGAAGAAAGGAGGATATGCAAGCCAGTAATTTCAGCTCTCTCAAGTCTAAAAGTTTTACAGAGCCATCTCCCTGGCCCTGCTCCCCCCAATGAAGGAAGAATCTAAGTTCCAATTTTTAGCCTTTTCTGCACATCCTAGAACGTTTTCAGAAAAAGTTAAAAAGAAGAAGGGGAGAAGTTACAAAATAAAAACCTGCAAGATTCTTACATAACCAGAAGAATATTACTTTTGAGGACATTTAGCAGTAACTGGTTCACATGGGGCTAACCAGGATGAAGAGAGTTTTCCCTTGGAGTCACCGGAATAGATATTTCTGAAAGAGAAGGAGCCCAGGTCTGTCTTCACTTGGTTCATGCCAGAGTCTCTCCTCCCAACTCCCCGCTCAGAGACGCTGCTGCCCCATTCGGGTGGCGGCCCTTTAGCTCTGGTCCCGTGCGAGCCAGAGTGTGAGCTGTGCCCCTGGCTGGCAGGCCAGGGGGAGGGGGCGGCACCTTTACCCCCCTCCACAGCGCCCTCCGCACTGAGGGCAAAAGCACTCAGCCTTTGAAACCAGCCTGGGAGTCTTCATCCCCAGGGTGTAAAGATGCTCATTGAAAAGGTCATTTCCGATAACCTCCTAGCTTTGCATAAAAAATATGATTACAAAAGGAAAACACTTTGCTAAATATTTACTGATTCAGCCAACTTTCGCAATTTAAAGAGCATGGCAATTTTTTTTTTTCCTTTACACCTTACTTCAGATGTTTATCTGATGTATATTCAGACTATCATCCAGCATTTTAGTGCACTGTAATAGAATATCTAAAATCAACATGATCACATGCCTGGGGGAGAAACCAGGATCTTGAAGAATGTGAGACATCTCTTACGATTAGTTGTTCCGTTCTGCTTGATAAAATATTATATGCCTGCGATGCTCTGGTTCCATGAGTGCATGATCAGTCGTGTCCGACTCTCTGTGACCCCCACAGACTGTAGCCTGTCAGGCTCCTCTGTCCATGGGATTTTCCAGACAAGAATACTGGAGTGGGTTTGCTATTCCCTTCTCCAATGCTTTGGCTGAAATTACTTTTTTAAAAAACACTTTCAGTGAATCAGTATATATCCAGAGACCCAACAAGAGTCACCCGCATCACAGAATCTACCTAAGAAATTCTCCCTAATGCCATGAGACTAGGCATGAACTAATGACTCCTTGGTTCATATTTCCATGAAACACGTAAAGAGGGCAGGTAAGTTCATGGAAAGAAAGATGCTATGATGTTCACCATCGGATCCTCTATGTCCAACACAGGGCCAGGAATTCAACAAGCGTTCAATCAAGATTTTGAATTTTTGTTCACCCATAAAATCATCAATGACTATTCTTGCAAAGTCATATCAACTTGAGATGGACTGCAAGTTAGATATACACAGCCAAAGGTTGAACAGAGACTCCTCAGACCCCACTGAAAGGGCACCAGGTACCCAGAAATGAGAGAGAATAGAATATGCTTTACATTTTATCCTATTGCACCCCCGGGGAGAGATGTCAAGTTCAAATATTCTACACAATTGCCCTTTTGTATCCCCAAATGGATGAAACAGCATCTTATGACCTACTATAAAACCATACTTATCTCAGTAAACTGAGCTATATTTCACAACCAGATTATAAATGTAGCCACACCAAAACAGTCAAAGAGGTACACCTTAGTCACTGGAGGCTTCTTCAGATAAGATTTCAATCCTATCCTAGGTGAGTGATGTGTAACTCTTCCTCAATAGCTTATTAAACTGAATATTACACTGAGGTAGAAGACTTGACTTGGTAGTTAAATAATGCCCTTAGCCATCAACCCCCCACCCACAAGTTACTATTTCTTAGAAGTGAGTTTGATTCCTAACCAAACTATATACTTATTAGTCTCTAAAATGAATTAATGAAAAAATAATTATAGACATGTTTTTCACACACACAATTATAGACAGGTATGATAAAAACTACTTCTCTGAATATGCATTCTGTATCCATTATGGCTGATTTAAAACTCAGTAGAGAATTTCAGTGTATTAAGCACTACTGTGGGACTTGTTTTCAAGCAGAATACAATTCAGCGTGCAAAAAGATTAAGTTAGCTTTTAAGATGGTATTCACAGAAACAGAAAACTGTGGGATCAGTTATGATAGTATGGCACTTAATAGAGCAGTCTGTGTCATCGACAGAGTAACTCAGTGTACTAACCTAAACTACTTAAATTTAACTACAAATGCCTTATGTACACTTGCAAGTGACTGTGTTTCCTCAGGGTCTACTTTTAAAGCTGTAGGGGCTCCCCCCCTCCACTGAATTATGAGATGAAATGATAACTCTCTTAAAACTGTCTTAAATATACACCTGTGAGTACACACATCTGGCACTATAACATTAATAAGAAGATTTAAATATTTTACTCTCTGGTCACTTAGGAAATGGTCACCCATCCGGAAGTGAGTTTTTATTCTGAAGGTATGCAGCCCTCTGAGAAGCGATCCCAGAGAGACCACTAGGGGTCAGTGCCAGGCTAAGTTAACAACTTCAGGGAGCTTTTGAAGTTTGGAAGCCAAGAAAGAACCTAAGGAGGGAGATTTCAAGAAGCGGCAAAAATCTAGCCTCGCGGTTAGTGCAAAATTATCCAAACCAGACCTATGGGCCCTAGACTAAATCTTCTTCTCACCCCGGAGGGCTTCATTTCAAACCAGCATCCCAAATAGACTTCCTGTGGCTCTTTCTAAAATATCCGCCTGCTATCTGCACAAAGAGATATAAACTAAATTAGGAACAGTCTCAAGGAAAGGCACTTGCCCTCTGTCAAGCACTTACGGATCTTTGCCTAGCTTCACATCCCTGGAATTCTGAGTCACAAACATATTTTGTGTACATGTGTTTGAAAATATATCAGTGTATGAATCAGGTCTGTTTAGTAGCACTGTGACTCTTCTGAGACTAGTTTACATTTAAGCAGAGATGGCTTCAAAGAAAGCTAAAAGAAGGAGCTAAAATTGTGGGTCCACTTTATTTTCTGTGCTTTTAACGTGGTTTTAATACACTGAAGCGTTTCTTTGTAATAACAAACGGGCACTGGCTTCATAAACTTTTTTTAGTGGTAGGCTGATTTCTGGGCAGGCATCTTTAACCCAGTTTCTCTAGATTATTTCACCAGATCTGAACTGTATGCCGTCTGCTCGTGTCTCTGGGGAAAGTCCCGAAGGGATGCGGTGGACGTTAATTAAGAGTTACCGGCTCTCTGTGGTGCATACTGGCTCTGTTCCGAAGGTCTCCGCAACCTCTCCCTCCTTAATGAACAGAAGCATCAGCTCTCTCCAGAACCTCGCAGCGCCTTAATTTGCAAACTAATGGCGGAAGTGGAAATTGAAGTGGAATGGTCGAAAAGGAAAGAGATTCTCATTCTTTTTATGAAATAAATGTGCACTCTCTGGTGCTCCTTCTCAGAGAAGCAGGAGAAACACAATGTCATTGTTCTTAAAGCTCTGCGCATCTTTCTAACGTAAAGTAAGATCAAGGCGAAATCAAATGAAGCTAATTAGGTTAAACAAACAATCGAAAAAACCGGGCTTGCCGCCTTTGGCTAGAAAGCTCCTCCCCAGCTTCTGGACCTTCTGGGAGCCTCTGCTCCAGGCTTCCTGCTCTCTGCAGACCCAGCTAGTCTCTCTCCCTCTCTCTCTATTTCTCTCTCTCTCTCTCTCTAATTAGGGCATTAGGGCCTTGGTGAGTGGCTAGAGATTCCGATGTCATCTTCTATTAATAAAGAACAATCGGTGCCCTGCCTGGCTGCCCTGGGACCACGCATCAAAGGAGCCCAAGTAACCAC
This sequence comes from Cervus canadensis, assembly GCF_019320065.1. NCBI lineage: Eukaryota > Metazoa > Chordata > Mammalia > Artiodactyla > Cervidae > Cervus > Cervus canadensis. Next base: position 3,880,143 of record NC_057398.1, read on the forward strand.
GCTGGGCATCGTGGCCCCGAATCAGCCTGCTGGCCGAGGCGCAGAGGGGCGGCGGGAGGCCCTGACCCCCGGCAGGGGGTTGGCAAAACCCGGGGGTGCACCCACTGCGGGACACCGTCCCATCTACGCTAGGTCTGCAGCCAGCAGCGGGCCCTCCTCCTCCAGTGACCCGGGGTTGAACCCCTGGGACAAAGGTCCCCACCCTCTCGGGGACATCCCCGCTATGCTTCGTCTGTGAAATCTGAGCCAGGAGGGAGCTGAGGGGAGAGCTGGCCAGAGCCCCCTGAAGCCGGAACCCCACCCCCCAACACTGTGGGTTCAGAGCAGGACCCATTTCCGCTTGCTCACACTGGCTGAATGTCCCTGGGGGAGTCACTTATTGGGGGGGCAGACAGAGTCCCTTTACTACTGAGCCAGAGCGGCTCAATGCACCACACCAGGTACGTGGGGACTGGAAGAGAAAAACAGGCAAGATCCACGCTCTGGGATGCCCACCCTTCGACTGGCATCTGGGTGCGCCTGGTAACAGAGCGCGGTGGCCACCGTGAGGTCCCCAAGGTCCTTTCCAACAGAAAGGGCTCCCTGGGCCCGAGCCTCCTGCTGAAACGTCCAGTGGGGCTGGGCCAGGGTACCAAAAGTCAGAACGGCTAAACGGGGCAACAGAGGATGAGATGGTTGGATGGCATCGCTGACTCAAAGGGCACGAGTTTGAGCAAACTCCGGGAGATGGTGAAGGACAGAGGAGCCTGGAGGGCTGCAGTCCATGGGGTTGCAAACGGTCAGACAGGACTTAGCGACTGAACAACAACAAACCAGTCCTGAGGACGCCCCTAAGTGAGCTCTAGGGTTTTCTGGAACCTCTTTTCCAGAGCTTCCATCCTGCTTAGAGGTAGACTGTGGTCCTGGGGGCCTGTCACCATCCTCACGTGGGGGCTGGTGAGTGGGGGGCAGGCTGCCCACAAGGGGGAACTGGGGAGCAAGACTGATGAATGATAGGTGTGCCCCCCCCCCACCCAAGCAAGGAAGAAAGCTGCTCTCTGGCCTGTTGCCTGCATTTTGTTTTTAATTAAGAGAGAAAGCTGGGGGTGGGAGGAGGAGGGATGGTCTGGGTGTCTGGAGGGTTTATCACACGGGCATTGAGCTGGTGGACGGTCCCCTGACCCAGGGAAGGGGCAGGCCAGCTCACAGGGACTCCGGAGAGTGACTCCTGCCCCTCCAGCCACTCTGCGCCAACATGAGGGATTTGGTTTTTCAACACTCATGCCAACTGTTTCCCTGATTAACTCTGGGCTGGTGACCACAGCCTCTGTCCCCTCTAGACACACTGGGTTGGCCTCTGAAGATTTCTTTCTTTCTTTTTTTCTTTTTTAGTATTTAGGGAAACCTCCTCCAGGATCTATAACTTGGCCTCCACACAGGAATTGCCCTGGGGCTGTTTCGCTCCAACTGGGAGCCAGAAACTAATGGGCTCATTAACTAATGGGCAACAAGGGTTTGGCTCTGCCTGTTTGGGGGAAGTCGCTGCAGCCCCAAGGTGCTGAATGTGTTTCTGGCCACAAACGAAATAAAGGTGTCTCTCTCTCCCTTTCTCCCTCTCCCCTCCCTCGGCCCCCTTCTCTCTCCTCCCTCTTTCTCTCACTCCACCGTCCAGCTTCTTTCTGAGTGACCGAGAGCTGTAGGGAGAAAAGGGTCATGCTAAGGAAAGCGCCCTCTTGCAACCAGCTCTCGGCCGGGGGAGAAGCCAGACGGAACTCTCCTCCGGGCAGACCCGGGGCGAGGGCTGCGGGGGCGGCGAGGAGGGGGTGGGCGCCCACCTGAGTTGTAATTGACAATGTCCACCCCCAGCGCCGGGCTCTTGCGTTTCCGGGGCCGCCCTTTCTGCACGGTGCCGGTGCCGTTGAAGTAAGGCAGGGCCAAGCCGCCGCTCTTGGCCGCCAACTCGCTGTAGCTCAGCTGCGGCGGATACTCTCCTTGCAAGAGGGTCTCGAAGTGGGCGCGGCAGTACACCAGGCTGTCCTTCATGCCAAAGTGGTCGCCCGTGGTCAGGGTCTTGTTGCACGTGGAGCAGGTGAAACAGCTCAGGTGGTAGACGGAGTCTCGGGCGCGCATGACCATCTCGGAGGCGGAGATGCCCAGGTGGCAGCGGGCACATCTCTGCACAGAGAACCTTCTGGAAGGAAACAGTGGCGTCAGCGAGCTGGCGGAGGCCAAGGCAGGGCCACCTCTCACCGCGACACCCGGGGGCTTGGTCAGCAGCGGCCCAAGACGGAGATCCGGGAGGGAACCGGGAGGGGAGGACCCACGCCCTCTTGGATATACATTCATTTTATCTGCTGATTGACCAGCTCTGATGAATATGACAAAGAACCCTTACATTAAAATAAGAAGAATCGAGGAACTGATCCTCAGTTTTCTTTCCTGTAAAGTAAAAATTTTAAAAAGCAAAAACCAGAACAAACCGTGCCCTTGCTAACTCACAACAGTATGTTAAGAATATTAAATTGCCATGCCAAGTGAAACCGTCTCCTCGATTACAAGGCATTCACAGGAAGGGTGTTGTTATTTATAAAAGTATGAGTGTGCATGAAGACATTCAGACACTGCCCTGGGGGGGGGGGGGGGGGGGGAGACAGTTCTGCAGAGGAGAGCTAATTCTTTTCTAACCACTTTTCTCGCGTCGGCAGAGAGCGAGCCGGGTCGCCTGCCGACCGCTCCCGTCCTCAAGGCAAGAAACACGGAGCAGAGCCAGTGAACATGCTGCGGCCAGTTCACTCTCCGGCGTCTGGGGAGCCTGGGGGCAGGTTCCAGCCCGCTGCGCTCCGGGCATCTCTGAACTGAGTGGCCTGGGTTTTGGCAACAGCAGTTATTCCTTTTCTTGGTCATTTAGGTGACTTCCCCGTCACCCTCGCGAAAACCTGACAGCCAGCAGCTAGTGCTGCTGCCTCGGCCACCGGTTCAGTTCCAAGGCACCGGCCTTGCTGAGTTCGTAGTAAACGGAAAACACAAACCCGCTTTAGCCTCGGTAGACCGGGGACAGACACGTTCACTGACCCTCCTAGGACAGGCCCAGTTCCCTCAGCGGTGTTCTGGGGGCGCCTGAGCGGGAGAGTCTAGAGCAGGTTCTAGACCTGGGGTGCCCCCCTCCCGGCTCCCCGCGCGTCTGGCAGGGGTGGGCACGCTGCAGTTTGAAGGCGCACGCCAAGGGCTTCCCTGGGCAGGGAGGGGACCCAGGGGCTCGGGCTGGCGGCCCCGGGAGGGGGGTAAGGGATGGGGTGGGAATACCTGTAGTAATCCTCTTTGCAGTAAATGCTGCCGTCCTTGGCGAAGCAGGTGAGCTCGGACTCGAGCGCCAGCTTACATTCACAGCACTTCAGGCACCTCAGGTGCCACTGCTTGTCCACGGCCAGCAGGTAGTACCTGTCGGCGATCTTGCCCCCGCAGCCGGCGCACAGGGCGGGCTTCTCCGGGCTCAGCGGGGGCATGCCCTGCAAGGAAGCGCGCGCGCGGTGAGAAGCGCGCGGGGCCGCCCCACGCGGGTCCCCGGCGCAGAGCCAGCCCCCGGCCTCCGCGAGCGCCGCCGGGTCAGGGGCCCCTCCGCGAAGGCAGACGTGGGGAAACGTTTGCAGCTTTTCCTTCTGCCACTCGTACTCTTTCTGCCGCGTCCGTCTGAACCCGGACTCAACCTAAAGACCCTCCGGTCACCTCGAACAGTTTCCAAAAGGGCTAGAAGCGCATGGACTGTATAGATGGTGGAGGTTTCCGAACTCAAATAATTAAATCTTAAAAAGTGTGGCTTTCGACTCGCCCGAAATGAAACAACAGAAATTGTTGTTGGAGGATGAAAGGGAGATCTGAACAAGCACACACTGGTTTTCAGCAAACACTATTACATTTCTCTTTCTCTATATCACTATAAGCCACGTTGAAAGTACAAGAGAAGGGAGAAGGTTTAATACTCGTGCCCATAATGTGGCCGACGTTGTTTCCATCGAGATATATTTGGCAGATCTTGCTGTTCTGTCATCTTCGGGATTATCGGTCCTTCTCCTACTAAGCACTGTACCTGTTCCCGGGAGGGTCCGTTATCCATCACCTCTGCACAGGCCCCCATTCCCTGACATCAACATACCTCGGAGATCTTTGTTCTGAAAATCTTTCCAATGCCGACCTTAAGCTTCCTATCTATGTCCCCACGACCAGGCAAGGAAGGCGACCCCTCGCCTTAAGCGGAACCCCGCCTGAAATTCGGGTTTGCATTACCGCATTTTGTTTTTAAACGGGATAGCCACAAAAGGTGGGTGGTTAACTGCGGGACATTTCCCTCAGGACTAGCAGAAATGGGTTGGACTTTCCCCTATGAAACCCCAGCAGGCCTGGAAAAGTAGTTTCGCCCTTTACTCAGACCAGCCCCCACCCAGCCACCCTCGCGCACTGAAATCATTTTGCTCGGCTACTTGGTGGACCCCAAACACCGCTGACCGACCCCGGGCAGTCTGTCCACCGGCTTAGTTTGAGCTGCGATTCCCGGTGCGACGCCCGAGGATCTACACAGCTCTGTTTGGCTCAAACTCTGCGGAGACGTCTGTCGTTTTCCCCCTTCGGCTCGTAAATGGGAAAGGCGAGCACAGAGATTGTTCATTAGTTTTCTTTACGAAGCGGGCCTGACTTTTATCCTACATGCCTAATCGACATAGCGTGGTCGATCACAGCGTGGGAGGGTTAGAAAGTTCTCGCGCTTGGGCTCGGCGCCCCGCTCCTCCGGACTTTCTATTCTACTCCCCAGCACGCTACGCGCGCCGGGCCAAGGAGCTGACCGAGCCGGGCTATCAGAGACCCCCCGCCCCGACCATCGCGGGCTTTGCGCGTTCCGCGTCCCGAGCGTCCGGAGGACGCATTATAGTCCACCCCGAACGGCCGGTCTCCAGACCCAGGGACTGGAGACCCGGAGCTTCAGTTCGACCTGGACGCTCGGCCGCGCGCTGCAGCCGGTGGCCCGCACCCGCTCACCCTCGGGCCGCCGATCCTCGCCGGGGAGGCGCCCAGGAGCCCAGCGGGCCGGGAGACCGGCGTCTGCGCCGCTGGGGAGGACGTCGCCATCCTCTCGTGCCCGACTAGCCCTGCTTCCCCCGGACCAGCTGTGGCGGAGACGAGCGAGCTCGGGCCCTCAGGAGTGTAGCTAAATCAGAAAGGGCTCCTTTCTTGCCCGGCAGCAGCCAGGAGAACCGAAGATAACCCACCCGCCGATCCGCAGCGGACGCGCCTACGAGCCGCCACCCTCGCCCGGCCGCCGTGGCGGCTCGACTCGGTTCCCCCTGCGCGCGCGAGCGGGCTCCCGGCTCCCGCGGCCGCCGGCCCCTCCTTACCGCGTCGCGGCCGTTGAGCTGGGCGCCTTTGGTCAGGCGGGCCTCGCTCTTGGATCTGCGCTCCATCTCTTCCATGATGCCTTGGATGTGGCCTCCAGAGATCCCGTGGAAGAGCATGGCTGGAGGGCGGAAAGGACACGAGCTGTCTTCTGCTCGGCACCCCACTATTTCCATATACACTCGCCCCGGGGGCTCTCAGCTCATCCGAGGAGGAGAAGCCGGGAGCGCAGAGGCGGGGCGATGGGAGAGCGCCGAGAAGCTCGGGGACAGAGGGAGAGGGGGAAGAAGGAAAGAGGCAGCCGCGGTGGAAATGGGTCTGCTCGGAAAAGAAAAAGAAGCAGGGGGGACGCCAGCCCCGGCGACTCCCTGAAGGAGATGCGCAGAAAACAAACGCAAACGGGAACGGGGCGAGCGGAGGCGAAGCAGCCGGATCTGACCGCTCCAGGAGCTCGAGTCACTAACGGGGAACAACGGCAGCGGGGGGGCGGGGGGAGCAAAACCTGGTGGAGAAAGAAAATAATTTTGAACACAAAGAAAGAAAAAGAAGTGCTATTTTCAGCGGTCCCTGGCCGCTTGCAAGTTCCCAGCGCCTGTAGGTTGGGTTGGGGACTGCTCCTGCCGCCGGAGCGGTGTCCAATTTGTTAAGAGACTAAAGCCAGCCCATTTTTGATAATTTAGTAGGAGGAGTTCTCTCCCGGAGCCGCCACGGATTTTTATTCAGACAACAAAGACCTGTCATACTCCTCTCAACCCCCTGGTGATGGGGAAGCGGGGACAAACACTGGGGGGGGGGGGGGGGGGGGGGGGGGGGGGGGGGGGGGGGGGGGGGGGGGGGCAGGAGGAGGGGGCATTTACTTCCCAACACACACACACACACACACACACACACACACAATCCTTCCAGGAGTTCCCAGCAATCACGTTTTAAAGGGGAAAAGGAACCCTTATTGTCCCCGCCCTGGCGCAGAAGGCAGAGTGTCGGCCTGTTTGGTCCAAGTTCAAGATCAGACCCAGACTCAAGAAATGCAGAATCCCAGCCCCAAACTTCACGTCTCCTCCTTGTGGACCTTCCGGTCCCCAGCTCGAGGGGACCCCAAATAAATATTGGGCGAGCATTCCTCTCCTCCCCCACCCCTGACTTCCTCCACTCACTTAAAAGCAGATTCTGCTTCACCTCCCCACCTGAGGCTGAAGCAAGCCCCAAAGTGAAAAGGAACTAGGAGAGCCTCTGTTTCTGGAGTTTACTTCTAGCAAAAAAAAAAAAAATCTTGGCACAATCAGTGTAGGGGACAGGGCGTGGGCTTGGAGATGAGTGTGCAACCGCAGCGTGGCCACAGGGGGATGCCGGTTCAGGTTAGGAGAGAAACCGATGGCGAGTCCCGCGTCCCGGAGGAAGCCTGTCCATGTGGGCAGCGGCGCGGGGACCCGCGGGAGCTTGGCGCCGCCCCCCGCATCCCGGGACCGGTCGCGCGCCCCGCTGCCCCGGCTGGACTGGGGAACTGCAAACGTGGGCGCCCCGCGCGGTGAAGAGGATGCGAAGGGGCTCCTCGCCGTGGAGGAGGGCGAGGTGAGAGCTGACGGGCGGAACGGCAGCCCCCGCGCCTCACAGGAGGCGGGATTGTTACCGCGAGTCGCGGCCCCTCCTCGGCCCTGTTAAAAAGTAGCCACAATGCTCGGATATTGTCGATTCATGCAAACCGCCAGAAGCCCCCGAGGGGCCCGACGCGGGGAGCGGCGGCAGGAACCGACCCAGCTCCCAGCCGAGAGCGGGAAGAACCGGCGGGCCTCCGCGGGCCTCCCCGGGAGTCTGTCGGCTTTGCGGGAATCGCGTGCTTCTCCCGGCAGGTCCGGGACACCCGAGGGGTCCCCTGGTGGCAGACTCGCGTCCTCCCGGAGGAGCCCGACCGGGAACGGTGGCCAAATCTAGAAAGATGGAGAAAGGGAGGGAAGAAGCGGGGAGGGAGGAGAAAGGAAGGAAGAAGAGAACGGTGCCGATCCGACTTCCTGTCCCAAAGCATCGCCTTCTGAAGCTGCTGGAATCGCCTCTGCCATGAAACCCAAGACTCGCCTGCTTCCCCCTTGCTCTTTTCTCAAGGTTAAAAAAAAAAAAAAAAAAAATGTTATTTGCAGACTGGACGTTGTTACGGTCCTCCGGGTGCCAGAATACAGCTCATAAAACACAATTTCACACACACACAAAATGAAGCCAATCAAGTGAACTAAACTGAAGACCTCCCCTCCCCCCCACCCCACACTCTGGCAGCCCTACTGGACAGCAGGGCTGCTATTTACTGTAAGTAATGTAATTAGTCCCTTTGGATGGAAATCAATGAACTTTTCAAACCCACGTGCACCAGCGCAGGGGCTGGGGGCAACACCTCTTTCAGAGACGGCAGGTCCTCTCACAAAGGGGCAGACTGCCTTTCCACAAGAGGGGACTGGGCCCAGGGAGGGGGAGGGGGGGGAGGAGGCGGAGGGGGAGGGGAGGAGGAGGCGAAGGGGCAGGGGGGGAGGAGGCGGAGGGGGAGGGGGGGGAGAGGAAAGAGGAGGGGTCTCTGAGAAGGACATCCTTTAACCAAGGAGGCTGCAAGGGAAAGTAAACCTGGGACCTCAATCCAGGGACTCCTTTGTCCAGTTTCTGGGCTAACTCCCCCCGCCCCCAGGTGGAGGTTGGGAACTGGGTTTGGGTTTGGCTGTTGCTGGATCTGGGTCCTGCTCAGCAAAAATAAACAAAGAGCCGGAGCACGCCACTGCCTTCTTGCTGGGGATGAAATTTTGGAGACTTCATTAAGTGAGGGTTTAACCAACAACTCCAAGGAGAGGCCAGAACTTCGGGAAGCGTCTCCAGGGAAGCAGGCTCGGAAGGCCCGTGAGCCCTCCAGTCCTTGCTTCCCTCATCCGTCTCCTGCACACACAGATTTGCTCCTAGACCGTCCGGTACAGGCGGGGCGGGGGCGGGGGGGGCTCCTGCCATCAGCTTCCGGGTTGGAGCCCGCTGTCTCGGCTTTTTCTTATAAAACTCGGGTTATAAGTTCCTGTGCCGGGTGGGATTTGCTAACTTCCCATAAAGATGCCAACTGTTCGCGTTCTTCCTTCTCTGCCAGTGCAGGAAGTTTGCCGAGACCTCGGGGTGGGGGAGGGGGGCTGCTGGAGTTTGGGAGGTCCTCCTTAGTCCTGTGGCTGTCAGAAATCGCTCCCGGTGGGTCCAGCCCTGCCTCCTCTCCCGGCTCCAGAAAAAGGAAACCCACTGGGGGAAGGGGAGACCCCCAGAACTGGGCTGTGGCCTGGGACGTCCTATTGTCTTGCAACCTCGGGGAGATGGCCCACCCCCTCCCCCAGCACTCTCAAGGGACAGCAAGCACTTCCGGGAGAGGGTCTTGGTGTCTTTGCCTTCTTTCATCTCTCAAGAGGAGGTGCTGGGGCCGCGGGGCGGCCCTGGGGCGCTCCCCACACGCTGGGCTGCTGCTTGCTCAGTCCCCAGGGCTGAGTCCCCGCACCTCTGGCTGGGACGGGTGCAGGGACCGCCCCCGGCCGCGCCCGCGGTGACTTCTCCGGGCTCCCGTCTAAACTCAACTCTCTCTTTGGGGCAAGGCGGCAGAACCCTAGCCAGGGGCTGCCCTCCGCCCGACGGAGCACACTTCACCCACTCTGCCCTCTCTGCTCCGCCAGCCGCTGTGGCGGCTTTGAGGAAAGCGGACGGCATCGACTGCGGACACGGGAGTTGGGCTCGAGGGTCGGGGTCCGGAATCTCCTCGAGGGCCGCAGCCGGGTCCCTCTCCAGGAGAAGGGGAGGGAAATAAAGGGAACGCACGGCTTCACCCAGGGGCTGACGAAGGCTTCAGGGTCGAGAGAGGAAGCCTCCAACTGTGAGCACAAGCGAGGTCTCTTTAGACCTGAATTTTGGAGGTCAAGGTGCTCTGCCCCGGGTTTGCCCTTAAAAGGGCAGAGGTCACCTTTCCTCCTGACCCTATTAAGGTGTGGACGGTCCTCCTTGGTCTGAAGGGTGCAGCTCTCGAAGAGGCGTCCGGCTTCCGGCATTGCCCTGAGCGCCCCGGGGCCCGGGGAGTCAGCGCCGTCCTGGGGCTGGGACCCGAGCACCCAGCCCTGCACGTCGAAGGGGGGGATCTCCGCCCGGCGGCGGGGGGGAGGGCGGAAGTGAGGGGCTGGCCCCGATGGTCGCCGGCCTGTCTCCATCCTCCGGCTCAGGGAAACTGTGGGTACACCGAGGCGGCAGGGCCAAGACTGGTGCCGCCGTCAGGGCACACCTCGGCGTCAGTCCTCCGAGGAGGGCCTCCAGCCCTGGTGGGAGTGGGCTGACCGGCTCTGGGCTGCGCGAGCTCTACCGCGCGGAGACGGAGCCCCGCGGCAGGCCCCGCTGGGCACCCCGGCCCGGAGTTCTCCCCGCGCCCGCGGCGCGCGCGGGGCCGTACCCTCGGATGCGCCCTGCGCCTACGCGCCCCCTTCTCCCCGCAAGGCGCCCCACCCGCCCCTGGGTTCTTCTCTAAGGGCCCGCCGCCCGGTGGCGAAGACCGCGCTTCTGAAATCTGAATCCCTTTCACCTGGGATTTGCCGCGCCGCGGGCCCGCCGCAGCCGCCGGAATAAAGGGAGCCGTCCCCCCCCCCCCAGCCCCAGCCCCAGCCCCCACTCCGCGTCCGCGGAGATCGCCCACAGAAACCGCTGCGCTGGGGTCAGATTGAACCAAAAATGGGGGGTGAAGGCAGTTTCCGGAGGAGAAGCGGCATCTTCCTAGCCGCCCCCTCCCCTCCCGCCCCATCCCTCCCCATCCATTTCTCCCCATCTCTCCCCGCGAGGAGACGCCCCCAGCAGCTTCGCCGAGGACCGGAGCGCATCCCTGGCGCCCAGACAACTCGCAGCGCAGTGGCCGGGCGACCTCCGGGCCCCCGCGCCTGCACTCCGAGAATCTCAGGCCTCGGAGAGCAAGGCCGGAGGAGGGAAAGGCGGCTTTCAGGACTGCTGTCAGCGGACTCTGAACAAGACCGCGTATTTTAGAACCTACAGATCGCGGTACGATTTCCAGGGCAAGCACGACCCCTCTTCCTCTCACCCGATGAAGGCGGGCACACGCGCGTGCACACCCACTTACACACCCACGAGATACATGCTCCGGCCTAGCGAACAGGGTACGAGAGAGAACCTGGCGGGGAACTCACCTGCCTCCAGAGCGGTGCCGTTCAGCATTCTGCGAGCGGGGGTGGCTCACGCCGCGATGGTGGCTGCACCGCAGAGAACCCGCGCGTCAGCTCCGAGGTGCGGCCCGGGGCCCCGCGCGCCTCCCCCCACCCGGGAGGCGAGTCCCAGCCGTTCCTCCCGCCGAGGCCTCGGGGGCCGAGCGGCCTCCGGGGAAGCGGGGCCGCCTCCGGTAGGTGCCCGGGGCGCCCCTGGGCGCCCGGAGGTCGGGAGCACACGGGGGGCCGAAAACTGCTCGGACCAAACAATCCCAATCGAAATCTTACCTTGCTGTCCAGACGTTCCCTCCAAGAAGCCAGTCCGGGGCGAAGGAGGGCGGGCGGCGGGCGGCCAGAGGTGCGAGCCAGTCCCCAGAATCTCGCCAAGGGGTCCTCTGTAAGTCCAAATAAATAAATAATCAGGTGGTTGGTGGGTGGGTCTCTCTGTGTCTCTCCCCTTCTCCTCTCCTCTCCCTCTCTGTCGGAATTGACCCGAATCCCTCACCTCTGACCCGCAGCTCGCTCCACCTGTCTTTTATTTCTATTTATGCTTCCAGATCGGGAGGAGGAGGAGAAGGGGTGGGCAGAGGGCAGAGGCGCGGGCCAGGGCCGGGCGACAGGCTCTGAGGCTGCGTCCAGCCCTCCCAGCCTCTCAGCAATCAGGGGAGGTGTTAATGGAGGAGACGGCCGGGAGGGACCCTCATAAAGCCGGGAGCCCCTCGAAGACTAGCGTCCCGCGGCGCGCCCAGTCCGCCCCCCCCCCTCACCCCCCACCCCCCGCCGGTCCGCCTTGGCCTTCCCGGAGATGCTAGCACCTCAGAGATGCTGTCTCTGCCAGCTGGTGCCCGCATAGACGGCGAGCGTGCGGGAGCGCCTGGAGGGGCGCCGGGGGCTGAGCCACGGACTGCCCGCCCGCCGCACCCCCTCCTTTCCTCTCGGCGCTCCGGAGCCGGGCGCCCGCAACCCAGCCCTGCGCGGTGCGCTCTGCGCCGGAGGGTGGCCTTCTCCGCCAGATCAGCGCGCCGGCTCCAGGTATCCCTGCAGCCCGGCTCCGGCTAGGAGGCGGGGACTGCGATCCATCCGGAGAAAACCAACTCAGAGCCTGGGAGACGAGCGTTCTCCAGCACAGACTCCGATCCCCGGGAAGGGGCGGGTGCCAGGGTACCTGGAGGGTCTCGGCTTCCCGAGAGGCTGCGTCGCCCCCAGCAACCCCGGACGCAGTCAGGCCGCGAGGAAACGGACGGAGAACCGGGAAGCCTGGCTTCTGCCCAATTATTTACCCAGTCTCCCCACCCGGGCTCCCCTCGCTCTCAGAGGTGGGGGCGGGGATCACGCAGAGGTGGCTGTGCGGATGGGGAAGGGGTAGGAGCGGCGAGACCGGCGGCCCCCGGATGCGGTCCCGGCAGCGCCGCCGCCCTGCCCACCTACCTCTGCCTCCCTCCCTGGCGACCGCGCGCGGGTCCAGCGTGCAGGACACGGGGGGCTCCGCGCGCCCGCGAGCCGCCGGCGACCACTGCCCGGGATTGGGGGCACGTGGGCTGGGCACAAGGGTGTACCCACCTCTTCTCGCCCTCCCCGCAAGCTCCGCCACACACTTCAGCGCTGGCAAGGGATCCAGCGGGAGCCGCGAATCAAAGCCCTCTGGCTTAGCCTTTCCGCGCCAAGTCCCGGAGTGCAGCTCGGAGCCCCCCGGTGGAGTTCTTCTTCCTCTTAGACCCTTGGCTGCCCCAGACGGTCCCATCAGCCAACCAGTCCTACTAGTTGATCTAAGTTTCCCTCATCGCCCCCCACGCCCTCCCCTTTCCCCCTCCCAACCTGTCCTCCTTAGCTCTTTCTCCCCGGAGAACGCCCCCATCTCCGCTCGTTTCCCCAGTCTCCCGGGGTCCGCTCCCCAGCTCCCTGGCGAGGCCATCGAATTGGATGGACGGCGACCCCGACCCGAAAACGTTCAGGTCCTCCCACTCGTCGAGGTCCAAAGCAGCGGGCTTTATTTAATCTCTTTGGGGTCACGAACCGTTTTAGATTATTTGATTTAAAAAAATGCATTTTTACACACACACACACACACACACACACACACACACACACAGAGGCAGGCAGAGACGCGCGCACGGAAGCTCACGCTTCAGAAGGCAGATTTCGGATGGAAAGATGTGATCGCCAGGAATCTTCCAGTCCACCCCCGGCCCCGCCACCGCCCCCCACCCCCCCACCCCCCCGCCGGGCAAAATGCACCCCTCGGGTCTGGGTAGGCTGCTCGTCCCGGTGACCACCCGCCTCTGGCAAGAGACAGGTGCGAGTTCTCCCACGACTTTTTCTCGGGAATCAAGCTTTTCCAGAGGCGCGAACCCCCCATCCACCCCACCCCAATACAAACTTAACCGACTTTCTCTTTTTTCCTGAGGGAGGAGGTAGTTTGGGCGTCCAGAAGTACCTTTTAATTGTTGCAGGGCAGTGAAGGCTACCAATAGCAGCGAGTTTTAATCCTCCATCACGGGCAGACGTCCCCTCCACAACTCAAGACCTTGCTCCAGTGTAGAGAAGATAAAAAGGCAGGTGTTCCCACGCAGTGGAGGCGCGGGGGGCGGGGGGCGTTCTTTCGGGGGTCCGCGAGGCCTCAGAGAGCTCAGGAAAGGCGACAAGCCCATGGCCGTTGGCCAGGTCGTGGGCCCCCTTCTCCAACAGACTTGTCCGAAGACCCCGCTGGCGTCCGGCGGTAGAACCCGGCGCGCCTGACACTCCCGAGATCGCCTTAGGACACCGCGCACCTCGAGGGGCAAAGACCCGCGCCGCTCCGGGGAAGCACCCCCCTTTCTCGGGCCCCTTCTGGTCCAAACACAACCAGACCGGTGTGGGAGCCCCAAGTTGCACGGGGTTGGAGGGGCGGTAAATAAAAGCCCTTCCCTTCCTGGCTCTGCAAAATCGATGGGATCGGTGTGGCTTTTGAAGAGCGGGGAGTGTGCTAGCAATCCACCTGCTGGGCGAACAGCCAGGGCCGGGCCTTCCCGGGAGAGAGGACCAGACGCCCCGGCAGGAAGCTTTCCCTACCCTCCGCCCCGCTAAACCCCGCATGAGGACCCCTGCTTCCCCCGGGTCTTTCCGTATTAGAAACAATCTAGAAATCAATCTCCCTTGATTTATGGTGCCCGCCTCGCGGCGTCAGGAGCCTCCAGAAGTAGCCCCAGAGTTGATTTAAACCGGGAAGTCTATTTCTCAGGCATCCACATGTGTTTGTACACACACGCCCAATAAGAGACCTGACTTTTTACTTTACAATGTGCGAATACAATATAGCTGGAAGCTCTCGCGGCGAGGCCCATTTATGTGGCCGTATTGTGTTTAATGTGGGAGCACCCGCCGCTGCCAGCCCTCCCGGGGGGCTTCACCAGCCTCTCCCCCAGAACCGCGGCGGAGAACTTGAGACCTTGATTCGCGAGCTCCAGAGGCAGGAAAGAGTCAGAGCGCCCCCATTCCCGCCCCCAGCCCACCCCAACCCCACCCCAGCGGCGGCTCCTTGGCTGTGGTTGTGGGGAAGGCTTTAGAAGTTATGGCAGGAAGAGTCACAGAGGCCTCCCGCGATGGACATCCTACTTTGGGCCGGGTCCCCGCTGCTGGAGGTGAGTTGGAAGGAGGAACTGGCGTGCGTCCAGGAGGCAGCATCCGGACCTTCTTTCCACCTTCCAAGGCGCTCTCTAGAACACCGTCTAAACAAGGCGGGGCAGGGCGGGGCAGAACTCAAAGTGAACTTGCTTTCCTCTTCCTCTCGTTTCTCCAGAAAAACTGGCCTTTTAGAGTCCGTTTCCTTCTCTTTTTAACTCTTGGGACTGCTAAAGTAAGCCCCATCCAGCCCCCACCCAGAAGATGGCTTTGGTAATCTTCAGGTCTGCCCGGAAACCTGGAGCTAGCCACTGCTCCTTAACCTAAGAATGGAAAGGAAATTGGCTGCCAGGAGTCCACAGACCTTTCTGGAAAGACTCACAATGCTCTGTCACAATGCTGATCTGTTCTCTGCTTCTCCTCCGAAGAGCTCCTGGAGAGGGCAACCCCAGGCCACAGACACAGACACTACTCTTTCCGCCCAAGGAGGATGCTAAGGCCCAAGGGACAGGGCTGTTTTGGGAACCTCAGGGAGAGCATCAGAAATGCAGGGGCACCAAAACTGCCCACAGCTTTGGGAAACGATTTAATACTTGACATAAAATGAATACTGGAAGTCATGGCGTCTTAGAGACTTAATGGTGTTGTTTTTTTTTTTTTTTTCATTCCTTTTAAAGTTTAGAAGGGCTTTTGTTTTGAAGAGAATATGGGAGAAGGCATCAGACATTTTTGTTGCTTAAGCTTTGTAGAAATCTTTGGCAGGGGGGAACCTTCACTGGGGCCACAGGCAGACATTAAGGCAGACCTCGGAGATGTTGGAGAACCTTTCAGATTCTGCTGGGAGTAAAAGCTGAGGGTCAGCCCTGGGTAAAGCCAGTCTGCCATCTCACCAATCAGCTTCCCCTGGCCAGGAAAAGGTTTCCTGAGGACTGCCCTGGTCAGAGGGAAGCCGGGAAGTGTGGAGAGGGTGGTCCCCGGGGGGTCCTAGAAGCCCAGGGTCTTCACAGAAGTGGACTGAAATGGGTGTAAAGCTAATAAACACCCTAAGACAGATCAGCCTGCGGAGTGCCATCAGAGGTAGAGGGGTAAAATGTGGGAGAGAGGAAAAACAATTGTTTAGGCGAGGCGTCTTCAGTGGCCTGACCCCCAAGTCGGAATGATTTAAAGTTTTTATTAGGGGAACAGATGGAACATGAGCACGCTTCTTGCTGGGGAATAGCATTTCTTGGACACTCATATACATCAACCTCCTCACAGCTCAAGATGTAAATAAAAGGCAGGATGGAGTCAGACTCTTCTATCTGCCAGCAACTTCCCTTGGGTTGCTAGCACTGAAAAGAAAACAGTAGGAAAAGTGGGGCTATAAAAAAAAAACCCAAAATCAAGAGCTACTAATGTGACCTGATTGCTGGTATTTATTTAATGGAAGAGTCATTATTTTCTTTTTTTCAACATATGTCTGATAATGAAGCAAAAAGAAAGCAAAATAACTATCAATGTGCCACTTTAGAAACACAAATATTTGCTAACTTTTTCATTTTGTTGATGTTCTTTTAACATATGTACTTAAGATGAATCCCATGCTTAAGTACTAACAGCCCAGAAAGCCATTCTGGATTAAAATTTATTTATTTTTAATAAGGCTCAGTTAGATGGAGAACAGAGATAAAATTGTTGTCACACATAAAAATATGAATTGAACTGCTTCTTTTTGGATGGATCTTTAACATTGATTTGACCATATGGACACTGCAAAAGAAAGAAAACAAGTTATTGTTGAATTATTTAACAGTCATCTTGAAAAAGTGCATGTCTTATGGTGAAAAAGAGAGACTGCTGATAATGTTCTATAGATTATTTGATCTACCGCCTACAGACTCAGAGGACGACGGTGGGAACGTCTGGCAAATGGTCCTAATTAGGGTCCAAGAATCACTTCCTAAATGCATCCTTCCAACTTGAAGAATTTTACCATCAAAACCTCACCCTTAAAAAAAAATCCTCCAAGTCCTCAATTCAGGCAAAGCTCTTAGGCATTTGATTAGAAACAGCTAATGGCACAGGTAGGAACATCCATAAAAGCGAAGGCTTAATTTATCAATACTGGCTAATATAAGGATCTTAGTGCTGGTTCCTTGATATAAACTGGGTCAGTTAGAGCAAATAATAACTTCTTGCCCCCAAACATACAAAGTGGTCTATAAACAGAGGTTATCTGTTTATAATCTTACCTGCCTAACAGTTTCTTTTACTGGTATGCTCTAAAAAGGTTACCGTGAAGAACCCATTCCCATCTAATTTTTGCTCAAAATAGGGAAGGATTACATATTTAGCACATCTTAATCGGTGAGCATAGGGATTTAGGGCCACTGAAATATACATTTTAGGAAATGTACAGCACTAAGTGTCGGGGGGCAAGTCTCCTGGTTATTTTAAAGACAGCAGAAAATAGCTACAGAAAGAACGGGAGGCAGGAGAGAAGGAGGAAGGGAGGGGGAGTAATCATAATACAGAAGGAAGAAGAGAAGGAGGAGACAGGAGGCGGAGGGAAGGAGGAAAGGAAGAAAGCAAGGGAGAAGGTTTTTTTTTTTTTTTAAATGTTGGGCAAGTATCTATTGATTCAGCTAAAAATGAAAAATAAATGCTTCCTGGGATCTAGTCTGCAATATTCTGGATTTCTCTTCCTGCTGTCTTTGAACTTGCCTAGTGAACACAGCTTATTTGAAACCTCGTGAAAAGTTTCCTCACAATAAAAGAACTCCCATGAATTTCCCATCACTCCATTTCAAGGAACTGATGCTCAGGGTGAAATGTTACAAAATTCCATTAACTTTAAAGGTCCTCTGTTGATCCTTAGGACTTTCACTGTCCTCGGCTAGGGAAGCTTGTGAAAGTGCACCACAGGTCTATTTAGCATTTTTATTTGACTTGTTTTTCAAATAATAGGTATTTATGAAGTCACAGAAGCACCGAAAACTGCTGCCCCCGCAGGCAGAGCTGGTACTCACGTGTCTGCAGGCAGAGCCGCAGCACTGGCCTCTCTGCAAGTGGGCCAGCCGGGTGAACACCACGCAGCCGGTAGCTGGGTCCACGTAGTTTAGCTGGCCAGCCTGAGGAGTAACGAAATCAAACCATTCATTCATCTCAAAATTCGTCGTATCTCCTCACCATAATTCCTACCCATAAAATACTGCAACGTTTTTCTTCAAACAATATTAAACTTCTTCCCAGCAATTTTCGTGGCACTTGCAATTAAGGCCCGAATGCATTCCGACATTATACACAGTCCAACTTTATGTGACATGAGGAGAAAATATAGTTTGAGAAAAATGAGAAGTTGATGGAAAAACAAGAACGCCTCTATACCCAATAACGATGCAGCCACCGCGCAGGTATTTTTCATTCAGTTTCTAGGTAACAAGTTTAATAACAGGTGATTTAATGACTTTAAGAGCTTAAGAGGCTGAAAATGAACTTTCACTCAGAAGTTGCAGTTGCAATTTCAGTGCTTAAAATATGCGGATAATGATTCAAACTTACAGAAAAGGTGCTAATCAAAACCAACGGGCCTTCTAGAAAAAGTACGACCTTCGCTATTATTGAACACTTTTCCTTACCTTCATGATGTGCTACTCCCCTGCACACTTTGCACTGTTTTCTTTTTTTGGAGTGTTTTTATTACCGTTTTTAAGCAAAATAAAAGTATTGTTTTAGCATATTAACACTCACTGCCTCATGAGTTTGATCAAAAGCAGCTTTTACTACAGACCTTCAGATGTCAAGGATGCATGCTCTACTTATTAATACATTCAAACATGGTTTTAAAAAGTTGTCCCAGGTACATTGTGTGAAGACAGAGTAAACAGTGCAACCTCCTTTATGGATGTGGACCCCGTGGGTGACCTTATTTATCCTTGAGATTTTTTTTTTAAACTTTTAATTTTGTATTGGAGTATAAAAGAGTCAGACATGACTGAGCGACTTTCACTTTCACTTTCACACCTGATTAACAATGTCGTGATAGGGGGACTTCCTTGATGGTCCAGTGGCTGGGACTTCGTCCGACCTCCCACTGCAAGGGGCCTGAGTTCGATCCCTGGTCAGGAAGCTAGATCCCACTTAATGCAAATCAGAGTTCGAATTCTACAATGAAAGATCCTGCATGCAACTAAGACCCAGCACAGCCAAATAAATAAATACTTAAAATCAGAAAAACGACGTTGTGATAGTTTCAGGTGGACAGCAAAGGGACCCAGCCACACATACACATGTATCTATGCATGCGTTCTCAGTCATGTCTTACTCTCTGCAACCGAGTAGGATCCTCTGTCCACGGGACTCTCCAGGCGAGAATACTAGAGGGGGTTACCAGGCCTGCCCTCAGGGGATCTCCCCAGCCCAGGAACTGAACCTGAGCTT
Source organism: Cervus canadensis (assembly GCF_019320065.1). NCBI lineage: Eukaryota > Metazoa > Chordata > Mammalia > Artiodactyla > Cervidae > Cervus > Cervus canadensis. The sequence continues at coordinate 3,898,709 of NC_057398.1, forward strand.
CCTGTGTCTCCTGCCCCGGCCGGTGGGTCCTTTACCACAGGTGTGGGCACCACCTGGGAAGCACACACGTGCATCTGTTCTCCGCCAAACTCTCCTCCCATCCAGGCTGCCGCGTAACATTGCGCAGAGTTCCCTGTGCTGTGCAGGTGGTCCTGGATGGTTATCTGTTTTAAAGACAGCAGTGTGGGCATGTTGATCCCAGACTCCCCAGCTGTCCATTACCTTTGGCAACCAGAAATTCATTCTCTAAGTCTGTGCGTCTGTTTCTGTCTTGTAAATAAGTTCATTTGTATGATTTCTTTTTAGATTCTGCATAAAAGGGGTGTCATGTCCAACTGTTTGTCACCCCATGGACTATACAGTCCATGGAATTCTCCAGGCCAGAATACTGGAGTGGGTAGCCATTCCCTTCTCCAGGGGATCTTCCCAACCCAGGGATCAACCCAGATCTCCTACATTGCAGGCAGATTCTTTAGCAGCTGAGCTATCAGAGAAGCCCCACTTTCACTTTCATACTATATTTCTCCTTCTCTGTCTGACTTACTTCAGTCAGTATGACAATCTCTTGGTCCATCCATGTTGCTGCAAATGGCACTATTTCATTCTTTTTAACTAGCCTTGAGATTTTGAAGGGGAAAATTTTGAAGGAGAAAAACTTTCTCCTGGACTTTTTCTTTTACTATGCAGTAGCTCTGCACCACTCTTGTATAGAGCCTTTCCATTAAATTACATGTGACACTTAAATGTCTTCTGACATATATTTTCGTGTGTGCCACAAACTACTTCTTTGGAGTGTCTTCCTTAATGGCTGAATATTTTGTTCTAGTTCGGCTTTTAATCAACTATACCTCATGAATAAAGTGTGGAGGCAAGGCAACAAGGGCAGCAGAAATCCCACAATCAAGTCCCAAGGCCAGTCTAAGGGGCCTCCAAAACCCTTTGGGGTCACAGAAGCAGATTATGTAAGACCAGAGGCACTGAACACTACGTTAGAATGACCGACTGTCAAGACCTCACTTCTTTATTTATTAATGCAAAGTGTGTGTTGGAAGACTTGGAAGAAAAGTGAAAGAACGCTGGTAACTCTGTCAGCGGACATCTCTCTACTTTTCATAGCTGGGGGTCTTCTGAAAGCAAATTGCCTGGACCCTGGGAGCCTTACGGACTGCTCCTGGGCATGGGAAGCTCTCTTGCTTTCCCTGTTGATGGGGAAGCTCTGAGCTCGTTGGCTGCCCACACAAACTTAATTTATCCTTAGTGAATGAGCCTTAGGTAATGGTGGCAACAGACAAAAGTGGGGCAGGAATGCTGACCGAGAACAAGACGTCCAGGGAGGCAGATCAGTGCAGGTAAGACAGCTACCTGCCTGCAGGTGTGGGAGAAGGACCAGTGGCAGGGGGGTCTGATTTGTTGAACAATAAGAACAACAAGCTTGTTATCAGCTTTACTTATGGACTCTGGGATGGTCATTTAACCCGCAATGCTGACACTGATGGATTTCCTAAGTGAGAAAATGTTTTTTTCCCCAGGCTGATGGAGACCATCTTTCCAGGCCACTGGTGTTTGCTCTATAGAGAATGACACCTTTTGCTTCTATTTACCACATGTATACGGTGAAATGTGCTTAGTTGCTCAGTTGTCTCCGACTTTTTGTGGCCCCATGGACTGTAGCCCGCCAGTCTCCTCTGTCCATGGGGATTCTCCAGGCAAGAATACTGGAGTGGGTTGCCATGCCCTCCTCCAGGGGATCTTCCTGACCCAGGGGTCAAAACCAGGTCTCCTGTATGGCAGGTGGATTCTTTACCATCTTGAGCCACCAGGGAAGCCCATATGGTGAAGTATGGGAACAAATTACACGTTATTTTAAGAAAGAGTATAAACATAAACAAGAACTATAAGAGCTGCCAGTCGTTTCCTAAAGAGTCTCTGTGCAGAAATTTCAACACTGGAATGAACCAGGGAGTGGGTCTCAGGGCCTACTAACTGCCAGCGGAAAAAAGGCAACTTCAGGCAACCTGCAGGATTTCCTTCTCTGGCCCCTTAGCTCCAGCTCAGACTTGGTTAACATCAGTCCTCTGAAGGACTGATCACCTGCAGTGTATCACAGGCTACCTTCATATCTCTTTTTGTATCTTTATCATAGAACTCACTTGCTCTTTAAAGATGACGCAAATATAAATATGCTACCTTTAAACTTATGTAGTCTAAGATATTAGAAACGGTGATGGGAGGTGACAACTTCTGATTTTATTGCCAACAAGCAACTGACAAACCCCCAAACCAGAAGAAAACACAGCTCAAGACCGTCTGCAAAGAAGGTAGACTCCTGATTGTGGTTTCCTTTGTAACTGTGCCCTGAGAGGTGGCAAACGACTAAAGGATGGTATCAAAAATTAAATTTAAAAAAAAGTTCATCTTTTACGTTCTCATTATTGAAATCATTGGTGTTTACCTGATACTGCGGATAAAAACACATATTTTCCTGTGACCTCTTGGTTCCTCTACTCTTATCTCAGTGCCTTACACCCGTCCAACACACACACTCACACACACACACGCAGCGCGATGATGGACCCCACGGAGTTTATAGGTCGGACACAGATTAGAAAGGAACTGCACTCATACTCAAGATAGATACATGTTCATTCTTCACTGAGAATAGGAAACTGTGGCCAGTTTTCAGGAGAAAAGTTCAGAACGGGACCCACCCGCGCGACCAGAGGCCAGCAACACGCCTGCACCGGCCTCTACCCACCTGGCTCCAGGTGGGGGACACGCATGCGCACAGACGCTCCGGGCTGCGGGGCGGGGCGGGACGCCCGAGGGGCGGGGCCTCGCCGCGCGGGCGCAATGCCCCTGGACGGAGGCCCGGGCGGGGCGGGGCTTGGGAGTCTCGGGAGGCGGGGCCTCATCGCGCAAGCGCGCGGCCCTCGGGGGGGGGGCGGGGCCTCACCGCGCAGGCGGCCGCGTGTAGTTCCGCGATTCTCCGCTCCGCAGCCGTTAACTCTTTGCTCGCCGGGCGCTTGGCCGCTTCCTCCGGCCCGCCCTGCGAGTCGGGCCCGAGACCACCGCCGTCTTCCCGCGCAGCCGAGCAGAGGGGCATGCCGCGGCGCCGTCGGAACGCTGCTCCGTCACGGGGCGACAGCTCTGGCGGCGGGGCGGCCGGCCGCGGCCTCCCGAGCGCGGACGCTGGGACCCGCCAGGCCGCCATGGCCGCCGCCTGAGGAGGCGGGGCGCGGGGCCGCGGGGTGGGCCGGGCTGCGCGCGCGGGGCCTGGCGGGGCTCAGGCTGTCGGACCCAGACGCCACTCCCGCACCTCGGTCCTCCGGGTCCCGACTCCCCTTCCCACCCCGGCCTCGAGCATCCGGAGCCCTTCCTCCGGTTCTGGACCCCGGCCCGCACCCCTGACCGCGGACCGAGGGACCTCCCCACCCTTTCCGACCCCGAGCTTGGCCCCTGCGGACCCCGCCCGCCCCCCGGGGACCGGACTCCGGGCCGTCCGCCGCCCTGTGGCCCTGCCCGGAGATGAGGTGGACTTGGGCGACTGAGGAGGCTCCCGCAGGACGCGGGGACCGGAGGTCGTGCCTTCTCCACGCTCAGGACCTCCGCTCCAAGTTTCTCATTGGCTTTCTGACAGGACACGTGGACATTCGTTTTCTCACGTCAAAGGAGCCCCGGGATCTTTTCAGCCTAATCGCTACAACTGATAAAATGCCAGAAAGTGATCCGAGTCGCCCAGGTTCGTTTATAGCCAGCTTGGGCTCATCCAGGAAAGGCTTGAGTATTTGCAGGTGCTCTGTGCTGGGAGGGGAGCCCTCGCGCGCCTGGCTCTTTGACGCAGACTAACCTGAGGACCGAAAGCAGGAAGAGGCGTCAGTTTAAGGTTGCTAAGTAATTTGCAAAATCCAAACCAAGATTAAATTTCCTGTCAGAAAGATGAAAGTTATCACGCTCCTCCCCCCAAAACTGACTTTGAGAAAATTAGCACACATCCCAGGAGGTAATTTCAGGCGTTAGAATTAACGATACTCCTGCCTCCTCCCCTCAGCCTGTGTTTCAGGCTTGAAGAGTAAGCTGTTTTTAAGTGTTCTTCACTTTTTGAGGAACTGAGGGCAGCCGTTGACCTCTGAGGACAAGAGCAGGTTGTGGAGTGGTACAGGAGAAGGATGAAGACAGACCATCACCACCCCTTTTTGCCATCTGCATTTACCTTGCAACCCTGGCATTATATTTGTATTCTTAGTCAGCGCTGATTGAAATGGCCCTATTGGTCCATTGTAAATCTCATAGTAATTAATAAATTGGGATCCTCTTTTGTAAATATACTTACTTCCTTTGTGCTGGGATAATAAATTAGTTAATCAGGCTCTGGAGAATGCTTAGTGATCTGAGAAAAGTTTAAAACCTGGGAGGGTGAGGAGGGACCCTCAGTAAAACAGTGGAAAGGGCAACTGTGGTTTTAAAAGGGAATTTACTGTGAATCAGCTGTGTGTTTGTGTTTTTTTGCGAAACCAAACTCTCAAAGGAAGTGTCTGGAAGTTCTGATTGATTACATTGTTTTTAAAATTGAGGATGAATCGTTGTATGTTAATTGTTGTATGTTGTAATGTTACCAGTTGTGACATTAATTCAAAGGATAGAGACCAAATTTTACAGAAATGAAATAGACTAGACCACTTTCATGATAGAAAATAGTCACCTACAAAGAGTGAATATTGTTTGTGAAACATCTGCTTTACTGGATGAAGGGGCAGGTGTGAATATAAAGGGGCGGGAGGGAGGGGAGATGTTTGTGATAGTAGTAGTAGTAGTTCTGTGTTCTGATCATGTCAAGTCTACAGGTGTGCTTAGAGGTAGACCTAGAGCACTTTGTTCCAAAGTCACCTTCCTAGCTTTGATACTGTGTTACAAGTATGGAAGATGTAACCAGTTGGGGAAACTGGGTGAAGGGAACCTGCTGTACTATTTTTGCAACTTCTTGTGAACCCATAATTATTTTAAAATTTAAAAACAGTAAATGGAAGAAGGGATATAAAAATAGTGTTCAGATTACTGGGAAAGAAATCACAGGGTTAACCAGAACCTTACATTATATCCTCCATCACCAGGTTTAAAAAGCATCTGTTAGTTAAAAGCCTTTGGGCATTTAGGCCTCAAAGCTGTTTTGTGCTCCTCAGGTGTTAACAGTGTGTGCATTCTTTTACATACATATCTTTAAATCTTATATCTATCTTTAAATCTCAAAAAACTAAGATCATGGCATCTGGTCCCATCACTTCATGTCAAATAGATGGGGAAACAATGGAAACAGTGAGAGACTTTATTTTTTGGAGCTCCAAAATCACTGCAGATGGTGACTGCAGTCGTGACATTAAAAGACACTTGCTCCTTGGAAGAAAAGCTATGAGCAACATTTAAAAGCAGAGACTTTACTTTGCCAACAAATGTCCATCTAGTCAAAGCTATGGTTTTTCCAGTAGTCGTGTATGGATGTGAGAGTTGGACTATAAAAAAAGCTGAGTGCCAAAGAATTGATGCTTTTGAACTGTGGTGTTGGAGAAAACTCTTGAGAGTCCCTTGGACAGCAAGGAGATCCAGTCAGTCAATCCTAAAGGAAATCAGTCCTGAATATTCATTGGAAGGAGCTGATGTTGAAGCTGAAACTCCAATTCTTGGCCACCTGATGTGAAGAACTGACTCATTTGAAAAGACCCTGATGCTGGGAAAGATTGAAGGCAGGAGGAGATGGGGATGACAGAGGATGAGATGGTTGAATGGCATCACCGATTCGATGGACATAAGTTTGAGCAAGCTCTGGGTATTGGTGATGGACAGGGAAGCCTGGCATGCTGCAGTCCATGGGGTCGCAAAGAGTCGGACACCACTGAGTGACTGAACTGAACTGAAATCTTACCAGAGCTGGAAATCTATATAATTAAGAGTTGATGAAGTATCTTAGTATAAATAGTTTGCAGATTTGATAACTTAATTAGGGTGTTGTTTAGACATTGAATAGATTATCTGCCCCTTCAGTTTTTCTCTCATCTTCACACTTGGAAGTCAGTGTCAAGGCACATCAAGTAACTTTCATTCACTGCGTCTCTTGCTTGAAAGAGCCTCCTTGGATCTTGTTGCCCGCCTTGTTCTAGCATGTGTTCATTTCCTCTTAGAGTCTCTGTGCTCAAAGCAGACAGAACTGTGTGAAAGTGGGAGGCACAGCATTCCACCCTAGAATGGTACCTTTAGGCCCCACTTTATTTAGAATGCGCTTACACCCAAGTTTGCTTTAGGAAGAGTTTTGTGCCACCTCTCTGCATGTCCCATGATGTGACATGTATTCTGAACTCCTTCCCGTCCTCTTGATGTTTGTGTTGACATTGAACATGCTTGTTATTTGGAGGAGGAGGAAGAAAGTAGTTCAGAGACTGGTGTTTCCCTGTTTCATTTGGATAGATTTTTTTCAGTAGCTACATTAGGCTTCTAGGTGGCAGGATATGGGTCAGGTGGCTTTATCTGGTTACAGTAGAAGGGGTGGGCCCTGTCCCCCCGAGGCAGGACTTCGTCCAGGCGCGGGCCTTGGCCGTGGCTCAAACTGAGTTTCCTCCTGATTGCTGATGGCTGTTCCCTTTGGGTGAAAGGTGGTGTAAAAGGCTCCTAGGTTTCTCTTCCTTGTCCCACTGAAAAGAGGGTCTTGTGGAGCTCCTGACAGAGAACCCTTTTTGCTCCCAGAAGTCCTAACAGCCATCTCTTTCTTGTGTGTCCATTTGTGAACCAGTCGTCATGAGTGTGGGTTGTGCTAGAGACAACTGGGGCCCGCCCAGGGCACTGCCTGTGTGAACCCCCCAGGCCCAGGCCTGAGAACAGTTCTGTACTGATGGTAGGGGCACAGTTAACCGATGGCCACTGCAGCGTGACTTGGCAAGGGCAAAACAAACACCTCCAGCCCTCCCGTCCCTTTAGCATTTAGTATGCTGTGTCTTTGGCTGCGCTGGGCAGGATCTTAATTCCCGGACCAGGGATTGAACTCCTGCCCCCTGCAGTGGATTCATAGAGCCCTACCCACTGGACCTACAGGGAATTCCCTAGTATTAATTGTTTATCACTTAAAACATTTTCACTGTTCTCTGGTTCCCCTCTGGACATCTTTCCTTTGATGGCCCACAATTATTTGCTCCGTTTTAGCTTTTTATAAGTAATACTTTGTGGGCATTGTTTTCCCAACAGATCGTAAACAGGACAGCAGGGAGGATGGTAGGGAATATGCTCTTCTCATCTCTGTATCTCCACAGCCCATCTCACACTTCTGTTTGTTGTACTGTGACACGGGCTTCCCTGGTGGCTCAGTGGTAAAGAATCTGCCTGCCAATCCAGGAGCCCCGGGAGACTTGGGTTCGATCCAGGGTTGGGAAGATGCCCTGGAGAAGGCCACCGACTCCAGTACTCTTGCCTGGACAATCCCATGGACAGAGGAGCCAGCAGTCCATGGGGTCGCAGAGTGAGACGCAGCCGAGCACACTCGCACTGTGTACCCTTGGTGAACAAGGACTTTGCCAATGGGTCAGTGAACCCATCGTTTTTCCTCCTGAAGTCTACAATCCTTAACTAGTAGATGGGCATTTCACACGAAATTCTAAAATTAACATTGTTTACCTAATGCAAATTTGAAAAATTAATAATTGCAAATACCGTAAAAACTGGATGATAAAGATGCTAACTCTGAGGTCATGTTAAATTGTATTTATTGAATAACATTGGGCCATTTTACCGACAGCTCAGATGCACACGTTACCAGACTGCCTGAGCTCAGCCCCAGAAAAGCTACCTGTGGTTGACTTAAGTGTCAGCTGTGTCACCTTTTCAAGAACTATGAACGTATTGCCCTGTGAGTGGGCAAGTGGGTGCTGGGGTCCGACAGCCGCCCGCAGACGTCCTGTGCAGACACCGCCTGTTGGGCACAGTTGTTTTGGACGTGATTTGTGTATCTGATGCTTTTCGGATCACCGGATGGTGTGTCACGGCGTGTCACCATGACTCCGAGTACAGTGCATTTCACTCTCAATCCTCATGATTGAGAGCAAACGTTACACGCCCCTGAGGTCGCCCACAGGGAATCTTTGTTTCATTCCCTGGGACATCGCTGGTACCCTTTGTCTCACGGAGCTGGTCTTAGAAAATTCTTGGGAGAATTACAGCCGTTTCTGTTGGAGAGCCCGGCGCACCTCGGCTGTCTTCCCGAGTGCCCACCCACTGGTGCCCACTGATGCCACCTGCCCTCGGCTCCTCTCTGTCCCTCGTTTCTGTCTCCTGGAGGAGCTGTGGACGCGCTGCCTGACACGAATCGATCTCGTCGTTTCCGGTCCTCTTCCACCCTCTCCATCATCCTCTACCCAGCAGTAGGCCAGTAGCTTTGTCCACCACCAAGGTGAGGAGCAGGCACGACCTGAGGGTTAAATATGGGCAACACATACAGTGCTTGGCTGACTGCTTTGAAAGCACTGATCAGCCTCTCCTACTGCACATTCCGCCCTCACACGATTTTATGTGTGTCTACGTTTTTAATGTTTCCTGCGTGCTCATGACTCCCAGATCTCTGGTCCACGCTTGTGAGGTCCCCACACCTACTCTCCACCCGCCTGTGGTACAGATATAAACACTCCCAAGCTCAGAAGGACTTCATGATCATTCCCTTCCAAATACTACTTTGCCATTTATTTCCTCTTTTTAAAAAAGTATGTATTTATTCATCTAGCTGTAGAGTATTAGTTGCTTCATTGGAGATCTTCCCTTGTGGCCCTCAGGCTTAGTTGCCCCGAGGCATGTGGGATCTCAGTTCCTTGATCAGGGATTGAACTCAAGTCCCCTGCATGGCAAGGTGGATTCTTTTTTTTTTTTTTTTCATTTATTTTTATTAGTTGGAGGCTAATTACTTTACAATATTGTAGTGGTTTTTGCCACACATTGACATGAATCAGCCATGGATTTACATGTGTTCCCCATCCCGATCCCCCCTCCCACCTCCCTCCCCATGACCCTCTGGGTCATCCCAGTGCACCAGCCCTGAGCACTTGTCTCATGCATCCAACCTGGGCTGGTGGTCTGTTTCACCCTTGATAGTATACTTGTTTCAATGCTGTTCTCTCTAAACATCCCACCCTCGCTTTCTCCCACAGAGTCCCAAAGTCTGTTCTGTACATCTGTGTCTCTTTTTCTGTTTTGCATATTGGGTTATCATTACCATCTTTTTAAATTCCATATATATGCATTAGCATACTGTATTGGTCTTTATCTTTCTGGCTTACTTCACTCTGTATAAGGGGCTCCAGTTTCATCCATCTCTTTAGAACTGATTCAAATGAATTCTTTTTAATGGATGAGTAATATTCCATTGTGTATATGTACCATAGCTTCCTTATCCATTCGTCTGCTGATGGGCATCTAGGTTGCTTCCATGTCCCTGGCAATTATAAACAGTGCTGCGATGAACATTGGGGTGCACATGTCTCTTTCAGATCTAGTTTCCTTGGTGTGTATGCCCAGGAGTGGGATTGCTGGGTCATATGGCAGTTCTATTTCCAGTTTTTTTAAGGAATCTCCACACTGTTCTCCATAGTGGCTGTACTAGTTTGCATTCCCACCAACAGTGTAAGAGGGGATTCTTAACCACCAGACTGTTAGGGAAGTCCTGTCGCCTCTTTTAAAGGCACAGCTAATTTAGAGATTTTTTTCTTTTTCTTTTTTTTTTTTTCAGATTTTCTTCCCACATCCCTGCATCCAGGTGATCACCAAGTCCTACCTGTTTCACTTCTTTGTGTCTCAAAGTCGTCGTCTTTTGCCTCTATCTTTGTTCTAGTTCAGTTTGTTACCATTTCTTTCCCCAGGGCAACAACTGGAACAGAACAAGTAACAAGGACTTACTCTGTATCAGGGCCCTCTGCTAGAGGAGATGGGTTGTTTATACATTGCCCGTGATATTTATTCTGACAAAAATACCCCTCATATCCTAGGAGTGGTGATGTTATACCTGTTGGTTGAAGCCTCTGCCCCTACAGCCCCTCCTCTGTGAAGCCCTCTCTGACTGCTCACCTTGCTCATTGCTGCCTCTGCAGTCTGAGGCTGGGCAGACCACCTCAGCACTCCATAGTATCCAAACGTGTCTCTGTGTTTGCACCGTCTTACTTTTTGGCTTTGTGTTTATCAGGGCTTTTTTATTGGCAACTCCTGAGGTCTTCAAGGGAAAAAGATTGCCTTAATCATCTTTTTTTATCTCTACCAGCACAATTACATAGAAAATGCTAAAAAAAAAAAAATGCTTGTTGAAGTGAACGGATGAACAAATAGCAGCAAAATCCCACACCTGAGTCACATAGTAAAGAAATGATACAAATGCACTTTCCCGTAATATCTTATGGTTAAGAATCAGCATTGGTTTTATCAACATGTCAGTTATCTCAGCCTATTGTTCTGAGAGACAATATCCTACCATAACAACGAGGTAACCATGATTTTATTTGGCAATCCAGTTAGTAGGTTCCCCTCAAACAGTCATTGAATTAATGGTAAGTTCAGGGTATGGGCTGCGTTTCAAATGAAGTCAGTGTATGTTGACGGTGAAGTGCAGCCTTGTTAACCGTGAGCAATCATTCCAATTATAAACTACATGCACACAATCACCGTCACATAAAATATCCAGACTAATTACCTCTGGCCCTTTTGTCATGCGGGGATTCAAAATGAAACCTACTCTTCCGGATATTCAGTACTAGCAGTGTATTTCCCAGAAAGAACACTGCTGAAGATCTAGCAAGATGGTGATTCCATTTGTACCTTATTACAATAAATGGATTAGAATTGCGCTTTTAAAATGACGCGGCCAGCCCTTGATCTGTAGGATTTCCCACACACCAGCACGGAGATGTCGGTTAAGGTCGTCAGCACCACGTACAAATCAGAGCCGTGTTCTCCGCACTCGCCGCTGCCGGAGGGAGAAAGCATGTCCGCTGTTCCATGACCGCACTGAAAGGCACGCTGAGTTTCAGGTCAAATACCCGTGACGTTGACGTGTCTGACTCGGCTGCCGAGCACGATCCGTGTTAGTATCCTCCCCTGGTGGGCGGTAGGGCCGAGCCTCGGCGATCAGCACAGCACACACGCCCTTCACATTTTCTGCAAGTGTGAAATCGATGCCTGTGTGGGACCCCGTGGAACACGGATCTTCTGCATGCAACTAAACTCTACACTTGCTACGAATAGTCGTATTTGTATGATTGTGTAAGGACGTCATCACCACCCACTACTCTGTCTGAGGGCGTCTCTTGGTGACACGTTTCGATAGCATTGTTGAAAATAGCTTTGGATGTGTCCATGCTTGCGACTTTTTCAGCTTTTCCTTCATGGACTTTGAAGTTCTGTTGTTAGGCGCATAAGTATACGGGATTGTTATATGCCCTTGTACGACCCCCTTACCTTTATATGCTGTCCCTCTTCTGATATTTTTCTTTGTTCTGAAATCCGGTTTCTCTGATATTAACATAAGCACTCCGGCTTTCTTAGGGTGTGTTGTCATGATGTAAGCTCTTCCTATCCTTTATTTTGGGGGCCTCCCTGATTGCTCAGACGGTAAAGCGTCTGCCTACAATGCAGGAGACCCGGGTTCAATCCCTGGGTTGGGAAGATCTCCTGGAGAAGGAAATGGCAACCCACTCCAGTATTCTTGCCTGGAAAATCCCATGGATGGAGGAACCTGGTAGGCTACAGTCCATGGGATCGCAAAGAGTCAGACACGACTGAGTGACTTCACTATCGTTTTATTTGTCTTTATATTAAAAGTGTGTTTCTTTTAGGATCATATAATTGGGTCTATTTTATTTTATTTTTAAAAAATACTTATTTATACCTCCTTGGGTCTCAGTTGTGACAGCCGGGCTTCTCTCTAGTTGTGGCACAGGCTCGGCTGCCCCGCAGCACGTGGGATCTTACTCCCTGACCAGGGACTGAACCCGCACCCCCTGTTTTGGAAGGCAGATCCTTAACCACTGGACCACCAGGGAAGTCCCTAGTTGATTTTTTTTTTTTTTTAAATCCAGTTTCACAATCTCTTCGTTTTAATTGTTTTTTAGACCTGTAGTGGTCCCCCTAAAATGTATGTCTGTGTTCTCATCTCGGGAACCTGTTGATGTTACTTTAACTGGGGAAAAGGGCCCTTTCAGATGTAATTAAGCTAAGGATTTTGAGATGAGGGGACCGTCCTGGATTGTCCGAGGTGGGGGTGCTGAATCAAGTGGCAAGTGTTCTTAAAACTGACATACAGAGGACGTGGGGACGCAACCGTGGGGGCCACGCCTGGCGGGAAGCAGCCCGGAGCCCAGGGAGCTGGGCGAGGCAAGAAGGGGCCTCCCCGAGACCCCCCGAGGTGTGGCAGCAGCCCTGGTGGATTTTGGCTTCCAGTCCCCCAAACTGTCAGTAAATCACTGTCATTTTCAGCCTGAGAAAACATTTTTGCATCATTCAGGCTCCACATGAAATGGCATTTCCTCCTTCAACCTGTTCATGTACACATAAAATGTGATCTCTTGTTCTGCATGACAGCTGGTTTGTAAAACTGACCCCCTTCAGACATTGGAATCACCAGACCATGCTGTAATCAACAAGCCCACACTAGACTTCGGCAGAGGTCTTGAGGAAAACCGAGGCACCCTTGCTGACAGCTGCACCCACTGCCCAACGTGTGAATAAGGTCACCTGAGCCCATCCCCAGTCAGTCTCAGATGCACACGGACTCAGGAGTGATTTCTGGGGAGAAGAGAAAAAGAGCTGCTCAACTGAGTCGGCCCAGTTTGCGGCTCATGGAGTCATGACAGGTAAAATGGTTGTTGGCTTAAGTTAGTGGGTGTACTGGGGTAACTTGCATCATCAGTGGTTCACTGAAACACTTTCTTAACCCCCGTGTTTCAGTCACAGCAAGGTAACTGCTGTAACGAGCACTATCGAGATCCAAATGAATTTCTACCATGAAAGTTTCTTTCTTAGTCATGCAAAACCCACTGGAGATGTTTTCGGCAGTCAGCCCTCCTGGTCAGCCCGCCTTCAAGTAGAGAGCCAGGAATTCAGTCTCCTTTGGCACCCCTTATTTTTATTTATTTAAAATTGTTTTTATTTGGCTGCTCGGGGTCTTAGTTGTGGCATGCAGCAACTTTTAGTTGGAGCCTGTGGGATCTGGTTCCCGGCCCAGGGATTGAAACCACGCCCCCTGCATTGGGAGCAGAGTCTTAGCCACTGGACCACGGGGGCAGTCCCTGCACCACTATTTTCAACTGATAACCTCTCAATTCACCCAAAAGGTACTCTAACCACCTTGGCCTGGAAGTGACTGCATCCAGCAGCCGCATCTCCTTACCCAGATGGAAATGTATCCAGACCCGTCCTTGCCATCTCCGATTTACCCTCAGCCCCTTCCCTCTTCACAGCTCCTTTAGACATGAATAATCATGGGTCCTTCTCCCAACACGGAGCCATAGCCTTAAAGAGTAGTGTCGTATCTACTAGCTGCTGTTGTAATACCCGATCTAAATCCTTGTATGCAGTAGAGCTGCCCAGTAAACATCTATAATCTTCCATAATTTTCCGTGTACATTTAGAAACTCTTCATTTAAATCTCACAACATTTTAAGATACAAACTATATAATCATATCAAATTTTTACAAGTGGTACAACCGAGGACCAAAGATTTCTAAGGGATTTGTCCAAAGTTACCGGCTGGGAAATGGCAGAGCTGGAACTGAAACTCTGTAATCTGACTCTTCAGTCTTTTTCACACTGTCAAATGTATTTAAGTAGACTAAAGCTCTGCCTCCCACCTCACAACTTATCCTCTATCCAGTTCAGTCACATTTTGTTCATTCTTCTCTCCGAATGTCTTTCCCTTCCTTTGATTTCCTATTGAAATCTTACCTGGTTTGGGTCATTGTCACTTCATGCCTCAGTTACTACAAAAGACTCCTAAATTATAATTATTGCCTATACTCTGTTCCTCCTCTATTTCACTCTTAACACTGTTGTCAAAATAGCAGTACTAACACACCATTTTAATTGCTATCTTCTGGTTCAAAAATCCTCAGTGTCACCATTTTACACATAAGTTAAATTGTGAACTCATTAGCTAGGCATTTTTGGTACTCCCACGCTTGGACCCTGAAATACCTTTCTGCTCTTATGTCCTGTTACTCTCTGGGTCAAACGTTCTGTGCTAGTCACACTGATTTACCCAGTGTCCACTACATTATCCGTGTTTCAGGCATACTATGTTATCTCCACAATAGTTGTCCCCCCTCTATCCCCCAGATCTGTCTTATTGTCCATCACTCCTGCATGCAGCCCTGAGATAAACTCTGACCAGTCTCAGTCAGTCTTGGAAATCCCATTCTTCCTGAATTGATTGGTTGATTAATACGAAGGCTCCTACCAACGAGACACAGGGAAATTCTGCAGGAAGGCCCCTAGGAAAGGTTTTTTTACTCTTAAAATGTGATGTGGAGGACCTCAGTTTTCAGGTATATGGCATGGTAGATAGCCTTAAAAATATCCCTTACAAAAAGCCTAAATGGAAAAATAAAACAACCATATTTTAAAATGCACAGTTAGACCTGAAAAATTAGGGGAAATCTAGGTATCAAAAGCTGAAAACCCAGCTAACCATCAGGGTTGCAATTTGTCTCCGGCACTGCTGTTGTCCTGGGGAGTTTGTCCGTCTTGGTACTTGAGTTTTAGTGGCTGGTGGAATCATTGGCCTGTGCCCAATGAGTCCTCTGAGCCAAGATCCTAGGGGTGAGGCCCTCAAAGAGCTATTCCCTTAATTAGAGCTGCACTTGACCTTTGTCAGAGCCCTGCCCTTGGTAAACAGCTGGAGTATAAAACAGATCTGCCCGCCAGGAGGGAGAGAAGGCGGGCTTCCTGACTGTCTCCAACTGGACGCCCCAGAAAATCTGTAGAGGTGTGCAAGGTAGAGGTTCCAGTTTCACTTCCTACGGACATTGATCTGCCAAGGCGGCCATGACAGAACGCCACAGTCTAGATGGCTTAACTGATGAAAATGTGTTTTCTTGCAGTCTGAAGGCTGGAAATCCAGATCAAGGTCTTGTCAGGTTTGGTTCCTCCTGAGACCTCTCCGCTCGGCCTGCAGACGACTGTCTCCCTGCCGCATTTGCGCATGATCTTCCCTCCGTGCCCCTGTGACCTGGGGCCTCCTCCTCTTTGTACAAAAGAGCCAGTGCTCTTGGATTTGTTGAAAACCAGTGTTCCGCCATCACCGGTGTTCCGCCAAAGAGCTGGCAAGATGCATGATGTTACAACTGTGTTCTTAAGCATTTTTAAAGCCAGTTTTTTTTTTTTTTAATTTTAATAGATTCTTATGCTTTAACTTTTTTCTGGTTTGTTTGGACCAGTTATTCTTGCTCACTGATTTTATTAGGAAAAGTAGAGGAGAACCTAAGTATATAACAACAAAGAAGAAGATGGAATGCCCTAATTGTCTAACAATTAGTAGATTACTGAAATTATGGCAGGTTTTTAAAGAGCATAGGTAGTCTGACCGCATCTTTTAGGTCAAGTCCTGCTGCACATGGGATTTTTGTTCCCTGGCCAGGGATAGAACTCATGCCCCATGCATTGGAAGCATGGAGTCTTAACCACTGGGCTGGCAGGGAAGTCCAGTCTGATCCCATTTTAAAATAAAATAACACAGACACATACACACATGAACATATATGCACAGAAAAATGCCTGAAGGTATTCACTGACATCTTTCAAGGTGAATGAGATTGTGTAAATTCATTATGTTGTTCTTTTGATTATCTATGTTTTCTGATATTGCCTTTGTGATCATAAGAATAGACAAAGAAATTAGATGAGAACCTTATTGCTGGGTGTTACGTTGTTTCAACTGACACCTATGCACTGCTATCTCATAGCACTTAACCATGACATATATTCAGTGAAACTTTTTCCCCCAGCCAATCCCTCTTTGCATATTTGAATTTATATTCCTTTTAAGTTAGGGATACTTTGGAGAAATAATTTGAAAAGCACGCCTTATTATGTGCTTTCAGAATGCCACACTAATACATATGTTAAATATAATTTTTAGCCGTATTCACTTGTACCTGTATAAGGGTCTTATCATTTATTACCTCTGCTTTTAAATTTACTATGATAGAGACAAACTCTTTAAAGTAATCTCAATCATTTTATTTTTTTAATTTGAAGTCTCAATAAGATACATTTTGAATGTGTCTTCAGAATATTTGGTAAGTACATACTCAGCTCCCTGACTTAAACTGATATTTCAGGTTCAATTTCTTAAGTACTATGCTTGGTATTACCTTATACTGGGTTGGCCAAATAGTTCATTTGGGTTTTTTGTAAGATGTTATGGGAAAAAAACCAAAGAAACTGTTTGGTCAACCCAATACAACATCAACATTGTTCTCCTCGGGTAAAGGGGAAAAGTAAGAGCTGTTCTTAGTTATAAAGACCTTCCCTAAAGACTGTACTTTCAGGGATCATTTCTATAGTTTGTTACTAGTGAAGTTTCTCTGATCCTGTAAAGACCCTCCCTAGTACTGTTTTTTATCTTTATGATGTTTGCAGGCGTATGAGCTCAGTTGAGAACTTGTGTCCAACTCTGCCCCTCTGTGAACTACAGCCCGCCAGCCTCCTTCATCCTCGGGATTCTCCAGGCGAGAGTACTGGAGAAGGGTGGGTTGCCATTTTCCTCTCCAGCGGATCTTCCTGACCCAGGGATTGAAGCTGTGTCTTCTACTTGGCAGGTGGTTTCTTTACCACTGAGCCACCAGGGAAGTCCCTTAAAATGTTTAATTGCACCCTCAAGCATTATATTTGAATCTCCAAAAATTTATGAATTAGATATGATAGATGATAAATTATTCCTGTTTGAATAGATCAGAGAACTGAGTTATTATGAGAACTTAAGTGAGAGTGTTAGTAATTATTTTAGCTACTGTTTATTTCTACACTTATCTATAGAAGAACTCTCCTTACTTAATGCAGGGACCACAAAAACGTACTGCTCAAATCTCCAGGGAGCACAAGATGGGGAGGTGGGTGGGGTACAAACAGTCCTTACCGCAGATGGTGGCCTAATTGCTACAGGCTCCACCAGCAGTGACCTCGGAAGCCCTCCCAGTGGAGGGGGATGCCCTTGGAGGTGTACCGATTCAGAAAGGTGGGGGAAACACCTACAGGCAGTAGCGCTGGAAGGAGAGTGAGACACTGCCAGCCAGTAGCAATGGGTTGGGGGCTGGGGGTGAGATGCGGAGGGACTGCGGGGGTCTGACAGAGAGGGCCTCATCGCCCACAGTGGGAGAGCGCACAGCTGAGCTGGGCTGTAGTCTAATGGAATCCACTCGGGTGCTCCTCCCAGGCAGGTCTGGCTGGGGAAAGCGGGGAGCTTGAAACCCCCAGTGGTGGTATCTACACGTGAGCCCCGGGCGCTCTGCAGAGCGGCCTGGACTCTGGGAGCGTGCAGAGCTGGCCGTCCTCCAGTAAGAGCTGGCAGATCGCTCATGCTGGAAGGTGCCTTTGAGGCCTGGTCCCCTTGTCTCCCCGGGAGCTGCCCCTGCCTTCTTCCCTGGCTGCCAGGTTGATAGTTTCAGCATAACCTAGCTGAGGACAGCCTGACAAGTGAGGAAGAAAATGACCCACCAAGAAGTGCAAGAACCCTTAACTGGACAGACCAGCAGGAACCAGGTGAGTATCCCTGGGATTAGATCTTTATGGTTAGAAGTAAGTCCAAAGAAATAAGAATCTGTGACTTGAAGGACCCTTCTTGGAATTCCATACCATTCAGGACCCTAGGGTGAGACAAACTCACAGCGAGCCTTTAAAGGCCTGGGGGGAGAAAAAAAGAGTTGCAGAACAGAATAAACGCCCAAGATGGCCTGGAAGAAGGAATAAAGATGCTAAGGGACGTGAATGTGTTATGAACACTTCTGAGGTGGTCCCCAACAAGGGTCCTCCTGCCTGACGTCGCTCCAACCAATAGAATGAGACCGAGTTGGGTGCAGGAGGAAAGGAAATCTTCCCTCTTGGGCGGGAGAGCGGAGAGGCGCAAGCTCAGGCTCTGGAGCAGACCCTCTCCCCAGGCGGGTGGGCGGGGCTGCTTTTAGGGCCTCCGGGGGGCGGGGCAGGGGCTAGGTTCTCGCTGGGCGGGGCAGCTGGGCGGCTGAGGCTCCAGAGCGCGGAGCCGGGTGCAGAGTCTGCACACGGCCCTAAACCGAGATGCGTCTGCACGCGGCCCGAAGCGGAGACGCACGCGTCTGCGCTCAGCCCTGAGCCGAGGTGTGAGAGCGGCCTATTTGCACCAGGGACTCCGGTCTGACTGGCCGGCTTGCAATTCCTCTGCCCTCCAGACCCCGAGAGCCAGTGAAACTAGACTAAGCCCCGAGGATAGAAAAGGTTAGATTTTTTTCCTCCTAGTGTATTTTTATTTCCCGGAAATTGTTAACAGGCTTTGTCTGCGACAGACCGCGCTGGAATGGATATATTTGGTGAGGCCGGAAAACCCGGGAGGAGAGGGGGTTTCGGCGGGATGACGCAGAGCGCATCCTGTTGTGGGGGCCGCTGGAGCACCCTGGCGAGAGGGTCCCCTGCACCTTCGGGGCCCGGGAGGGGGTGAGCGGTCCTGGCACCACGCGGCTGAAATCCCCGGGCGAGCGGGCACGTGCGGGTGCTGATGCTGAAGCAGCGGGGGCAGGGGGCGAGGGCACGGCCCCCGCGATGTCTGCCAGGCTGCAGGGGCGGCCAGGAGGCGGTGGACGGCGGGAAGTTGTAACGATATGTGCGCTAAGTCACTCCAGTCCAGTCCGACTCTGTGAGCCCGTGGGCTGTAGCCCCCCAGGCTCCTCTGTCCTTGCGATGCTCCAGGCAAGAATACTGGAGTGGGTTGCCATGTCCTCCTCCAGGGGATCTTCCCCACCCAGGGATCGAACCCACGTCTCTTATGTCTCCTGCATAGGCAGGCAGGTTCTTTACCACTGGCGCCACCGAGGAACATGTCCAAACCTTTAAAGAAAAAAAAAGAAAGAAAGAAAGACAAGTGGGGAAGAACACGAGGATCAGCAGGGTCATCCCAGTAACGTGTCCTCTCTATGTTCAGTTCTTGGACCTGAGCAGGTCTGGGGATCTGGACTCATTGCCTGGAGCGGGTGCCAGGGTCCTAGGAGGACCCGCGCAGCCCAGTGGCAGGTGTGTATGGTGATGACGCCCTTGTCCCTCCCTCGGAGGGCCGTTCCCTTGAGTGAGAGTGCCCTGGGCAGAGGCCAGCTCCCAGGGGTGTGAGGGTCTGTGGGGTGCAGGGTCTGAGCTGACTTTCGTACTTGGATCTGAAGTGTCACTACTGGTCACGACCGGAGCTGCAGCCTGCAGCTGCAGTTGCCGAACTGCAGATCCGTCCCCGTCTTCCCCCTGGGGCTTCCCAGGCTCCTTCCAGCCCTGACTAAGCCAGCCAGGGCAGGCCTACTCCTGGGAGGCGCCCGCTTCCTCTGAGAGGCCCCTTGAGGGGTGAGGGTCCCCAGGCAGCCTGGCCGACTTTGCTTAGAACGGCAGAGCCGACAGACGCGTCCCCCGCCTGCCCGCGCGCGCCTTCACTCGGGTCATCGCTACCTTGTGGTCCCATCGTCCTCCCAGCCTTTCCTGGCTCCCTCCATTTCTCCTTACAAGCTTTCTCCCAAAATAAATTGTTTGCATTTTTCAAAATGTGTATTTTAATTTAAAAGATGCACAACATAAAACGTATCATTTCAAACACTAATTTTTAAATTGTTGTACATGTACATAAAATTCACCATTTTTTGACCTGTATGAAAGGGCACAGTGTTTTGTTTTTTTATTTTGGCCATGCAGCGAGGCTTGTGGGATCTTAGTTCCCTAACCAGGGATCACACCCGCAACTTTAGCAGTGAAAGGGCAGAGTCCTAAGCACTGGGTGGCCAGGGAACTCGCTAAAAGTACAAATCTTAAAGAGGCCTCAAGTGCCTTCACATTGTGCAGCCCTCACGGCCCTTTATCTCCAGAACTTCTTCCATCTTCCCGAGCCCCATACCCACTGCCCCGGCTCCCCAGCCCCTGGGGCTGCCATTCTACTTTCTGTGCCTATGAATTTGACGACTACAAGTACCTCATCAAAGTGGAATCAGACAGTATTTGTCCTTTTGTGGCTGTCTGATTTCACTTAGTCAATAACGTCTTTAAGACTTGCCTGTGGTGTAGCATCTGAAAGAATTTCCCTCCTTTTAGAGCTTTCCTGGTGGCTCAGATGGTAAAAAAAAAAAACAAAAAAACAAAAAAACTACCTGCAATGCAGAAGACCCGGGTTTGATCCCTGGGTCAGGAAGGTCCCCTGGAGAAGGGAATGGTAACCCACTCCAATATCCTTGCCTGGAGAATTTTGTGGACAGAGAAGCCTGGTGGGCTACAATCCATGGGGTCACAAAGAGTGGGCCACAACTGAGCAACTAATACTTTAAGGCTGAATAATAATACCCTGTTGTATGTATGCACCACATTCAACTGTTGATGGATATTTGGGCTGCTTTTCAGCTATTGTGAATAACGCTTCTATAAACATAGCATATTTAAAAGCAGAGACATTACTTTGCCAACAAAGGTCTGTCTAGTCAAGGCTATGGTTTTTCAGTGGTCATGTATGGATGTGAGAGTTGGACTGTGAAGAAAGCTGAGTGCTGAAAAATTGATGCGTTTGAACTGTGGTGTTGGAGAAGACTCTTGAGAGTCCCTTGAACTGCAAGGAGATCCAACCAGTCCATCCTAAAGGAGATCAGTCCTGGGTGTTCATTGGAAGGACTGACGCTGAAGCTGAAACTCCAGTACTTTGGCCACCTCATGCAAAGAGTTGACTCATTGGAAAAGACCCTGATGCTGGGAGGGATTGGGGGCAGGAGGAGAAGGGGGCGACAGAGGATGAGATGGCTGGATGGCATCACCGACTCGATGGACCTGGGTTTGGGGAAACTGGGAGTTTGTGATGGACAGGGAGGCCTGGCGTGCTGCAATTCATGGGGTCACAAAGAGTCCGACACGACTGAGCGACTGAACTGAACTGAACTGAAACATAGATGTACAAATATCTCTTTGAGAACTTGCTTTCAATCCTTTTGAGTTTATACCCAGAAGTGAAATTGCTGGATCATGTTGTAATTCAATTTTAATTTTTTTAAGGAATCACTATATTGTTTTCTACAGTGGCTGCACCATCTTACATTTCCACCAGCAGTGCACAAGTTTTTCCACATCTTCATCGCTTGTAATTTTTAATTTATTTTTATAATATCCATGCTAGTGAGTGTGAAATGGTATGCCATTGTGGTCTTGCTTTGCGTTTTCATAATGATTACTGTTGCTGAGCATCTTTTCAGGGACTTATTGGCCACTTGGACATTTTCTTTGAAGAAATGTCTACTCAATCTACCCATTTTTAAATTGGATAGTTTGTTCTTTGTTCTTTAATTGTGGGAACTCTTCAAATGCTGGATATTAAGTTTCCAGAAGTCCTTGCTCACACCCCCGGTGACTTATAATAATAATTTATTTCTCTCTCATGTACTTTTAAAATTGAAATGTAGTTAACATACACTATACGTAACTCCTGCGCTATACATAACATACACTGTAACATACACTATAATGTTAGTTTCAGGTGTAGCACATGATTTGATGTTTGCATACATTATGAAATGGTCACCAAAATAAGTCAAGTAACCATCTGTCCCTATACAGAGTTATTACAGTATTTTTGAGCATATTCCTTACACTGCACACTAATTATATCCCTGTGACTTATTTATTATATAATTGGAGGTCTCTGCCTCTCAGTCCCCTTCACCTTTTTCACCTCCCCAGCCCCTTCCTTCTGGCACCTGCCCTTTTGTTCTCTATGAGAGTTTGTTTTCACTGTGCTTTGTTTGTTTTCTTTTTAGTTTCTACACATACATGAGATCATGCAGTATTTTTCTTTCTCTTTCTGTCTTATTTCACTTACTGTAGTACCCTCTAGATCGATCCATGTTGTCAAAATGGCACGATTTCATTTTTTTAATGACTGAGTTATATTCCATTGTGTATAAATATATGTAAACTTTATATTTACATGTATATAAACTTTTATCCATTCACCTGTTGACACAGGTTGCTTCCATATCTTGGTTATTGTGAATAATGGTGCAATGAACATAGGGAAGCATATATCTTTTCATACTAGTGTTTTTGTTTCCTTTGGGTAAATATATAGATGTGGAATTACAGGTAATTTTATCTTTAATATTTTGAGAGCACTCTGTACTTCCACAGTGTCTGGACCAAATTCCTTTCCCACCAACAGTGCGTGAGGGTTCCTTTTTCCATGTCCTCACCAACACTCATTATTTGTCTTTTGGATGATAGCCATTCTGGGAGGTATGAGGTGATATCTTATTATGGTTTTGGTTTGCATTTCTCTGATGATTAGTGATGTTGAGCATCTTTTTATGTGTCTGTTGGACATCTCATTTCTTGCATGTTTAATACCATCTTGGTTTCTGCTTCTCGGAGGACCTGTACTGACACAATCATCATGTTTCTGTGAGAGTGAGGAACTGCAGGAGCTCGGTGACAAGTGGCGTCCTGGCAAAGTCTGGCTCACAGTGGGTCAGGTTCGCTGTGGTGACAGAGAATCTGAGAATCCAGCCAATAGTCCTTTCTCCAAACCCTGCATGTATTACCAGTGTTAATATCCTTGGCAATTGTAACCCTGACGTAAGCTTCTAAGCCTATAGAGTAAGAGAGAGCTGTTACAGGGATGAAGGCCAAATCCCTCTCCACCAAAACAGTTAGCCAAGAATATTATTGCATCTCAAGGGTCACAGCAGAGGTTAGTGCCACCATGAAAGGCCTAAAGGATGCAGCAGTAACTTTCCACATCATATTACCAATCTGGCCCCTGAAGAACCTGGAGAATGACAGTGGACTACTGTGAACTTGACAAGCCTCAGCTGTGCTGCTGGCCAGATGTGGTGTCAAGACTAGAACCGTTGAGTCAGGTCTCAGGTAAATGAAATGTGTCAGCTGAATTGGTGAGTGCACTCCTTTTCATTCTGGATAGAAAAGAGCAGGAATGAAAAAAAAAAAACTACAGCCTGTGGACCAAACCTGGTCAGCTGTCTGTTTTGCAAATAAAGTTTTATTGGAGCACAGCCACATTTACTCATTTACGTATTATCTGCTTTCACGCTACAACAGCAGAGTTGAGTAGTTGCAACAGAGACCAGATGGCCTGCAAAACCTATAATATTTACTATCATGTTCTTTTTAAAAATTTTTACCTAGAAAAGAAGACCAGAATCACTTTGAATTCACATGGGATGGACAAGTGATATTCATCTGCAATTTTGCATCAACTAATTTTAACTAATTAAACTAATTTTGTTCTGTTAACTCTTCCATCCTCCATCATAATATATAAGTCCAAAGAGATATGAACAGCCTGAACATCCGTAGAAACCATTATAACCCATTACATTGATTATATCATGCTGATTGGATAGGTTGAGCAAGGCCAGCACTCTGGAGGCCTTGCTAAGACACATGCACTCCAAGAGATAAAACCCAAGTCCTCTGCAGATTCAGGAAGCTGCGTCCTCAGTGATGTTCTCAGGAGTCCAGCAGTCAGGAGGGTGCTGGGATACCCACTCCTAAATAAGACACCAATCGCCACATCTTGCATCTCCTACCACAGGACAGGAAGCGCAATCGCTGGGTTCTGGAGGCAACACACACCGCACCTGAGAACATCTGTGCAGGTGATCTGTCAGGCAACATGGAAGCCTGGTAGGGCTACCCTGGTGGTTCAGACAGTAAAGAATCTGCCTGCAACGTTGGAGACCCAGGTTTGATCCCTGGGTCGGGAAGATCCCCTGGAGAAGGGAATGGCAATGCACTCCGCTATTCTTACCTGGGGAATTCCATGGACAGAGGAGTATGGCGGGCTACTGTTCATGGGATCTCGAAGAGTGGGACATGACTGAGGGACTAACGCTTTCACAGAGCATCAAAGAGTTCCAAAACAGGTGTAGGCTGCCATACAAGCAGCCTGATCCCTTGGGCCATACAACCCAGAAAACTATATGGTGTTAGGGGTGTCAGTCGTGGGAAAAATGTCATGGGGTGCCAATGGCAAGGATCACAACAGAGCCTCTGGGATCCTGGGGTTCCAACAGTGGAGTCGGTATGATGGGCCCATAAATGAAATGATCACGTTGACAGTGTGCCTATAGTAATCAACCGGTTAGACCCCATTTAGAAGACTGACCTAGCTCCTGCTGCCTCTGTCCAGCCTGTGAGCGGCACACACCGACAGGAGCTTCTGATGTCGCACTATCCAAGGAGACCCACCAGCCTCCTGGCGGTGGGTCAGCCACTCTCAGCTCCTTCCTGCTGGAAGGGTCGGGGCTTTATCCTCACAGGGATAGATGCCTATGCTATGTGTGAGCTTCCCTTCTGGGCCTCCAAGCCTCAGCCATCCCTGTAATCCAGGAGCCTGTGAAATGCCTGATCCGTTGCCATGGAATCCTACACAACATCATCCAACCCAGGGACCAACTTCACACTGAAAGGGTGGTGGGAATGGCATCCTAACCAGAGGCCCACGAGAACGGGGAGTGGAAGGGGAACTGGGAGCCACCAGCTGTGCCCAGAGGCCAACCAGGGACCGTAATGGGAGCTATCACTTGTCCCACTGTCCCCTCCTCTCAGGAAGAGAAGGCCCAGGGAACCATGAAATAGCTGGCTGTTCCCTGAATTGCAGGGAGCAAAAAACTGTGAGGCGCGAGGGTGGTGCGTTGTTGCAGTCATGGAAACGTGCTACTTGGATCCTCCTGCAAAGAGTGTCCATGACTGACGGCCCCAAACGCTGCTCCCCACGTGCACGCCTGCGTTTACACAGACACGACATTTCCCACGAGTGTCTCCTAACTGATGGCTGAGCACAGAGGGGACGTGAAGGCAGGTCCATCCAGCAAGGCAAGGGATCGTTCGGCAGATGACTGGCTCAAGGACAGTCTGTCCCCAGCCTGGCCTCCTGGAAGAGCTTCTCTTGGAACTGAGCTGCCGTTTGGCACTCTTCCCACCCATGCCTCCTTACTTCTCTCTGTCTCCTTCCATCGGGTCAAACCAGCCTCTCTCCCTTCCTCCAGTTAACCTCCTTCATGTCTAAGCCTGTCTTGGCAGCTGCTTCTAGAGGCAACCTGAACTAATACACTTACATGCTCACAAAATATCTTAAGGTTCGTGTCGTTTTGCCACAGCACAGAGGCAGATGAAGAGCTGAGCTTTAAAGAGATTAGAGGGCTTGCCTGATGTCTCTCGTGACCAAACGCACCTTGGACTTCTTTCCAGCATCCTAGTTGGCAAGTGAAAGAGTTGTGTTGTAACAGGATAGACACACTGCTTAATTGTGTTGTTTCAGGAAAACGGGATTCTTCTACCACAAATATGTCAGCAACTAAGAGTCTTTTCAAATGAGAGTTCTGGAATTGTTCCTCTGTATCTTTCAATCCCTAGAGCTTATGATTTATCCTTGTAGATAGAGCAGTGCTTTTTTCTTTTCTTTTTTTTTTGGTATTACAAGAAAAGGGTTTTGTTACATAGATTAAAACCCTAGATCTTTTGGTTGCAGAGTGAAAGGGCAAGATAGGAGTAGTTTAGTAAGAGATACAAACTATTATGTATAAAATAAGTGAGCTACAAGGATGTATTGTACAGCACGGGGAATATAGCCAATATTTTACAATAACTACAGATGGAGTATAATCAATAAAAATTTTGAATCACTCTTTGTACAGCTAAAACTAACAATGTTGTAAATCAAATATACCTCAATAAAATTTTTAAAAAAGAAGAAAAAACAGTAAAATGACCCAGAAAAAGGAAGGCTCCATTTCCAATATATTCCCATGATCCAGAGACCTGGAACCAGCCAAGCTCTCCGGCCCCTCTTCCTCTCCCTTACTTCTGGCGATACAGAAGTTCTTCCTCAAACAGGCCGTGATTCAGAAAGCTGCGTTATTGTCCCCGGGGCTTGACATGCTGTTACCTGAGACCTTCGCAAGTCCAACCGCACCAGCGAGGTCTCTGCTAACCCTTCTCTCTAGAAGGGCTTTCCCATCACATTTTCTATCATTTTACACTGCGCTGTTTTCTTCATCACGATTGTTAATACTTGACTGGTCTTACGTGTCTGTGTAATTGTTGTTGGTAAGTGACCTCCTGTAGGATGTAGTATTTTGACAGTAGGCAGTCTTTCCTCTTCACTTGTGTATGTAGGTTTTTTATAAATATTTGTTGAATTAATTATTAATGCAGAAAATACACACTTTGTCAAGAAAGACATAGACAAACTAAAAAACTGAAAGAAATTCTGGGGCTAAAAATTCAATAGCTGAAATGAAAAAATTCACTGGAAAAAATTCAAAAGCAGGTTTGCACAGGCAGAAGAATCTGCAAACTCGACAGTAGGACTATGGAAATTATTGAGTCTGAGGAACAGAAAGAAAAAAGCTTGGTGAACAGAGCCTAAGGCACCTGTGTGATACCATCAGACAGACCAACATGTGCACTGTGGGAGTCCCAGAGGAGAAGAGAGACTATTTAAAGAAATAAGGGCAGAAAACTTCCTAAATGATGAAATACATGAATGTAAGCACTTAAGAAGCTTGATGAATCCCAAGTGGAATGAACTCAAAGAGACCCACCACCAAGACACATTATAAATAAACTCTGTTAAAGACAAAGAATTTTGAAAGCAGTGAGAGAGAAACAATTTGTCACATATAAAGGATCCTCAGTGCTCATCAACTGATTTCTCACCAGAGACTTTGGAGGTCAAAAAGCTGTAGGTTGATATATTCAAAGTATCATTAAGAGAAAAAATAGACTGTCAACCAAGAGTCCTATATCTGTAAAAACTGCCCTTCCAAAGAATGCATTTGAATCAGTTCTAATGAGGTGGATGAAACTGGAGCCTATTATACAGAGTGAAGTTAGTCAGAAAGAAAAACACCAATACAGTATATTAACACATATATATGGAATTTAGAAAGATGGTAACGATGATCCTATATTTGAGACAGCAAAAGAGACACAGGTGTAAAGAACAGACTTTTGGACTCTGTGGGAGAAGGTGAGACTGGGATGATTTGAGAGAATAGCATTGAAGCAAGTATATTATCATATGTGAGATAGATTGCCAGTCCAGGTTCGATGAATGAGGCAGGGTGCTCAGGGCTGGTGCACTGGGATGACCCAGAGGGATGGGATGGGGAGGGAGGTGGGGGGGATGCCTCAGGATGGGGGACACATGTAGACCCATGGGTGATTCATGTGAATGTATGGCAAAAACCACCACAATAGTGTAAAGTAATTAGCCTCCAATTAAAATAAATAGATTAATTAAAAAAAACTGCCTCCCAAAAGTGAGAAAGAAATGAAAACATTCCCAGATAAACAAAAACTGAGAATGTGCATAGTACACAGAAGGAAATGATAAAAGAATTCAAACAGCTCACTGCAAAAAAATCAACTAAACACAAAAGAAGACAGTAATGCAGAAAATAAGAGACCAAAAAAAAGTATAAGGCATAGAGAAACTAAATAGCAAAATGACAAACGTTCTCTCTTTATCAGTAATTATTTTAAATATAGATAGATTAAGCTACAATCAAGAGAAAACTTGGCAGAATGGATTTAAAAAGTGATCTGACTACATATTATCCAGAGGAAATTCACTTTAAATCCAAAGACATAAATAGGTTGAAAGTGAAAAGACTGAAAAAGATATTCCCTGCAAATAGTAACCCAAGGAGAACAGGGATGTAATACCAATATCAGACAAAACAGACTCTCAATCAAAATGCTTATAAGAAATAAGGGACATTATAAATCATACATTAATTATATATTAATAAGTGTTCAATACAAGATAAACAGTTGTAAACATCTACACACCTAAGATCATGCTGTTCAGAGAGAAGAATAAAAAGTGCCTTCAATATATAAATAAAGCAGCACCGTGTCTTCTTATAGCAGACAGTACCTAATGTTAGTGGGGCTTCCCTGGTGGTTCATGGTAAAGAATGCGCCAGCAGTGTGGGAAGTGCAAGAGACACAGGTTCCATCCTTGGGTCGAGATCTCCTGGAGGTGGAAATAGCTACTCACTCCAAGATTCTTTTTTTTTTTTTTTTCACTCCAAGATTCTTGCCTGGGAAATGCCATGGGCAGAGGAGCCTGGTGGGCTGAAGTCCATGGGGTTGCAGAAGAGTCAGACAGAACATCGTGACAAAGCAACAACACACCTGATAAAATGTCATCAAAATATACAGAACAAAAGTGGGCAGATTTCAAGGGAGAAATAGAACTACAATAGTAGTTGGAGATGTAGTACTCCACCCTAGATAAAAAAAATAGAACTAGATAGAAAATAGTAAGGAAACAGAGGACTTACCACAATACACTAGATCTAACAAACGTTATACTGTGCTCAGTGACAGCAGAACACACATTCTTGTCAAGTGTACATGGGCCTATTTTCCATCATAGACCATGTGTTAGATCACAAATTAGGTCTTACGACATTTAAAAGATAGATATCAAAAAGATCAAAGTAACTTTTTTTTTTTGCTACAATAAGATGAAATTAGGAATCAGTAACAGAAAGCAAGCAGGGAAATTCACAAAATTGTGGAAACTAAACAACGTAGGGCAAAATATATGATCCAGCTGTTTCATTTCTGGGTATTTACCCAAAGGAAAAAATACCACTATCTTGAAAAGGTGTCTGCACCCCAGTGTTCATTGCATTATTATTTGTAATAACTAAGACTTGAAAACAACCTGTGTCCACTGATGGATGAATGGATAAGAAAATGTTTTATGGACATAGGTACACACACAAGCACATGTATACACACATATGGATACTATGGAATAATATCGTGTCTGACTCTTTGTGACCCCACGGACTACAGTCCATGGAATTCTCTAGGCCAGAATACTGGAGTGGGTAGCCTTTCCTTTCTCCAGGGGATCTTCCCAACCCAGGGTTCGAACCCAGGTCTCCCACATTGCGGGCAGATTCTTTACCAGCTGAACCACAAGGGAAGCCCAACAATTCTGGAGTGGGTAGCCTATCCCTTCTCCAGGGGATCTTCTCAACCCAGGTATCAAACCAGGGTCTCCTACATTGCAGGTGGATTCTTTATCAACTGAGCTGTCAGGGAAGCCCAAGTGATAATATTCAGGCATAAAAAAGAAGAAAATCCTGCCATCTGCAACAGTGTGTATGGACCGTGAAAGCATTATGCTAAGTAAAATATGTCGGACAGGGAAAGACAAAGACTGTATGATCTTACTTATGTGTGGGATCTGAAAAGCAAGCAAACAGGCTAGGTGATCTTATACTGATAATTACAGAGACCGATAGATGCAGAGACTGATAGATGCAGAGACTGATAGATACAGAGAACGTACTGGTAGTTGCCAGAGGAGGGGGTTAGGAGTCTGATGAAATGGATGAGAGTGGTCAGAAAGTACAAACTTTCACTTATAAGATAAATTAGTCTTGGGAATGTAATGTGCAGCATGGTGACTATAGTTAATAATGCTATGTTGTATCTTTGAAAATTATTAAAAGAGAGTAGATCTTAAAAGTTCTCTTTACAAGAAAAAAAATGTGTAACAATTTGTGGTGATGGATGTTAAATAAACTTATTTTGGTAATCATGTTGCAGTGTATACATTAATTATTGTTTTATGTCAAAACCAATACAGTGTTATATATAAACCAATACAGTGTTACATGTAAATTGTATCTCAGTTTTTAAAAACGCTCCCTCCCCTTTTGGTGGGGGAACTTCCTATGAAAAGGAATTAATATATGTCAGATTTTAATTTAAAAATACTAATATTGAGCCCATTAGTTTCCCTTAATAACCTAAAAAATTGGCCTTTGTTCCAACTTCTGGAACAAATCCATTTGTACATTCCGTCCCCAACTAGGTATGTGTGTGTATGTCAAAAACAAACAAATTTTTTGTCCCAAGCTAACCAATACTTTCTATATATTCTAGAAAGTATAGAAAAATTCAATAGAAAATTCAAATAAATATGTACAGCAATTGTTATATGGCTTCATAGGTGTCTCAGTGCTAAAGAATCTGCCTGCTAATGCAGGAGACATGGGTTTGATACCTGGGTCAGGAATATCCCCCTGGAGAAGGAAATGGCAACCCACTCCAGGACTCTTGCCTGGGAGACCCCGTGGACCGAGGAGTCTGGTGGGCGTGCATGGGGCTGTAGAGAGTTGGACATGACTTAGTGACTAAACAACAACACTTGTTATTTATTAACTTGTAGTACAGCGGTTCAGAAGTTGAAAATATGTTTACTAAATTTCATTAAGGTAAAGTCCACATTTTAGAATAGCCCATCACCTCATATACACTTAGGAAACTGAATATTCAAAGATATCTAAAGTGTTAGGAATCTTCTGGCTGAATCTTCAATTTGATACAATTAATGATTAATAATCTAGTTCAAAGCAAACCAATAACAGGAATATTCAGCTAGATTTAATAACTGTCAATATCAACTACTTAAAAGTATAGAGCCACATTTTTTATGTTTGTCTAAGTGTTACATAAATGTTTATATAAAACCACTTATAAATTTGCAAATAAAAATGAATAAAAAATTCGTAATCTTCTAATGAAGTCATTTTTTTCTTACAAGTTTTTATTTTCGCTGTTTGTGTGGAATTTTTAGTGTTGGTCTCAGAATTATTTCAGGACAAGCCAGCAGCACATAGGCTGGTTTCTTGAGTTTGGAGAAGTGATGATAAATGCACTGAGAAACAAGCAGTGAGAAAACGGAGCAGAACTGTTAGGGGTGAAGCTCCACAAGCCTCGAGCGCACGTGTGTGCAAATACTGTAGGGGAGAAAATAAGAGCTGTGATATTAGTGTGGCCTGGATTTCAAGAGATTAACTAACTATTCCACTTTCTGAAAGTGTGAAAAAAAGAGAAAAACTTAAGAGAAAATTAATCCTCTGATATACGAGATAAATGAAAAATACAACCTAAATCCTAGATGTTTTATCAGTGGAAGAAATGTGATTAGAGAGAGAAAGACTATGTATTAGTACATCCTTTCTCGGCCTTTGATTGACATACTAGATACTCATCACAGGCATGTTTTACAAATACTGTGCCATCTGATTTTGTTTTCTATTTAAATTTCCACTGAATCCATTCTCTTGTGAGAAATGTGAAAATTTTTGTGATTCTAATGAATGCTAATATTATTGTTGTACTTTCCCTTATCTTTGAATTCCTATGACTGAAACATTATTAAACTGCTCTCTTATGCCATACTCTCAATTATTGTATTCTGAAAAGATTGAATCCTAGATCTGTATAAAACATTCCATCCCAAAGCAGCAGAATACACATTGGTTTCAGGTGCACATGCAACATTCTTCAGGATGGATCACATGCCAGGCCACAAAGCAAGTCTGAATAAATTTAAAGAGATTGAAAAAAATAAGAGACTTAATCCTTAGGTATGTGAGGTATTCTATGACAGTCTTTTTAGGCATGTGTGTTTCACTGATGGATTGACTGAGACTTCAAAAATATAATGGTATTATGTTAATTTTTCCCATTACTGTTTTGTGTTTTAATGCTGGATACGTGGTCCCTCCTCTGGAAATTTGTAGCCCCCTTTCCTATAAAGACTCATAGTTGACTTGAACTGGAGTTTGTAACAAGTACGAGATATGGATACTGCTCTTTTCTCGGTCTTGCTATAGGGTGAGTTCCGTGAGCTAATCTTTCTCAAGAGTGTTTTTAAACACTCTCTGGTTTCTAGAGCTAAAGCCTAATGAAGAACCTAATAGAGGCTTTCAAGTATTGTAGTATTTTCACATGTGAAAGATTTTAGGAGCATATGTGGAAATAAGAGGAGTAGACTTAGAGCAGTGTAACAACCACTGGAAGAAATGTTTAGGTCTGTAAAGAAAAGGGTTGGCATTTGGAGTTTTACAGACTGCCTCTGGGAGGCAGTCAGGTGCAGAGATTAAGAGATGGCTTCCCATGGACTTCAAATCGATGACAGCCATTGCTGCCCCTGTGATGCGTGCCTTGGTTTATCTGGTGAAATAGGTATAATAGTAATGCCTCCCCCAGAGGGCTTTTGTAAGGATTAAATGAGATGCTTCCTGCCAGGCACTGTCAATTGTGTCTGGTACAGAGTAAACGTTCCATTAAAGTTAGCTTTGTTACTAAGGAATGGCTGTCTGCTTTTGTAGCCTCCCCATCACTAGAGGAAGTTAAGCAGAGGTACGATAATAAACTGGCAGGGGTTTATAGATAAGAGTTAAACATTGGATAGCATCTTTAACCCCTGAGGTTTTCTGCTTCTATCACTTTGTATCCAGTGAATATCAAGGTGTCTTTCATATACGACAATGGTGGTATTAGTCTGTATATCATGCTTTTTCCTGGTAGTACAATTCCAATGGTACAATCTCCTGTAGGCAATCTATGACCACAGAGTAGGGCAAAGAATATCACTGCTTCAGTCCAGTTTCTAGGCTGACCCCATGGGGCAGACCTCCTGCAGATGTCAGAGACCTCAACAGATAGACTATGAATTCAATTCAGGGAAAACAGTAAGGAATAATTCTTTTGATAATTTGAATCTTTCTTATTTGACGGCAGAAATTAAAAAGGGTCATAACATTGATTGTTCATAAGACCTAAATGAAAAAACGGACACTGTAATATATTGTTAGTGGGAGTATAAATTGCAAACATTTTTCAAAAGAAAGCTAGCAATGTCTGTTATATTCTAAAATACATATTCTCTTTAACATATGAATTCCATTTTTGAATAGCTTTTCTGTAGAAATAGACACATCATTTTTTAAGGCCACATTAAAGAATCTTTGCTTTGGCATTGATTATGCTGGCTGAAAAATGGATCCAGTCTCATTGTCTATCAACAGGGCTATAGTTCGGTGTAGTACATTTTTGCCTTGGAATATTATGTGACTGTTTAAAAGAATGACTTAGATGTCTATGGACTTGAGATGTCCATGATGTATTAGATGAGGAAAGCAAATTCCAGCATACAGTATTACCTAATATTTGGAACAGCAAACAAACAAAAAATTCCAAGTGCCCTTTGAATGTCTTTACATATAAGAGGAGAGGTGAGGATAGTCACGTGCCAGACTGATGACATTGACCACCTCGGGCCTGAGGCTAAGAGGAAATCAGTGTTTTCTATATGTGTTAATGCATGTTTTACACATTTCTTACGGAATGAGAGAAACTAAAAGGAAAGTGGTTTAATTAATGAAGAACTTAATAATTATAAAAACATACCTACTTTTGGCATAATGAAAATGTCTTGAGAAAAATACTCCTACTCTGCCTTCCTACCCTGTTCTGTAAAATTTTTATTCTTCTTTCCTCCTTCAGTTTCTTTCTTGTCTTTTTCTATCCTCTGCTTCTTCTAACAAAACAAAAGTATTTTGTGAAAATGGGAACATACTCACAAGTCAAGTATTTTGCCAGACTGGAAGTGTACAAAAAAGCAAATTATTATTTTTTCCTTCCTATCTCAAATGCTAAGTCTTTACTGAAAAATTTCTTCTGAAGCAGAAGAATAGAGTCCCTCACTCTCCATCCTCTAATAGAGAAGTTCTGCCATCTACAGTGAAATGGAATTTCCTGAGGTCATGTTGTTCAGAGAGAATAAAAAAAAATGCTATATATAAAAACCAGCAGTATGTCATCTTTTGGTAGGCAATAATGCCAAGTGCTCTAAAAGAAAAGTCAAATCCTTTGACTTTATGTGGACAAGGGCAAAAAAAAAAAAAAAAAAAGAATAAAGTATATTAATTAGCTAAAGGGGCAAAGCCAAATGTTTTCTCATGTAGTGACAATTAGGTATTATTAAACACTTATGCAGGTAAACCTTTTGAAATTTTTGTTCCTAAAATGGTATATATTTAAAGTTTTTAATGAATTGTGTGAACTATGCAGTTGAATAAATTGCCATCTTTGTTTCTGAAGGATCTGAGCCCTGGCTGACCTCTGTTAGAATCGCTATCATTTCACAGTAATTTTCTTCTCAGAGTTCTATTTTTGTCCTTTCTTATTATCTTAGAATTTTTCTTGCAGAACATTTGAAACAAAACAAACGTGCACAGAGAAAGTGTGATGAATCTGCACGTACCCCGTCACCCAGCTTCCATACTTGTGTACCCATGGCAACCATTATTTCATGTATAGAACATCTGCTCCTTCAACCACATTATTTTGTAATAAATGACAAATACCATAAATATTTTAGCTCTCAAGTCTATAAAGGATATGAACTCCTCCAAATATAACCACAATAATATTTTTACATCTAAAAGAAGAGGGACATTTTCTTAATAATGATGGTATCACTGAATTTCTAATTGTCTCTTAAATGGTATATTTTCTTTTCTTACGGTTTTTCACCCATAGTTCTTCCTCAGTATATTTTTTCCCTTTGAAATGTATTTGCTGAAGAAACAGGGTTGTTTGTACTCCTTATGAATTGGAAATTGGACCTAAAGACTTGATCAGATGTAGATGAGACTTTTTTTCTTGCCAAGGCACCTTAAGGGACTGTTGTGTTCTATTAGAGGGCACAAATGATTGATTGTCTCTTTTTTAGGATGTTAGTAGCTGTTAATGCTTAATATCTAGCTTCATTAATTTATTGTTGCTGTTCATTAGTTGCTGTTGTGTACGACTCTTTTGCAACCCCATGGATGGTAGCCCGCCAGGCTCCTCTGTCCATGAGGTTTCCCAGGCAAGAGTATTGGAATGGGTTGTCATTTCCTTCTCCAGGGGAGCTTCCCAATCCCATGTCTGCCGCTTGGCAGGTGGATCAAACCCCATGTCTGCTGCTTGGCGGGCGGATTCCTTATTACTGAGGCTCCAGGGAAGCCTCCATTAATTTATTAGAAGCTGTAAAATGGTGATATTCTGATCAAGGCATTCCTTTATTTATTTGCTGAGATGTTTCTATAAATAGAAAATTCTTCTCTTCTGTCATTTCAGCTACTGTGTTACAGTTCATACAGAGAAAGCAGAAACAATGTTTATTCTTTTACTTCAAGTTTTCACAATGTTGAATTTGTTCCCTAATGTTATCCAAGAGTAAGCAATTAGGTTTAGGGGTTTTGTTTGTATAGTATCAGTTCAAATACATGGGATTAAACATATTTGCTATGTTTATAGCAAAGACATTATAGCTATTATTCTTATTGACGCTTTCCGTGGCCAGAGTCCTAAATGGCCTGAGTCCTACTGACATGGCCTCAGTTTTTGGCAGTTTCTTTGCTGTTTGCGTTTTGGGATGACTGGGTATTCCGCACTTGCAGATTGTCATCAGTGTAGCGGACCGGCATGAACCCCTGCACTCTGATGAGACAGCAGGTGTCTCTGTGGCCTCGGTAGCGGCCCGGGACCCATAGTTGCCACCACTCTGGGGCAAGCAGCACAGGAGTCCCGCTGTCCTGCCGGGTGAAGCTACATGCTTCAGTGTTCCCTGGTTGTCAGCAGAGGAGAAACGTCTACCACATCGAGAGCTGCGTACATGTGCCAGGGGTGTCAGTTTCTCCCAGGGAAAAAAGGCGCATCTGTAGCAGTTGCTATAATTGGAGTCACAAATTAATGAAAACTTTTATATATGATATAAAATATTTAAATGTAATAGAAATTTTAGACAGTTGGTAAAGTTTTAATGTCTTGATTGTCTGTTTTCCTCTGATATATGTGTTCATTAATTTGTACTTTTCAGAGTAAATCACATTTGATACAAATTAATAATAACTTAACATATAGAAAATAAACACAATCTAGGTTACTTTTATGCTCCTGTGTGACTCTGAAAGACGGTTACGAACGGCTGTGTGTGTGAGGGCTTCCCTTGTGGCTCGGCAGGTAAAGAATCTGCCTGCAACATAGGAGACCTGGGTTTGATCCCTGGGATGGGAAGGTCCTCTGGAGAAGGGAAAGGCTACCCACTCCCGTATTCTGGCCTGGAGAATTCCGTGGACTCTGTAGTCCCTGGGATTGCAAAGAGTATGAATGGCTGTGTATAAAAATGTGATTCTCATAATATGTAAATTATCTTTTTTGCTTTTATTTATTTTCTGATTTATTTTTAAACATGTAATTAAAGAGTTAAAGTTACATCAAACAGATAATGAAATTTAATTATCAGTTTAAAAAACTGTAGTTTTAGGGCAGAGGTCATTTGTTTACATGTTCAATAACAAAAATCTGGTTGTTATTTATCTAGAACTTTAACATAAAGCAATTTCTTACAACAAAATGATTTCCCCCCTGTGAAAGATGAATATAGTCATTTACCGGTATTGTTTTTTATAGGGATACACTTTAATCTGCTAATATTTTGTGATCTAATGTTACTACTGTGCTTTGTTAGGACTTCTTACTAAGATATTTGGATTATTGAATAATAAATGGTCTTTCATTTTTTCCATTTCTAATTACCTTGTTTTCCATTACAACCCCTGGCCATAAAAATGCAAATTTAATATGCAAATTATATTCACTTACAAATATATTCACAGCAGCTTTAGGTGAAAACACAACTGCCTTTCAGCTAATGCCAAATGTAAATCATGCCACTTATAAAATGAGTGTTCATAATTTTTCTTAGGAAAAGTATGTATGAACTGAGAGACTGACTGATATGTCTTGAACTTGTGACATTTGTGAACACAAAGGGCATGGGTTGAAAATCTGGATTAATCAAACACTATGTGTAGAAACTCACAGATTCAGTGATTCTCCAGATAGACACAATATTGAAAGTGAAAATCGCTTAGTCCTGTCTGACTCTTTGTGACCCCATAGACTATATAGTCCATGGAATTCTCTAGGCTAGAATACTGGAGCTGGTAGCTGTTCCCTTCTCCAAGAAATCTTCCCAAGCCTGGGATCAAACCCAGGTCTCCCGCATTGCAGGTGGATTCTTTAGCATCTGAGCCACCAGAGAAGCCCAAGAAAACTGGAGTGGGTAGCCTATTCCTTCTCCAGGGAATCTTCCCGAGTCAGGAATTGAACTGGGATCTCTTGCTCTGCAGGCAGATTCTTTACCAACTGAGCTACCAGGGAAGCCCCAGACACAATATTGAGTTATTGCAAAGATGCAAGTAATGTTTGTTCTGAACAAACATTAGAACACAAAGCTTTTATAAAAAATGCAAAATATATTGGCTCTGTCACTAGTAGAAGGTACTGTCAATAATATCCATCATGGCTGTTCAGTTCAGTTCAGTTCAGTGGCTCAGTCGTGTCAGACTCTGCGACCCCATGCACTGCAGCACGCCTTGCCTCCCTGTCCATCACTAACTCCCAGAGTTCACCCAAACCCATGTCCATCGAGTTGATGATGCCATCCAGCCATCTCATCCTCCGTCGTCCC
Source organism: Cervus canadensis (assembly GCF_019320065.1). Lineage (NCBI taxonomy): Eukaryota > Metazoa > Chordata > Mammalia > Artiodactyla > Cervidae > Cervus > Cervus canadensis. The sequence goes on from NC_057398.1 coordinate 3,936,328, forward strand.
CTTCTCCTCCTGCCCTCAATCTTTCCCCAGCATCGGGGTCTTTTCCAATGAGTCAGCTCTTCACATCAGGTGGCCAAAGTACTGGAGTTTCAGCTTCAGCATCAGTCCTTCCAATGAACACTTCAGGACTGATCTCCTTTAGGATGGACTGGTTGGATCTCCTTGCAGTCCAAGGGACTCTCAAGAGTCTTCTCCAACACCACAGTTCAGAAGCATCAATTTTTCGGTGCTCAGCTTTCTTCACAGTCCAACTCTCACATCCATACGTGACCACTGGAAAATACATAGCCTTGACTAGACGGACCTTTGTTGGCAAAGTAATGTCTCTGGTTTTTAATATGCTGTCTAGGTTGGTCATAACTTTCCTTCCAAGGAGTAAGCGTCTTTTAATTTCATGACTGCAATCACCATCTGCTGTGATTTTGGAGCCCCCAAAAATATAGTCAGCCACTGTTTCCACTGTTTCCCCATCTATCTGCCTTGAAGTGATGGGACCAGATGCCATGATTTTAGTTTTCTGAATCATGGCTGTAGTAAATTAACAAATATTTCTTGAACACTTACTAGGTGCTGAACTGTGGTAGTGCTGGGGATTCAAAGATGAGAAAATCATAAACTCTGTTCCTAAACAGCTTACTCATTTACTTAGATAGAGAAACATCTAATACATACTCAGAATTTGATGTTCAGCAATAGTGATATTACAGTGTTCATGGCTGTTAGAGGAGAGCCTGACAGATTTGCAAGGAGAAGTTGGTAAAGGCTCTATAGCGGATGTGGATGTGAGCAAAGGAGTTTCAGAAAAACATCTACTTCTGCTTCACGACTTTGCTGAAGCCTTTGACCATGTGGATCACAACAAACTGGAAAATTCTTGAAGAGGTGGTAATACCAGACCACTTTACCTGTTTCCAGAGAAACCTGTGTGTGGGTCAAGAAGCAATAGTTAGAACTAGACATGGAAAATCTGACTGGCTCAAAACTGGGAAAGGCTATATATTGTCACCCTGTTTATTTAACTTATCATCGTATGAAATACTTGGCTGGATGAATAGCAAGCTGCAATCAAGATTGCTGGAAGAAATATCAATAACCTCAGATATGCAGATGATACCACTTTAATGGTAGAAAACGAAAAGGAACTAAAGAACCTCTTGATGAGGGTGAAAGAGGAGAGTGAAAAAACTAGCTTAAAACTGAACATTAAAAAAAAACTAAGGTCAAGGTCACCACAGACAGTCCCATCACTTTATGACAGATAGAAGGGGGAAAAGTAGCAGCAGTGACAGATTTGCTTTTCTTGGGTTCCAGAATCACTGTGGACAGTACTGCGGTCATGAAATTAAAAGACGCTTGCTTGTCCAAAGGAAGAAAATAGAAGTGTTAATTGCTCAGTTGTGCCTGACTCTTTGTGACTTCATGGACTGTAGCCTGCCAGGCTTCTCTGTCCATGGAATGTCCCAGGCAAGAATACTGAGGTGGGTTTCCATTTCCTTCTCCAGGGATCCTGGACCCAGGGATTGAACCCGGGTCTCCTTCATTGCAGGAAGATTCTTTACCATCTGAGCCACCAGGAAAGCCCTCACAAGGAATGCTATGACAAACCTAGATAGTGTATTAAAAAGCAAAGACATCACTTTGCTGACAAAGGTCCATGTAGCCAAAGTATGGTTTTTCCAGTAGTCATGTACAGATGTGAGAGTTGGATCATAAAGAAGGCTGAGCGCCAAAGAATTGATGCTTTTGAATTTTGGTGCTGGAGAAGACTCTTGAGAGTCCCTTGGACAGCAAAGAGATCAAACCAGTCCATTCTAAAGGAAATAAACCCTGAATATTCATTGGAAGGACCGAAGCTGCACGACTTGGGCCACCTGATGCTCAGAGCCTGCTCATTGAATAAAACCCTGATGCTGGGAAAGATTGCTGGCAGGAGGAGAAGGGGATGACAGAGGATGAGATGGTTTAATGGCATAATCTACTCAATGGACATGAATCTGAGCAAACTCAGGGAGATAGTGGAAGACAGTGAAGCCTGGTATACTGCAGTCTGTGGGGTCACAAAGAGTCGGACACAACTTAGCAACAGAAGAGCAACAGCAAGATCTGGTCCACGTTGGTATTTAGAATGCTGTTTATATAAGGTGTGAGAGATAGAACATGATGACTGGGAATCTTCGCATGAGTCTGGAAAGGGGATTCAGGAAGGGGAGAGGTTTGGGATCAAGACTCCAGCAGGGTGGGCAGGAGACCTGTAAGTTTTTGTATGTGTAGCAGCCATGCTCAGCCTGCCTTTGAGAAACAGGCAATTCAGGTAAAAGCAGTGCTCTTAACCATCAGCGATCAGTTGTAGCGCCTTCAGAAGGCAGCCCCGCCGTGGGCCGAGACCATGCTCTCCCCGGGGAGTCTCTTGCTAGTCGCTGAGCACTGAGTAGACAGAGGCCAGCTCTGCCCGTCTGGGGCTCCTCTAACAAAGCAGTGTCCCTACGCTCCCCATTGGCTTGGCCCAGGATTTGTCAGATCTGTGTCCTGGTGTGAGGCTCTCCTGCCAAATTTCCTTTCCTCTCCCTCTTCCCTTTCTCAGGTATCAGGTCAGCACCGTGGTCTGAAGGCTCTCCCTACCCAGTCCAGCAGCCTCCTCTGTTTATTTTTCATTAAGAGCAGATAGACAGCGTCTCTTCTAACACCATGTCAGCCTCTGCTTCCAGGAGGACCCAACAGACACAGGGATATCAGTGCTTTGTAAAATCAGTGTTGCTTAGAAGGATAGTGTAATGTTAGTTCCTTGGTCATCTCCGACTCTTTGTGACCCCACGGACTGTAGCCTGCCAGGCTCCTCTCTCCATGGGATTCTTCAGGCAAGAATACTGGAGTGGGTTGTCATGCCCTTCTCCAGAGGATCTTCCCAACCCAGGGATCAAACCCCGTCTACTGCATTGCAGGCAAACTCTTTACCATTTGAGCTATAGGGAAGATCTTAGAAGCTTAGAAGAGTACTAAGTGAATCTGATGCAACTCCTATAAAATGTAAGAAATTAATTGTATGCAAATGTTAAGTGAGAGTTTTTCATAATTAATCCTATACTTCTAATGTGCTTAACATTGCTTAGTTTCTTTTAATGAAAAAGAGTTTATGCATTTTCAGCTTTTTCACTGTCATTTCACAAAGACCATCGGCTAATTTTTTTTTTGTAGTGGTTCTTCTTTATTAATTTTTGTTTATTTGGTGGTGCTGGGTCTCCGTTGCTGCATTTCTCTAGCTGTGGTGAGCGGGGTCTGCTTGTTGTGGGGCAGAGGCCGAGGGCCCTCTTGGGCCCAGTATTTGCAGCTCGCGGGCTCTGGAGCGCAGACGCAGTTGTTGTGGCGCCTGGGCTTAGTTGTCCTGCGGCATGTGGGATCTTCCTGAATCAGGGATCAAACCCACGTCCCCTGCATTGGAAGGCAGATTCTTAACCACTGGCCCCCCAAGAAAGTTCTCTTCCTATTATTTTTTAACAGAATATGCTTGATATCATTAATGATGTCTTCAATGCACAGGAGATTCACATGCGTCTGCTTTTGCATGAGATTGTGATACTGAAATAAAGGCAGTGAAGATTTTAGGTTTCTATTCTGCTATCCTTTAGAATTCATGACCCCAGCATCTCTAAACTTATAATTGGATTTGAATCCCTGAGATACTTGTTTTCATTTCTCCCTCTTTTTATATTTTCTGTTTCTTTTTTGAAAATCTTCAGTTCAGTTCAGTTCAGTTGCTCAGTCATGTCTGACTCTTTGCGACCCCATGAATCGCAGCACGCCAGGCCTCCCTGTCCATCACCAACTCCCGGAGTTTACTCAAACCCATGTCCATCGAGTTGGTGATACCATCCAGCCATCTCATCCTCTGTCATTCCCTTCTCCTCCTGCTCCCAATCCCTCCCAGCATCAGGGCTTTTTCCAGTGAGTCAACTCTTCGCCTGAGGTGGCCAAAGTACTGGAGTTTCAGTTGAAAATCTTAGGTGTATTCTATTACTGGCTCATCAATAGGCAACTAAAGAATTGACCTGAAAAAACCAGAAGTTCTGTAGATATCATCTCATATCTGTTACAGTGGCTTTTATAAAAAAGATAGCAAATGGTGGCCAGGATGTGGATAAAAAGGAAGCTTGTGTACTGTTGGTGGGACTGTAAACTGTTACAGCCACTGTGGAAAATAGTATGGGACTTCCTCAAAAATTAAAAATAGAGCTACCATATGATCCAGCAATTCCACTTTTGGGTATTTTTCCAAAGAAAAGACAATCACTGTTTCAAAAAGATATCTGTATCTCCATGTTCAGTGTAGCATTATTGACAATAACCAAGACATGGAAGCAACCTGTGTCCATCAGTAGGTGAAGAAATAAAGATGAAACATACATATATATATCATGGAATATTTGTCAACCATAAAAAAGAAGAAAGAAAATGGAAGAAATCCTTCCACAAACAAATCCAAATCTGTTTGTGACAATTTGCATGGACCTTGACGGCATTATGCTAAGTGAAATAAGTCAGAGAAAGAAAAATACTATATGATCTCATTTGTATATGGAATCTAAAAAATAAATCCAAACTTGTAGAAAAAGAGGTCAGATTTGTGGTTACTGGGGGTAGGAGGTGGGGGGAGTGGGAGTTGAAGGAAGGTGGTCAAAAGGAGAAACGTCCGGCTCTAAGGTGCGTAAGTAGCACGGATGCAATGCACGTCGTGATGGCTATGGTCCGCGCTGCTGTCTGATACGGGGAAGTTGTAGAGAGAGTAAATCCTGAGAGCTCTTATCAGAAAATTTTTTTTCTCTTTCAGCTTTTTCTTTTTATTGTATCTACGTGAGATGATGGGTGCAAGCTAAACTCACAGTGGTGATCATCCCACAATATATGTGAGTCAGACCACTACGCTGCACACCTTAAACTCACACAGTGATGCATGTCAGTCATATGGGCTTCTGAGGCGGTGCTAGTGGTGAGGAACGCACTTGCCAATGCAGGAGACATAGAGATGCAGGTCTGATCCCTGGGTCAGGAAGATCCCCTGGGGGAGGGCATGGCAACCCACTCCACTATTCTTGCCTGGAGAATCCCATGGTCAGAGGAGCCTGGCAGGCTACACTCCATAGAGTCTTACAGAGTCAGACAAGACGGAAGTGACTTAGCACATACCCATGCATATCAATTATATCTGTAAAACTGCTTTGAGGGGGAAGTTATCCTCAAGTAATTGTATATTTGCTAGCAGGTTGTTTTTTTTTTTTTTTTTGATATTGTGTCTGTGATTCTTCTCACAAAATACTTTACATAGTTGATAAGTGGTATCTGTTTAATATGTTACATACCGAATCATACTTTGTGTCATTTCCTGGATATTTGAGTATAGTTTTATGAATGTGTGTGCATCTGTGTGTTTTACACTATTTTGGTATACTGCAAGTGAGAACAGCTGAAAATAACGTGTCAAAGAAGGGTATTGTCAGCACAGAAATGTGTTTGTTAAATCACTGCACATTTGTTGATGTCGTTGTTGAGTTAACCTCTGTATCTGCACTGGTTTCCCAGGGGGCCTCACACACTAGCACGAACTGGATGGCTTAAAGCAACAGAAAATTGCCTCCTCGCAGCTCTGGAGGCAGAAGGGCCCCAGTCCAGGGGTCGGCGGGTGTGGTCTCTCCGCAGGTTTTCAGGGTCGTCTGCCCCATGCCTCTCTCCGAGCCCCTGGTGTTCCTTGGCTGGTAGAAGTGTTGCTGTAAAGTCTGCCTCTGTCATCGCAAGGAGTTTTCCTGTGTGTCTGTCTGAGGCTCAGAAGAAAGTTAGTCTTAGGCTGATAACGTCTACAAAGACCCTGTTTCCAAATAAGATGACATTCATAGGAGTCCAGGGCTAGCACTGCAACAGTTCTTTCTGGATGACACAATTCAACCCGTAGTAGTGTGTAAAACTACATGTTTGCCATTACTTTTAAGTTTATGGATGGCTTTGATATGTTTTCTCTTTTGATTTCAAAGATGCTACTTCTTTCACATCACCCTCCTCATGATGATTTCAAAGAAGTTATTATGACTCATAAGTGTTTCATCTTTAATCCTGGAACCATTAATATTTATTGTTAGTATCTGAGATACCACTGCTTAACTAATTAAACCAATACAACATGAAGTAGTTTAAATATTCTGAACATTTATATCAAAATGTTAATCATTGTACCCCCGTGTTCATGACAGCACTATTTAAAATAGCTAGGGCGAGGAAGGAACCTAGGTGTCCATTGACTGAGAATGGATAAAGGAGTTGTGTTACATGTATACAATGGTATGTTACTCAGCTGTGAAAAAGAATGCATTTGAGTCAGTTCTAATGAGGTGGATGAACCTAGAGCCTATTTTACAGAGTGAAGTAAGTCAGAAAGAGAAGAACAAATTGTGTATATTAATGCATGTGTGTGGAATCTAGAAAGATGGCACTGATAGCCTCTATGCAGGGTGGCAGTAGAGACGCAGATACAGTGAGCAGACTCGGGGACATAGCCGGGGAAGGCAGGGGGGGGGGGGGATGCATCGAGAGGCTAGGATGGAAACACAGACACTACCGTGTGTAAACTAGATAGCCACTGGGAGTTTGCTCAAGTCTGGTGCTCTGTGAAAAGTTAGAGGGGTGGGATGGGGCGGGAGATGGGAGTCAGATACAAGAGGGAGGGGACATATGTATGCCTATGGCTGATTGATGCTGATGAAGGGCAAAAACCAACACAGCATTGTAAAGCAGTTATCCTCCAATTAAAAATAAATACATTTAAAAAAATGTTAATCATCTGGTACTCCAATTATTCTCTCTTCCATATCTGTCTCAATCTCTGGAATCTCTCAAAATAGGAATTGGACCATTACATCATTTTCGGTTCCCTTTTTCTTAAATATCCTAAAGTCATATAGGCTTTGGGTTAAATTTCACATCCTGTTGTAAACATGGATTTCTTGACATAGAATCTTGCATCTCATTGACACAGGAAAGACGGGCTGTGATGTGAGAAGGAGATAGACTTGGACAGAACGGGATCCAAGCCCTGTTCTGCTACTAGAAACTTTGCAACCTTGAACCTCGCCTGTAAGGTGGTGCTAGTTGTTTGGAGGATTAAGTCACAGCAGCTAATGTAGTTTATTAGCTTAAGTGCTAATAGCTTCTGTAGCCTCATTATATGCCGAGCGTTGTTCTAGGTGCTTTACAGGTATTACCCTAAGTAACTTTTACATAACATACTCAAGAAGTTCTTTTATTACCTGTATTTTAAAGAAGGGAAACAGACTCAAGAAGGTTTTGTAGCTTTCCTGCGGTTAATCAGCTAGTTGTGATAAGGCTGGAATTTGAATATGAGCATGCAGGTTTCAAAGTCCACGCTCGCAGTAACACCACCCTGCCTTTCCAAGTCATTTATTGCAGGGCCTGACCTAGTGGTGTGTGTGCCTTTTGGCTGTTTATGCGGAGATGTATTTAGAACATCTGTGTATCTGTGGTTTAATGGTAATGCTGGTTTGCTGTAAAACTAGAGCTAAGAAGGCACTGAAGACCCTAAATTCAGAAAAAAAAAATTTTACATTAAAAAAAATTAAGCATGTCTTTGGAAGAATGTAGAAACTATTCTCTGCAACTGACCAATATTATTTTCTTTTTAATTCATTTACTTTTGAAGATGCCTAACTTTCCCCATCCCTTTTGTGAATGGCTGCCAGGCCATAGTCTTTAATATGTACTAATGATTATGAGTGTGTGTGTGTGTGTGTGTGCATGAGCACATGTATGTATACATGCACATGTGAGCTTTGGGGAGGGCGTACACTTTGCATGGGGAATGTTTAAGTCACTCTCAAGACTTTGAAACTGTTCAGCAACACCTAAGTGGCCTGATAACACTACGAATGCACTAGAACAAGAAATGCCCTCTTCACATCCACAGGAACAAGGCGCGCTGTACTCTAGGGATCAAACACTGCCTTCGATGAGCTAATCTTGTAACTGCAGCATTCACCAGGGAGCAAAGTGTAAACAACTGGAAAGGAAATTGAGCTGGGGTGACAGTCCGGTTCCTCAGACTGTGCAGCGGTAGGACGCGGGCTTGTTTGCTTAAGGGGCCGTGAAGAGTTCATCTCTGGCTCTTGGCACCAGATAGTGGGGGGCCACTCTCTGAGGAGGGGCCCAGGGAGTCTGCGAGGAGGTAAATCAAAAGCGTCTGGCACGTCCGAGCATCGGGCTGTGGGAAGCCCCAGCCTCGCGGCTGATAACTTATCTCTGTCCTTGCCCTGAAGTTGGATTATGGTATTTAAAATATAGACAGAGTAAATTTTGTGTTTGTGGTATTTATACAGATTTGAATCTTCTAAAAATTCAAGTTATATTTCTTTTGAATTAACAAATAGAATTTAGCAGCATGTGCTCATTTTTAATTTTTTTAAATTGAAGTATATTTACAGTGTTGTGATGATTGTATTTCAAACTCACCAAAATATAAAGAAAATAAAATGACACCCAGTTAGATATAATAGATGGCAAACCACCTACTTAACATATTTTTTCTTCCTTCTCCTCTTCCTCTAAAAAAATTTATATAAAAATTTAGGTTAAAATTTATATAAAAATTTAGATTTCACCTAAACCTCTACTCATTTCTCCCAGCTGCCCCAGATTATTTGGAAACAAGTTATAGCGATCACAGTGATCATATCACTTCATACATGCATCTTAAAAATTAATATCTAAAAGATAAAGAATATTTAAATGTGTCCACAATATCATCATCTCATCTAAATAACAGTAATTCCTTAAATCCTCAAATATCCATTCAGTATTCAAATTTTCCTGTTTTCTTCTATAATACAAGTAGTCTCTTCATTTGAATCAGAACCAAAGTAATGTCCATCCATTGCAATTGATTGACGTCTACTAAGTCTCTTATAATCTGTAGATGTCTTACCCCGTGTCTGTTGTCTTCCTGGCAATTTGCTTGGTGAAGAAGCCCACACTGCAGATTTTGATGATTGCATCCAAGTGGCTCCATGTACTATTTTCCTTTGTTTTTTCGTAAATTGGGAATTGGATCTAGAAGTTTAAGCGGATAGAAACTCTCTTTATAGCAAGAATATTTCACTGGTATCTTGTGTACTTTTATGAAGGGCACATGATGTTGGCTTGTCTTTCATTTAGGATTAATGCTCAGAGTATCATCTTCTCTTTAAAGAAATAAGATGTTATCGATACAAAGTTCCATCCCACCTCTCATTCCGTCCCCAGAGGTAACTGCTACCCTGAATTTCCTGTGTTTCATTTCCATACATATTTTTATCCCTTGATTATATAAGCATATTCTTCTAAACAAGTTTTAAAATACATGTTTAAAATACATGTTTTAAATTTTTACACAATTGGTATCATACAGCATGAATGTATTTGCAGCTTCTTTGGGGATGTATCTATGTTAAAATACAAGGACCTAATTCATTTATTTTTAACCACATTTCAGTATTGCATTGTATGAATGGACTCTCGTTTATTTATCAGTTTGTCTAATTGTGGACAGATGTGCCAATTTCACTTCCCCCTGTTATGAACAGCACTTCAACAAATACTCTTGTACCTGAGTCCTTGTGTGTGTGTATTCTAGTTCCTCTGGGATTGATACTGGAAAGGGAAATTTCTGGTTTATAGTGGAGCTGGCTTGGGCTGGCTTCGGAGAGCCTGTTGTTACATTTTCATTTTCAAAATTTTTGTGAACTGAATTTTAAACACAGACATTATTAAATTATATAAACTTGCAAGTAAATTATGTTAAAAACAAAGGCAATAAATACCCAAAGACCATCACTTACTGATTATTTTCTGGTAATTTACTATGCTTTTTATGTACATACTACCATTATCTGTTCTCTTGAGGTTATTTACATCTGCTTTATCTGTTTGGAGGAAGTACTGTATAACAGTGTGATTCTGCTTATCTCTTCCCAGCTCTGCGCTGAGTGGCACCACGCTGGTAGCTTGAAGTCAGTCGTGGTGGGAGTGTTCACATCACAGAAATTGGGCCCTGCTGCAAATCAGGACTTAATTTAGTGTTTTGTTGATGGTCTAGACTCAAGAAGGCAAGGGGGGGAATGTTAATCACGCAGATTCATCTTAAAAACATCTTGTGTCTGCAGTCCTTACATTGTGAATAGCCCCCAAAGTGAGAAAATCATCTTTCAGTCTTTCAAGCACTATTATCCAGTAACATATCCAAAGTCACATTTGATGGTCACGGTACAATTCCTTGGAAGGTGATGGACTGTCCAGTGAATGATGGCACAATTTAGAGGCCTAATTTGCACCACACTAAAAAAAAATTGTTTGTGGATGAAAGATCTCAAAGCACCAGCAGTTTTTCTTTTGAAAGGAAACAGAGGAAGTCTTTGTGGCCAACAGAGCAGGCCCCTCTCAGATCCATTTTCAAGGAAGGTCTTGTTGTCATGTTGTTCGGTCGCTCAGTCATGTCCGACTCTTTGCGACTCCATGGATTGCAGCTCGGCAGGCTCCCCTGTCCTTCACTATCTCCCAGAGTTTGCTCAAACTCATGTCCATTGAGTCGGTGATGCCATCCAACCATCTCATCCTCTGTCATCCCCTCCTCCTCCTGCCTTCAATCTTTCCCAGCATCAGGGTATTTTCCAGTGAGTCAGCTCTTTGCATCAAGTGGCTCAAGTATTGGACTTTCAGCTACAGCATCAGTCCTTCCAGTGAATATTCAGGGTTGATTTCCTTTAGGATTGACTGGTTTGATCTCCTTGCAGTCCAAGGGACTCTCAAGAGTCTTCCCCAACACCACAGTTCGAAATGGCTGTCAGGCTTCAGTGGTCAGCTTTTGGACCCAAGTTCATACTGTTCTTGGGGAGGTCACCAGCCAATGCCTGAGTAAGGTGGTAATTCAAACCATTTCCACCCCATGATGGACTCTGCAGAGGGGCAGCCTTTGCCCTGGAGTTCCCATCGGGCTGGCAGAGACTCTGTCAAAGTCTGCATTGTGTTCTGACGGTCCCCTGCCCAAGCTTACTTTCAATCCGTTTCTTTCTTAGGTGTAATGCCCCAGGGAACCCTCTGCACACCTGACTTCATTTCAGGGTCCGCTTCTCCTTGAGGAACCCACCTGCAACCCGCTTTATGACTTTGGCTTAGGAAAGGATTGTTCCTTTATGAGTTAAACAGTTCTACAACGTACGTCCATTATATTTTTGTCGGAATGACTGATCGTGTCATAGTATGGCTTGCATACAATTTTCTTCTGGACCCTGAATTCAGACCAGGTTCTCAATGTGTGTATTTGCCAAACTGTTAGGAGTCCTTGTCTTTGGGTAGTGAGATATTGGCTGAAAATGTTCTAGTTGCATATCCATATTTTTCCTTGCTCTCCAACAAACTCGTTCTACTTCTTTTGTTGTTGTTGTCAAATATGTCTTTATTTGGCTGTGCCAGGGCTTAGTTGCAGCATGTAGGATCTTTGATCTTTGTTGCCACCTGTGGGATCTTTAGTTGTGGCATGTGGGATCTAGTTTCCCAACCAGGGATCAAACCCGGGCCCCCTGCACTGGGAGCTCAGAGTCTTAGCCACTAAACCACCAGGAAAGTCCCATTTATTCTACTTCTATGAGTTATGTAAAAAAGTATTTTTCTTTGCTATGAGTGTTTGTGGCAATAGCTGGGAGCTTGATAGCTAATTCTACTCAATAATTCATTGAGAAACTGCAAGTTGTCAAGTTTTGTTCTAAAACAGCAGGAGATTTAAATACCAGCAAGAGTGTCCTTGGGCTTCTCCGGTGGCTCAGACGGTAAAGAATCTACCTGCAATGTAGGAGACCCAGGTTAGACCCCTGGGTTGGGACGATCCCCTGGAGAAGGGGATGGCAACCCACTACAGTATTCTTGCCTGGAGAATCCCTTGGACAGAGGAGCCTGGTGGACTCCAGTCCACGGGGTCGAAAAGAGTTGGACACAACTAAGCGAGTAACACTTAACACTAAGATTGTCCTTGCTCCCAAGGATCATGAGAACGAGACCAAGGCAGGAGACGCTTTGTAGGGTTGCTTTGGTCAGCTCCTTGTGTTCTACCTTAATTCCTTTTGGTCAGACTAACTTTGTTGAGAAACTTGTTTCAGTTTCAGGCAGTGGCTTCAAACATCTAGAAACTTACTGTCTGTGTTGACTTAAGGGAAGAAGTCATTCTTTTTTGGTTGACTTAACGGTCTTTCTTGGGCTTCCCAGGTGGTGCTAGTGGTAAAGAATCCACTTGCTAGTGCAGGAGATGTAAGAGACGTGGGTTTGATCCCTGGGTCGGGAAGATCCCCTGGAGGAAGGCATGGCAACCCACTCCAGTATTTTTGCCTGGTGAATCCCCATGGACAGAGGAACCTGGCGGGCTCTAGTCCATGGGGTCACAAAGAGTCAGACATGACTGAAGTGACTGAGCACACACACGGACAGGGATATTATTGGTAGTGACCTCATTAGTTTAGGGGCTTTCCTGGTGGCTCAAATGGTAAAGAATCTGCCTGCAATGCAGGAGACCCAGGTTCGATCCCTGGGCCAGGAAGAACCCCTGGAGAGGAGAATGGCCACCCACTCCAGTATTCTTGCCTGAAGAATCCCATGGACAGACCATGGGGTCAAAAAGAGTCAGACATGACTGAGCGACTAACACTCTCACTTTCTTTCATTAGTTTAGTGTGAGGAAAAATGCAATGATACCAGTAATAATAATAATAATAATAATACAAGCAGTGCTCCTGTCCTGAGATCCCTTTCTTAATCTGACAAAAGAAGCTCTCTCCTTTCTAGAGTGGCAGGAAGATGAGCGCCATACAGTTAGAAATGGGAGTAGGAATAAGCTTTGCAGCATCACCTGGCAATAAACTGACACAATTTTTAAAAGCTCTTTAGATTCATACCGAGTGAAGAATGAGTATGGAGGAAGGCAAAGGAAACAGTTGTGTCCTAAGACTTTGGAATAAGCTGGCCCCAAGTCCCTAATGACAGAGAGAAGTATGTGTGTGATGCGGCCAGTGGCAGAGACTAATCTCAGTGACAGTGATGATTTAGGGTCCAGCATAGCACAGTCGTTAGTTCTGTGTGTACATTGTAACAGCCCACATTAGAATTAGACCAGATACTCCAGCTCATCTCAGCCAACCTTCAAAAGAAAGCTAATCAGAAGAAGGGCTGGGGGAGAGGAGAGAGGACCAGTTTTATGTGTAACCTGTCAGGGCAGTAGTCTCTGAATTTCATCTTTCCAAACAGAAAAGATGGCTTATTGTTTTCCTTGTAGACCCATCTCACAGCTGGCAATGTCCCCAAAACTCAATTTATTCTCTAGGGTCTTGGAAGCAGAAAAAGACAAAGAAGCGTCTTTTGTTGCGGTCACTCAGAGGACACGGAATGAATATCTTGTGCAGCTGTAGTGACAAGGGAAACACCTACGGAAGCTTCGGTGCTGTTTCTGTGTTTGGGCTCGTTCTAAAGGGGAGAGGCTTGAGAAAAGGCAATCGCCAAAGTATTTCATAGACTGTTTAGTTGCATTGTGTTGAAACTCTCAAGCCAGTGTCGGCTAAAGAAAAACACGCAACGGGAGAGGTGTGAGTTGAGGTCATGCCCTGGCTTACTTAGGACACCAGGCTGGGACACGGGCTCTCTGACGCGGTGAGAAGGTGTCCTGGAGACGTGAGGGTGGGAGGTCAGCGTACCTGCAACTCTGGCCAAAGGGAGACGTGTAGCCGAGCACAGGAGAAGGTTGCTGCCTGTCACCAGGAACAGACCTCTTAGTTAAAGGCGTTCATGCTTTCCTAAGTATGGGAACATGCAAGCATCCCGGTTCATAAAACTTTTTTTATGAAAATCCTGAAAATATCGATTGGAAGACCTGTTCTGCCAGTTTTCCCAGTGTGCAGACCTCCCTGACCTCCACCCTACACGCCTCTTAGGTGTGTTGAAGGTCAATGACCATGGTGGCCAGTGACTCAGTCCTTGTAGAACTGGGTGCTGAGCAACATTCTTGAGCTGGCACCAGGTATTGGGGAGGAGGAAACTGCAAAGCTGTAAGTTCCCAGAAGCTTTCTGTAGTGCTTATAGAGATTAAAATGATGTCCGCTCTCACACCCAGGCTTGAAGTCTAATTCAGGACCTGAAACCCCTGACAAGTCAAGGGACTGCCTCTGCACACCTCCACACACTTCCCAGACCTGAGACTCCATCAGAGATTAGCTATCTCCTGATCCCTCACCTAGCAAAGCTATTGTTTTCATCTATCTAACATACATCCCCCCCACATCTGTATTTATCTGAAAATCAAATATATCTTGTCTTGATGGCTCATTATTATGCAGTTGACAGTATTTCTGCCTTTCTTGGTGGTAAATAAAATCCATTTTACAATAGATTAAGCAAATAATTTCCCCAGTGGCTGAGTGGTAAAGAATCCACCTGCCAATGCAGGAAACGCAAGAGACGTGGGCTCGATCCCTGGATCAGGAAGGTCCCCTGAAGGAAGGCGTGGCAACCTACTCCAGTATTCTTGCCTGAAGAACCTCATGGACAGAAGAGCCTGGCCGGTTCCCGTCCATAGGGCTGCAGAGAGTCGGTCACCACTGAGCCTGAGCGTGAGGTCAATAATAATAACATCTGCTCGTTTAAAAAAATTGTCTATTTTATTTGACTGCACTGGGTCTTAGTTGTGGTACAGGGGATCTTTAGTGACAGCTTGTGGTATCTTTATTTCCGGGACCAGGGATTGAACCCAGGACCCCTGCATTGGGAGCATGGAATCTTAACCCCTGAACCATCAGGGAAGTCTCTCAGCTCCATTTTTGAGGCGCTTCTTTGTACTAGTCACTGTACTTTGCAAATTAGTATCTTATCTCACCCAACTGTAACAAAAATATTTGAGAATCTCACAAAAATGTATGAGGATCTCACATATTTGAAAACAGACTGGGAGACCTTACCTCAAAAGAGCTAAGGGCTTCCAGAATCTAAGTCTACCTGGATCCAAACTCAGTTCTCATTCCACCACATTACATTTCCTCTGAAGATAACAGCTGGCTCATTCTATCCAGCTCTGATAAATGCAGTAGTGATAACAACACCACCGTGGTATGATGATGACAGCCGCCAACACTTCTACGGCTTTTATACAATGAACGTGTTGTATGTATACATACACACACACACACACACACACACAGCACACAGTCACACACTCCTGTAATGCATCACGCCTCCATAAAGAAAGTACCATGTGCCATTACTGACCTCACTTCACCGAAGAGAAAGCTGAAGCACAGAGACCCTTCCTGCTGCCCAAGGGCACCCAGCTACGCAATGATGGAGCCAGAGCTGAGCCCAGCAGGGAGCGTGGCTCCAAGGCCTGGACGGACCATCTCAGTCACACAGTAGGATGGCAGTCGACACCGGGGAGCTGTCCTCTCTGCAAGAGCTCACTGCCCCCCGTCCGCGGGCTCCGAGCACTATTTGAATGACAGTTTTCAGGAAGCAGGTCCATTTACATTCTAGTTTATGATCATTTTCCCTCAGGCCCCACGTGCCCAAAGATAGAACAGCTCTTTGTAGGTTGTGAAAGATAAATACCTAATGGTACTCCTTGAAGAGATTTTATTCAATTATCTGGGCTTAGCCATACTCAAACTGTAATGTAAATTCCAGAGTGGAAGAAGGGGATGAGCCTATTTTGTACTTAACAGGAGCTAAAAATTATTTTGCTTAGGTTACACCTATCATCCTTCTAACAAACTGTCTTTTTTTAAAAAAATTATTATTAAAAATTTTAGTATTTTTAATGTTTAGAAATTTACAAAATTGCTTGTTTCTTTTTAGCTATCTGGGTCTTCATTTCTGTGCACGGGCTTCTCGTTGCTGACTCCTCGTGCTGGAGAGTGCGGGCTGGACAGTGCGGCGGGCTTCAGGAGCTGTGGCAGAGGGCTTCGCGGCTCTGCACCACGTGGAATCTTCCCGGACCAGGGACTGAACCCGCGTCCCCTGTATTGGCAGTTGTACTCTCACCCACTGACGCACCAGGGAAGCCGCTAACAAGCTGTTCTGGTTCTCATATCACAGACGAAGGTGCTGAATAAATGTTGAGACGTGAAATCATGTGAATGGAGTCACATCAGTTGTGACAGAACAGGTGTGTCTGTGGCCACAGCCATTACACAGTCGGCAGCCAGAGTGGGATCCACTTAGGGGAAGGAATGAAGGGGAGAAATCTCAACTGGAGGAGAACGTGGGCCCCGGTGAGTCCCTCGGCTTCATCTGGGGCGTAAAGACCCTGCCAGAAGCTGCGAACGTTGTGTGAGGAGACACCTGCCAGCAGGAGGAACTTGCAGTTGAGGACCGCTGCTGCTGCCGAGTCACTTCAGCCGTGTCCGAGTCTGTGCGACCCCATAGACGGCAGCCCACAGGCTCCCCCGTCCCTGGGGTTCTCCAGGCAAGAACCCTGGAGTGGGTCACCATTGCCTTCTCCAGCCAGCTGAGGACAGCGGCCCCCAAAGAGTGAAGCTCTTCTGCAGGAGGGAGAGGTAAGCTTGGTGAACATTTTATCTCATAATGCTCAGTTTTGAAAGACCATATGTGAAATCTGAACCTGATTGGAAGCAGTGTGAAGCCATTCCTGCAAGTACCTAAGAAGTACCCGGAGGCTACTGTCATAATTAATAAAATGGTTAGTGAGTGAACTTGAGACAGCACATCTATTAAACTGCCGCTGAGAAGAATGGAAATTTTAGAGTTAAATTTCAAAATCTGGCGAACAATATTAACAGTTTGTCCAAGTTTTTACCACAAATCTGCTGCTTTCAAAAAATAGCCAAAATTCTTCAAAATAATGCCCAGACAACTGAAAAGGCCAGCATGTGATTTATAACATGCCACTGAACTTGAAGAGCATTGGGAGGAGATTTACTTAAACCTCATGAAGATGATGATTTAGAGGAGGGAAAGGAGCCGGTCGTGTGGATAGAGTGAGGAAGGTTACTGCAGAAGGGCCTGTGTTGTCTCCCGTGGGAAAAACCAGAAGCTGGGCGGCTCTGCAGTCCATCAGCTTGTCTCAATGGCCCCATCACCCTAAAAAGTGCAGGTCAGCGCTGGACTTTGCAGAGCTGAGACGGACTTCGCCTCCCGCCCAGGCAGCTCTACCTTCCGTCCTAATCACCATGGGGTAGAATCGGCAATGAGCTGGAGCTGAGATTTGGAACAGAGCGCTGTGCAGTAACACGCCAGCTGGAGCAGAAAGTCCATGAAACATACATTTCTTGGAAAATGACCCTGGTTTCTGGCGGTTATTACTGTGAATGAGAATACTTTAGCACTTCAACCCAAAATGACATAGCAGGATTTTTTTTTTTCTCCAAACTCCTCCACAGTATGTTTTGTTCTGTGTTTATCCCTGACTCACAATTGCAGGCAAGTTTTAATCATACTTATTCCTGAATAACTTTGAAGGTGTCTGTGCTATAAAACAATATACAACTTTATTGTGTACTATTTATTTTTTAAACTTTAAACTTTTTCCTCCTCACTCTGATGATGTTTCTTTTCAAGAAAGAATATTGTAAATATATTTCTACGAAACATTTAAAAATGAAAAACACAATAAACTGAGAATCTGCCAATGTTTACCATTTAAACAGTTCCATTTTTAAGGGTAGAATTCCTATGGCACAATAGCCTAACCTAGAGAAAGTGTTAGTCACTCAGTCAAGTCCAACTCTTAGTGACTCCATGGACTGTAGCCTGCCAGGGTCCATGGAATTCTCCAGGCAAGAATACTGGAGCCAGTTGCCATTCCCTTCTTCAAGGGATCTTCCTGACCCAGGGGTTGAGCCTGGGTCTCCTGCATTGCAGGCAGATTCTTTACCATCTGAGTCATCAGGGAACCCCTAGAACCTCATGTAATTAGGACCCCTCAGAGTAGAAAAGACAGGCAAGGAAGAAGTGAAATACTTTTGGCGTTTTGCTGACTTAATCCTTTGGGGTGGTGGCACAGTGGAGAACCTGAATAATTCCAGCTTATTCTAGAGTAAGAGTCATAGGTGACTTCTGATGCAGAAATTAGGGTTCCTCATTAAAAGTCTAGAGATAATTAGATTGTGACCTGGAATTTGTGCAATCGGACAGAATAAAAGACAAATGTCACATTTTTCAGTGTAGGGACTTTGTTGTTTGCCTCCATGTATTTTTTTTTTAATTAAAATTTTTTTTTTGGCTACACTGGGTCTTCACTGCTGTGAAAGGGCTTCTCTTGTTGGGTTCAGTTGACCCACCACGTGTGGGATCTTAGTTCCTCAACCAATGATCGAACCATGTCCCCTGCATTGAAAGGTGAATTCTTAACTGTTGGACCACCAGGGAAGTCCTGTACCCATGTATTCCCTTTTATTTTTAGTCTTTGTTGAATTTGTTACCATATTACTTCTGTTTTTTATGATTTGATTTTTTTTCTTTTTGGCCTCGAGGCCTATGGTGTCTTAACTCCCCAACCAGGGGTTGAACCCACACCCCCTGCATTGGAAGGTGAAGTCTTAAACTGGACTGCCATGAAAGTCCAACCTCCATGTATTCTTGTATTCTCTCAATTGACCTTTAAAAAGTAAGTGGTGAATACTGACACCACTATTATTCAACATAGTTTTGGAAGTCCTAGTTACAGCAATCTGAGAAGAAAAAGAAATAAAAGGAATCCAGATCAGAAAAGAGGAAGTAAAGCTCTCTCTGCTCGCAGATGACATGATACTGTACACAGAAAACCCTAAAGATATTATCAGAAAATTACTAGAGCTAATCAGTGAATTTAGCAAAGTCATAGGATACAAAATCAATACACAGAAATTACTTGCATTTCTATATACTAACAATGAAAAATCAGAAAGAGAAATTAAGAAATCAACCCCATTCACCACTGCAACAAAAAGAATTAAATATCTAAGAATAAGCTTACCTAAGGAGACAAAAGAACTGTACACAGAAAATTATAAGACACTGATGAAAGAAATCAAAGACCACATAAACAGATGGAGAGATATTCCATGCTCCTGGGTAGGAAGAATCAATATTGTGAAAATGACTATACTACCAAATGCAACCTACAGATTCAGTGTGATCCCTATCAAATTGCCAATGGCATTTTTCACAGAACTAGAACAAAAAATTTCACAATTTATATGGAAACACAAAAGACCCCGAATAGCTAAAGAGTCTCGAGAAAGAAGAATGGAGCTGGAGGAATCAACCTTCCTGACTTCAGATTATACTACAAAGCTACAGTCATCAGGACAGTATGGTACTGGCACAAAAGAGGACATATAAACCAATGGAACAAGACAGAAAGCCCAGAAATAAACCCCACGCACCTGTGGGTACCTTATCTTTGACAAAGGAGACAAGAATATACAATGGGGCAAAGACAGCCTCTTCAATAAATGGTGCTGGGAAAACTGGATAGCTACATGTAAAAGAATGAAATTAGATCACTTCCTAACACCATACACAAAGATAAACTCAAAATGGATTAAAGACCTAAATGTAAGACCAGAAACTATACAACTCTTAGAGGAAAACATAGGCAGAACACTCGATGACATAAATCAAAGCAAGATCCTCTATGACCCACCTTGAGTAATGGAAATAAAAACAAAAATAAACAAGTGGGACCTGATTAAACTTAAAAGGTTTTGCACAGCAAAGGAAACTATAGGCAAGGTGAAAAGACAACCCTCAGAACGGGAGAAAATAATAGCAAATGAAACAACTGACAAAGGATTAATTTCCAAAATATACAAGCAGCTCATACAGCTCAATACCACAAACACAGCCCAATCAAAAAATGGGAAAAAGATCTAAACAGACATTTCTCCAAAGGAGACATACAGATGGCTCACAAACACATGAAAAGATGCTCAACATCGCTCATTATTAGAGAAATGCAAATCAAAACTACAAAGAGATATCACCTCACACTGGTCAGAATGCCCCTCATTAAAAAGTCTACAAACAACAGATTCTGGAGAGGGTGTGGAGAAAAGGGAACGCTCTTGCACTGTTGGTGGGAATGTACATTGATACAGCCACTGTGGAAGACAGTATGGAGATTCCTTAAAAAACTAGGAATAAAATCACCATATGACCCAGCAATCCCACTCCTAGGCATATACCCTGAGGAAACCAAAATTGAAAAAGGTACAAGTATCCCATTGTTCATTGCAGCACTGTTTACAATAGCTAGAACATGGAAGCAAACTAGATGTCCATCAACAGATGAATGGATAAAGAAGTCGTGGTACATATACACAATGGAATATTACTCAGCCATAAAAAGGAACACATTTGAGTCAGTTCTCATGAGGTGGATGAACCTAGAGCCTACTATGCAGAGTGAAGTAAGTCAGAAAGAGAAAGATAAATATCACATACTAACACATACATATGGAATCTAGAAAAATGGTGCTGAAGAATTTATTTGCAGGGCAGCAATGGAGAAACAGACAGAGAATAGACTTACGGACATGGGGAGAGGGGAGGAAAGGGTAACATGGAAATTTTCAATACCATATGTAAAATAGATAGCAAATTCCATTTTATTGTATGTCTCAGGAAACTCAAACAGGAGCTCTGTATCAACCTAGAGGGGTGGGATGGGTAGGGAGATGGGAGGCAGGTTTAGGAGAGAGGAAATATATGTACACCTGTGGCTGATTCATGTTGAGGTTTGACAGAAAACAACAAAAATCTGTAAAGCATTTATCCTTTAATTAAAAAATAAAATTTTTTAAAAAAGAAAGTGGTGAATATTAATACAAATAACTTAAAAATGGAAATTCCTTTTGGAGTTTAAGACCCAAGTGCTTGTCACAGCTCTCCCATTGCACAGTTTGGTCTCTGAGACTCCATTTTATTTTGTTTTACTTTTGTTTGTTTAACTTGATTTATTCGGGCCACGTTAACTGTATATGTCTACTCTTGTGCTTTAAGCAAGGTGAAAAGACAACCCTCAGAGTGGGACAAAGTAATAGCAAATGCAACTGACAAAGGATTAATTTCCAAAATATACAAGCAATATATTTTATTGCAATATATATCTTACAGCTCAATACCAGAAAAAGAAACAGTTATGACCAATCTAGACAGCATATTAGAAAGCAGAGACGATACTTTGCCAACAGAGGTCCGTCTAGTCAAGGCTATGGTTTTTCCAGTAGTCATGTATGGATGTGGAAGTTGGACTATAAAGAAAACTGAGTGCAGAAGAATTGATGCTTTTGAACTGTGGTGTTGGAGAAGACTCTTGAGAGTCCATTGGACTGCAAGGAGATCCAACCAGTCCATCCTAAAGGAGATCAGTCCTGGGTGTTCATTGGAAGGACTGATGTTGAAGCTGAAACTCCAATATCTTGGCCACCTGATGCGAAGAGCTGACTCATTGGAAAAGACCCCGATGCTGGGAAAGATTGAGGGCAGGAGGAGAAGGGGATGACAGAGGATGAGATGGTTGGATGGCATCACCGACTCAATGGACATGAGTTTGAGTAAACTCTGGGAGTTGGTGATGGACAGGGAGGCCTGGCGTGCTACAGTCCATGGGGTGGCAAAGACACGACTGAGTGACTAAGTTGAACTGAACTCTTGTGCTAGACCCTGAGTTAGATACTGAGGTTACAAAAATGAACCCTGTTCACATAAACAACTCTGCCTTCATGAATCTTACAGTCCATGGAGGCAAAGATATGTAAACAAAAAATTGTGTTAATACTTAGCTGATTGTAATTTTGGTAAGTGTTAAGAGGGAAAAGTATAGATTGATGCCTCACAGTGGATGTTCTCAATCTTGCTTTTTTGGGTCTTAAATGATAAAGTGGGCTGGTTTCTAAAAGGTTAATTGTTATAGCCACGCTTTCCGGGAAACAAACTCACTCAGAAGGACAATGCAGATAGTGGAGTGCAGTTTATTACACCGGCGGGCCCAAGGCAGAGTCTCCTCTTAGCCAAGGACCCCGACCAGCATTTGTGAAAATCTTTTATACCCCATGTGTCCAAACCCACTACCCCAATTCCCTTGAGACTTACATAAACAAAGGAAGGGTAAATACACTACAATAACCCCATCATTCACGTGTTATGTGTTCAAACAGTCAATAATCAACAAGCCCGCAGTTACATTCCAAATAGTTAATAACTGATAAGCCTGTGCTTACATTCTGATAGATAGTGTCCGGAGGTAGGGGTGATTAGTGTCTGTTCTTCAAGATTCCCCTGCCCAGAGGGGGGTCTTATCCTTCCATTGTCGTTCCTACAGGCGCTAAGCACAGAGTTCAGAGTCCACTGGAGAGGTGGCCGCGAACGATCAGCACAGACAGGCCTGAGATGGAGTCCAGGCCCTATGAATTCCTTCTTCATAATGAGTGAAAGTTGAGTCAGAAAACATGCTGTTTGGCTAATGAAAGAACTGGCCAAAAAAACAAAACAAAACAAATCAGAGTCAGAGTTCTCAGGTTCCTCTTTCTCTTGCTTATCAGGAAACTGATCACAATCTTATCAGAGAGCCGGCAGGAAAATAGGAAGGATTTCAAGCAGCTTATGCTTTACCTTGAGAGAGAAAAAAGGACTCAAATATAATATGTTTCTTAGTATAAATAAACCTTAAAGAATTCATATAAGTTTTTGAACATTGCTTTAGTTTCTTACTCAAAATTAAATGCTTTGACAATTGCTTTTTTTTTTTTTTTTTAAAGAACATGAAGCAATAATTCAAGTGCTGCTGTAAGGAACTGAATCAAAGTGAATTTAATTTAATTCTTTACAATTCACCACAGTTTGACTTGGAAAAAAATAAAAGGAATCTGTCTGATAGCTGAATGGAGCCTTGTTTTGCTTCTACTTATCGCATACAAGGACTCTACTGCTCCAAGTCTAACTAAAAATGGAATATTATAGACCCCAGAGGCAGATTAGAAAGCTTCACAATAGCTCGCCCAATGAACACTGTCTCTGTGAGGAAAAATACTGCTTTGTACACAATGGCCCTGCTTTGCATTTCTTTGGCTTGAGATACTGAAGATATGTTATTGTGGCCATCTTTAAGACCAAGAAAAAAAGCAGAATAAAGGAGGAATTTACTTCCCCAGGGAAACATTATGTCAGAAGTAAAGTCAGAAATACCTTTGTCTGACCCACTCTGGCTGGCTTCAGCTCTAAGGGTCAGTGGTATGATGAGAACTGGCAAAATGAAGAGTGGGGATGGGAAGAAAGCAAAAGGCCATACAGAAAGGGAGGGGAAGAGGAAGTTGACAGGGAGAAATTCTAAAGGGAGTGAGTCTTCCATTAGTTTAGATTGGCTGATAATACTTTGGTAGAAATTTCAATGAAAAAAACAAAACTTTGGGGAAGTTTTTCTTTGATTGTTTCTTTGTTTTTTAATGAAAATGCAAATTCTGATAAATCAAAGATTCAGATCAAAACCTGGAAGGGATAACTTAATGCAATATAAAAAGTACAATCAAGATTAAAAAAAAATTTTGCAGGTTGGGAAATTGGGTGAAAATAAAGACTATAAAGAAATAACAAATGCTGGATGTGGAGAAAAGAGACCTCTTGTACACTGTTGATGGGAATGTGAATTGGTGCAGTCACTATAGAAAACATACTGGAGAATCCTCAAAAAATTTAAAATAGAACTACCATCTGATCGAGCAACTCCACTTCTGAGAATATATCTAAAGGTAAAGAAGACACTAACTCAAAAATATATCTGCACCCCCATGTATACAGCAGTTAGTTTATAATAGGCCTGACATGGAAACAACCCACATGTCCTCTGATGGAAGAACAGAGAAAGGTGTTGTGTATATACAATGAATGGAGTGTTAGTTGGCCTTAAAACCCAGGAAAATCCTACCATTTGTGACAACAACATAGATGGGCCTTGAAGGCATTATGCCAAATGAAATTGTGAGGCTGCCAGGGCTAACACCATGACAGGCGGCCCGGACCTAAGTTTAGATTTCCCCCGAAATGGTAAGATTCCCTAACCCCATCAGGCCACCTGGAGCCAGCCAATCAATATGTATGTGCCCAGTAAGAAAAAGGGAACCTATCAGGGGAAAGCTGAAAAGCCCACGAACGCCCAAGTTTGAAAAAAGCCCGCGAAGGTTTGAGCCAATAAGATTACTTTGCAAACATGTAACCAATCCGCTTAAGCCAGCTACCAACTGCTTATGCTCACCCTATAAATTTGTGTAACAGCTTGGGCTCAGCACTCTCTGACCCCGCACCACTGTGTTGGACGCAGCAGGAGCCCTGACTCGAGTCAGGAATAAACTTCCCTTTTTTTGTGAGTTGTGTTGTCTTGGAAGCTTTCTCTCTTCCTGCTCAGGGATTCGGACATCGGGCATAACATTTGGGGGCTCGTCCGGGATCCCTTGACCGGGGAAAGAGAACACTTCCAGGACAGAGGGGAAGGATAAATAATAGCACCGGTGCTCAGGCAGGACAGGAAAGTCCAGTGTAAATCTGAGGCCCTGCTGAGAAGCAGGAAGGTATCTGGCGCAGGAGAAAGCTTTCTATAAAGGGAGAATGGATTGGACGTTCCAGCCGGCGCAAGACCGAGGACAGCGAGCGCACTGGAAGGCAGCCGGCTCTGCAGGAAGGAGAGTTCCTCTCCTGATCCCGAGTCTGGTGAGCAGTGGACGCCATTCGGTAAGGTAAACCTTGTACCAGGGGGCAAGAAAATTCAGGGGGCCCAAAAACCCAGCGCTGTGTTGTCGGCCGATGTTTGTCTGTCCGTGTGTTTGTCTTCGGCTCTCTGTGTTTGTGTGTGTGCCGGCATTGTCTCTGGTCTCCCTTTTCTGGAAGCCCAGGGAAAAGTCCTGTAACGCCTGGGTGTCTGTAGGTGGCAGGAGACATCTGTAAGTCCACCCATTTTGCCCCCCCCCCCCCGCCGCCTCCTCCTTCTTCTTTCAACCTGGCTTCCTTTCCTCCTTTTGAAATCTTTGGAGACATCTGAAGTTTTGTGTCTCTATAGAAGGTTTTCTGAGAGACTGTATTCTTGTATTTAAGGGAGTGTCTGATGAGGACTGCCAGGTTTATATGTGTGTTTTAACTCTGTTCTGTGTTGTGATTTGTGACGGCTATTTTGCTTTGTCTGACCACCATTTAGACCTGCCACCATTTTGTTAGAACTTGATTTTCTTTCCCTGTGCCTTGAGACCAGGGCTCTCAGGAACACTCATTTAGACCATCTTTAACTCCTGAGACTGAGAAAAAAAAAAGGAAAAAAAGAAGCCTTTAAAAACGTTATTTATTTAAATTTTATATTGTAATATCTAATTCATGACCAAACTTAGAAAATGAAGCTAGATCTTGCACTGTGTCTGTCTAAATATGTTTTGGTATGTCTTTGTCTCTGGAAAATATTTTTTAGGTTAATTTGTAAATGAGCTCTATTTAATTGGCTTTAAAAAAAGGGGTAAGCGCTTACAAATCAAATAATTCTAAATTAAACAATAAATTCCAGGTTTAGGTGAACTGGGAAGTATTCAGTATTAAATACCTGATATTAATGTTTGTTTGTTGACCTATCTAATATAGACATGTCTTAGAGTAATTAACATCAAGTGAAATATTTTCATTGTACCTAGGTTTAATACAAGTTAAATATTATACCTGTTACAGGTTTGTCAACAAGGAAATTACCTCGAGTAAAAAAAAACTTCTAAAAAATGTAGATGAGGTATGAGTTTGTATATAAACTCTATTAAATATAATTGTTCTTTAAAAATATCTGTTTAAAATAGTCTCTCCAGATTGGTGTAACTTGAATTTCTAAGGGTTGTGCTAAACTAAGTATTGGAAGTCTATTAAATAATTAGGTCATTTCCAAATGAAATAAGATTTTGAAACATTTACTACTAAACACTGATTTCCTTTTACAGAAAAACTAAAGCGATTTGGGACTATAAATGAATAATGTTTGATGCCATCCTAAAATGTTTAAAAAAAAAAAAGCAAGGGTTTTAGAAATTATCACTGGTATTTATGCTCACCAATCTATAAAATGCTAATATAAAAGTTAGCTCTTGGTTGCTAAAGGAAAGCAAGAAGTGTGCTTTCAGTAAAAAAAAAAGTGTAAAAAAAACACTAAAAAGAGTTATGCATGATCAAGATTTTCTAAAATTAGATTACAATTAGTTAGATAAGTAGATTTTGTTAAAAATGACACGGTCATAAGAAAACTGGTTAGAGCCAATTAGGTCCAAGATGGCAGAACTAACTTTCACTAGACCTTGAGCCTTGGTATTTGCGCCCATTGTGACATATCAACAAGCTAAATGATACACCCATCAACATTGACTAAATCTGACCAAATGTTCTAAAGCTTTTAATTGATCTTTTCGATAAAACTTCCTAAATCGAATTCTTTTGAAGTTCCTTTGACATCTAGCTAACTTTGGGGTGTTTCAGAGGGCCCCTGAAACATCCCAAAGAGAGATATTAAACTATTTGGTTGGTTAAATTACATAAAAAAGATTATCAAATGAGTAATAAATCCACTCATGTTATAATGTATGAAAAATTACTAATACAGATATCCTAGAAATTATATGGAGTTCTTAACATTTTGATATGTCGTGGTATTCTAATGAAAAACCTGATGACTTCACAAAAGTTAACAAAGGACTGAATGAACCAGCGAATATGCTTATAACTTTTATGGTTTCTATCTGAGAAATTACAGGTTTAAATCGTGTGTTTTCCGGGAGTAGGGAAAACCTTCCTCTCAAACTAATTATAAAAATAATTTGGTAAAATTACACGTTATAAACAAAACAATTATATTTTCTATCTGACTCCTCCAGAAATTTGAAACTCTTAAGTTTCCAGTAAGCTTATCAAATGAGCTAAAAAGGTTATCTCACTAACAGGTACAAAAATCTCAAGGAATTTTTGAGACCTTAAAAAGAAAAGAGTTCACCTAGATTTGTTAGGCAAAATCTGTGATAAGCCTTTGGTGTGAGTTTCCCAGCTCTGTTTTATATTAAAAGTTCAGTCTGAGATCCTATAAGTGTTTCAGCAAAATAAAAAGTCTATGATCAATTATGGTTATATAAATCATCAGACCAAAATTAGTGAAAACAGACCTATTTTGCAAGCAAACTAGCCTTAATTTGGTTGTATTTGATAAAAATGAGGGTAACTTTAGGGAGAAAAAGATATTTCAAAAAAATGTTAAATCCCAGTTTGTTAATGGAGATCTGCATGTAGTAAGACTCATTTCTCAGATAGTTCTTTGCTGTTATGTGATATTAATGTGAAAGTTTGTTTCTGAAGCTTATCTCAGTAATCTATCTTTGGATGAAGATCAGATGCCTCATGACCTGCAACCAGGACTGGAAAAAGACATAATTTAAGAGACTGTCTCCAACCGGGATGGAAGGACTTTTTATCAGGTACTCTTAACTAGCTCATGCACAATGAAACTGAAGAGAAATTAACTCTTAGATTAATTCCCACTTCCAAAGGCCCCTACACTGGATTGGTCGATAGAGAAGACAGCTGACCTGATCTCACCTTAAAATGATGCTCAAACAGGAGAAACTACACTACACCAGGATGAGAAGACAGCAACATCAGAGGTAGACAGCTTGCCCAAGATGCTGGATCTGCTTCGTATGATCATTTATAATGTTTTCTTGACTTCTTAGACCTTTGCATATAAATCAAATGCTTTTCTATCATAGGCCTGATTCTATGCCAGTTTTAGAAATCAATCCAATTGTTGGGTTTGTGGCCCATTACCTGTATCTAGTTCTGGGTTACCTTGGTAAATTTCTCCACTACAAGACTCTAACTGGTTGGCCCTGAGGAAATTTACTTAAAAAAAAATTATAGTCATATTCAGGTCACTGTGATACTACCAGACGAGATCCCCTCACTGGGCCAATTAATAATGCCTACTCTGACTCTGGCCATAAATTTGAGCCTTTTTCTATTCCTCAAGCTCAATCAGAGCAACAAGAAAAGTTTTAGCAAAAAAAAAAAAAATCTCCCACAATTATAAGATGGATTTATATAGATAACACCAGGCTATGGTAATTTAGGGTTAAAGCCTCCTCTGTGTTAAAAACAATTAAATCATACTAAAGGTAATCAGTCTAGTAACACTAGAAAACTGGGCTATGTGCCGTATAGATGGTGGTGCCAATGTATAATTTCCCTGAAAGATAAAGATTCGTACAGAGTAGACTAAGTCAGACGACCTGGGATATACTGGGCTACATCTAATGGAAGCTCTTAAGTCTTACTTGTGACTTTACTAGTACTGCTGGCTATGTTCTTTGTATTTCACCTGTTTTACAAAATTGCTATTTCTTACAGTGCCAAATGTGTGACTGAGGCCTCTGATAAAATAATATATAGTTCCCTATGAGATCGATGATGATGGCAGTGTAACTCTAGATATGAGAAAAAGCAACAAGAGGGAATGTTTTCCTGGACCAAGAGGCTAGTAAGACAGGTGGTCCAGAGAATTTTGGACACTGTTTTATGGCCTAGTCCAGTAACAGCACATTGAGTGGCCTGTCAACAAAATCTTTGCCAAACCTGAGAATGGACATTCTCAGCACCATGGGATAAAATGGTCATGAAATGCCCCCCTCAAAATCATGGTCAAGTTTATGAGCACAAAGGGGCTCTGCCAACTGAAGATTGACACTTGCCATCTACATCTACAGAGATTATATCATGGCCACTGCAACTGCTGACTTTCAACGGCCCTGAAAGGAGTTCAGGGTGAAGATCAGGAATGAGGCGCTCCGTGCTCTGGGAAAAACTGGCAGAACAGGCCTTCAGATAGTTAGATCTTTTCAGGAGGTTTTATGAGTCCCAATTCTTGCATCTTCTCATACCTAGAGAAATACTGACATCATTAATGGTGCCATCTGCTTTGGCTATTAAGAAAAAATTTTACAATTAAAAGTCAAAATAGAGTACTCAGCTATGGTTCAGACATCCTGGGAAATAACCAGGTGTTACTATGGGTGTAATTTCAGATTAGACATTGTATTGCTAAACACTTGAGTTTTCTGAGTTGTGTCAGGCTTAGATGCCACCATTCTCAAAACAATGTCTGCTAGAAGCTAGTAACTTCTACCTTACTTTTTATAAAACTAGTCAACTAGCCACCTGGCTACAAGTCTCCCTGAAGTGCTAGGTCCAGACTGGGTTTCAGGCCTATTCTTCTTAAAAAATAGATTTATTTTGTCTATTAAAACTCCAGTTATCCCTCCTCCAGCTACTACTAACTGGGTATGTTACAACAAAATGGCAGACCAAGGGATTGAGATTTTAATCACACAAGGCTCAGATCTAGGACTCGGAACTCAGGGAAGGTCAAGGAGGCTGAATAAAGCCTATATTTTACAGTATAGCAGATCTGTACTCCAGAGTCGCCACCCCACAGAGTCCTGCTCAGTTTTAATTTAGAGAACAGGGCAACTATGACTGCGATAACTTTCTGTCAAAATGGGGCATAGGACTGCCTCAGCTTGGAGAAGAGACACTGAATTGGAGGTATTCCTGAGTTCCAAGGGGTGGATTCAAACAATTACTAATCAGAGAAGGGAAGAAATACAAAAACAGAGGAGAAACAATCAAATGGTGGTACAGCCTTGAGACTGGTCCTGGTTCCTACTCAAAGAAATATGCATAACAATGTCTTTTGAGTTCTTTTACAGAACTGGAGCCCCCACCCAGGTGGAAGATGGTACCTTCAGACTAAACACAAGATTCCTAGAACACAGCTCTGTTGCTTGACCACCAGCCAATCACCCCAAATGTTGCCTCCTGTTTCTGGGGACCAGTGATGACCATCCTGTTAGGTCTCCTGTTTTGCCCCTGTCTATTTTATCTCTGAGAGGTGCTGACAGTTTCAAACTAAGTTGCTGTTATTACAAGAGTAAAAGCTGGTTTCAGATATAAAACACCCCAACTTAGGTCAGGTATAGAGAGACTTCTGCTCTGCTAGGCAGGCCTACACCCAGGCACAGCAGGAAGAAGTTACAGAAGAAAGAGACCTCCACCCCAATTCCCAAAAAGCATCTTGAGTATGAAGTCTCTCAAGGGGGAGTTGTTAGAAAAAACACACTGCCTGTCTGTCCACCTAATGTTACTCAGATCTCAATATTCGACTGTCCCCACAGATGATATAGAAGACCCATGATTGGGCCTTCCATAGAAACAAAGACAGGGGGGAATGTGAGGCTGCCAGGGCGGCCCGGACCTAAGTTTAGATTTCCCCCGAAATGGTAAGATTCCCTAACCCCATCAGGCCACCTGGAGCCAGCCAATCAATATGTGCCCAGTAAGAAAAAGGGAACCTATCAGGGGAAAGCTGAAAAGCCCGCGAACTCCCAAGTTTGAAAAAAGCCCGCGAAGGTTTGAGCCGATAAGATTACTTTGCAAACATGTAACCAATCCGCTTAAGCCAGCTACCAACTGCTTATGTTCACCCTATAAATTGGTGTAACAGCTTGGGCTCAGCGCTCTCTGACCCTGCACCACTGTGTTGGACGCAGCAGGAGCCCTGACTCGAGTCAGGAATAAACTTCCCTTTTTTTGTGAGTTGTGTTGTCTTGGAAGCTTTCTCTCTTCCTGCTCAGGGATTTGGACATTGGGCATAACAAAATAAGTCAGACAGAGAAAGACAAATACTCTATGATTTCACTTACATATGGAATCTAAAACAAAATTCCAGACTCACAGAAAAGAAAATGAGATCTGGGACTACAAGGGGCTGGGCTTTGGGGGAGGGGTTTTGGGGATAATAGGTGACTGGGTAAGACCCTGTGACCAAGGAACCTAAAGCAAAACTTTCCGCCGGTGGCTCAGTGGTAAAGAATATGCCTATAATGCAGGAGTCACAGGAGATGCCGGTTCAATCCCTAGGTTGGGAAAAACCCCTGGAGGAGGGCATGGCAACTCATTCTAGTACTCTTGCCTGGAGAATCCTAGGGACAGAGGAGCCTGGCAGGCTACACCCTCCACACGGTCGCAAAGAGTCAGACACAGCTGAAGCCACAGAGTGCATGCAATGTCTTAAGTTAAAGGTTTAAGTTTGATATAGGAGTTCCTCCGTCATTTTGTTCTTTCATTAAAGTTAAATTATATTCTAATTGTCTTTTTTACTTTTTTGCTACTGCTGTTCAGCCTACAAATCCAAAACATGCTTAGTTAGCTCTTATCTTTGGCAAAGATGTGCCCAAAGATATTCAAGAGGAAAATTAGAATGAGACATGTTTTCAGCATTTATGTAGCTTACATACATGAAGTGACCAACCATCCCATATTCACTTTTTTAAATTTAATAAAAATTTTACTTTAGTTTGTTCTGGACTTGCAGAAAATTTACAAAGATAATACAAAGAGTCCCCAGTACAGTCCACACTCAGTTTCCCATGGCTAACAACTTAGTATGGTAATTTGTCACAACTAACGAACCAATATTCAGTTCAGTTCAGTTCAGTCGCTCAGTCATGTCCGACTCTTTTCGATTCTATGGACTGCAGCATGCCAGGCCTCCCTGTCCATCACCAACTCCTGGAGCTTACTCAAGCTTATGTCCATTGAGTCAGTGATGCCATCCAACCATCTCATTTTCTGTCATCCCCTTCTCCTCCCACCTTCAGTCTTTCCAAGCATCAGGGTCTTTTCCAATGAGTCAGCTCTTCGCATCAGGTGGCCAAAGTATTCGAGTTTCAGCTTCAGCATCAGTCCTTCCAGTGAACACCCAGGACTGATCTCCTTTAGGATGGACTGGTTAGATCTCCTTGCAGTCCAAGGGACTCTCAAGAGTTTTCTCCAACACCACAGTTCAAAAGCATCAATTCTTCTGCACTCAGCTTTCTTTATAGTCCAACTCTCACATCCATACATGACTACTGGAAAAACCATAGACGGACCTTTGTTGGCAGAGTAATGTCTCAGCTTTTTAATATGCTGTCTGCTGCTGCTGTTAAGTCGCTTCAGTCGTGTCCGACTCTGTGCAACCCCATAGACGGCAGCCCACCAGGCTCCTCCCTTCCTGGGATTCTCCAGGCAAGAACACTGGAGTGGGTTGCCATTTCCTTCTCCAACGCATGCGTGCATGTTAAGGCGCTTCAGTCATGTCTGACTCTATGCGACCCTATGGACAGCAGCCCACCAGGCTCCTCTGTCCACGGGATTCTCTAGGCAAGAATCCTGGAGTGGATTGCCAGTTGGTCATAACTTTTCTCCCAAGGAGTAAGCAAGCGTCTTTTAATGTCATGCCTGCAGTCACCATCTGCAGTGATTTTGGAGACCAAAAAATAAAGTCTGTCACTGTTTCCATTGCTTCTCCATCTATTTGCCATGAAGTGATGGGAGTAGATGCCATGATCTTAGTTTTCTGAATGTTGAGTTTTGAGGCAACTTTTTCATTCTCCTCTTTCACTTTGATCGAGAGGCTTTTTAGCTCTTCTTCACTTTCTGCCATGAGGGTGGTGTCATCTGCATATCTGAGGTTATTGATATTTCTCCTGGCAATCTTGATTCCAGCTTGGGCTACATCCAGCCCAGCATTTCTCATGATGTAATCTGCATATAAGTTAAATAGGCAGGGTGACAATATACAGCCTTGATGTACTCCTTTCCCAATTTGGAACCAGTCTGTTGTTCCATGTCCAGTTCTAACTGTTGCTTCCTGACCTGCATACAGGTTTCTCAAGAGGCAGGTCAGGTGGTCTGGTATTCCCATCTCTTTCAGAATTTTCCACGGTTTATTGTGATCCACATAGTCAAAGGCTTTTGCGTGGTCAATAAAGCAGAAGTAGATGTTTTTCTGGAACTCTCTTGCTTTTTCAATGATCCAGCGGATGTTGGCAAGTTGATCTCCGGTTCCTCCGCCTTTTCTAAAACCAGCTTCAACATCTGGAAGTTCACTGTTCATGTACTGTTGAAGTCTGGCTTGGAGAATTTTGAACATTACTTTGCTAGCATGTGAAATGAGTGCAATTGTGCAGTAGTCTGAGTATTCTTTGGCATTGCCTTTCTTAGGGATTGGAATGAAAACTGACCTTTTCCAGTCCTGTGGCCACTGCTGAGTTTTCCAAATTTGCTGGCATACTGAGTGCAGCACTTTCACAGCATCATCTTATAGGATTTGAAATAGCTCAGTTGGAATTCCATCATGTCCACTGTGATGGACAGACAGGCCTCCCTGTCCATCACCAACTCCCGGAACTTAGCTTTGTTCGTAGTGATGCTTCCTAAGGCCCACTTGACTTCATATTCCAGGATGTCTGGTTCTAGGTGAGTGATCACATCATCATGATTATCTGGGTCATGAAGATCTGTTTTGTACAGTTCTTCTGTGTATTTTTGCCATCTCTTCTTAATATCTTCTGTTTCTATTAGGTCCATACCATTTCTGTCCTTTATTGAGCCCATTTTTTTTCATGAAATTGTTCCCTTGATATCTCTAATATTCTTGAAGAGATCGCTAGTCTTCCCCATTCTATTGTTTCCCTCTATTTCTTTGCATTGATCACTGAGGAAAGCTTTCTTATCTGTCCTCACTTTTCTTTGGAACTCTGCATTGAAATGAGTATATCTTTCCTTTTCTCCTTTGCCTTTAGCGTCTCTACTTTTCACAGCTATTTGTAAGGCCTCCTCAGACAATCATTTGGTCTTTTTGCATTTCTTTTTCTTGGGGATGGTCTTGATCCCTGTCTCCTGTACAATGTCACAAACCTCCGTCCATAGTTCTTCAAGCACTCTATCAGATCTAACCCCTTGAATTTATTTCTTACTTCCACTGTAAAATCATAAGGGTTTTAATTTAGGCCATACCTGAATGGTTTACTGTTTTCCCTACTTTCTTCAGTTTAGTTCTGAGTTTGGCAATAAGGAGTTCATGATCTGAGCCACAGTCAGCTCCTGGTCTTGTTTTTGCTGACTGTATAGAGCTTCTCCATCTTTGGCTGCAAAGAATATAATCAATCTGATTTCAGTGTTGACCATCTGGTGATGTTCATGTGCAGATTCTTCTTTTGTGTTCTTGGAAGAGGGTGTTTGCTATGACCAGTGCATTCTCTTGGCAAAACTCTATTAGCCTTTGCCCTGCTTCAGTCTGTACTCCAAGGCCAAATTTACCTGTTACTCCAGGAATTTCTTGACTTCCTAATTTTGCATTCCAGTCCCTACAATGAAAAGGACATTTTTTTTTGGGGGGTGTTAGTTCTAGAAGGTCTTGTAAGTCTTCATAGAACCATTCAACTTCAGCTTCTTCAGCATTACTGGTTGGGGCATAGACTTGGATTATTGTGATATTGAATAGTTTGCCTTGGAAACGAACAGAGATCATTCTGTTGTTTTTGAGATTGCATCCAAGTACTGCATTTCGGACTCTCTTGTTGACCATGATGGCTACTCCATTTCTTCTAAGGGATTCTTGCCCACAGTAGTAGATATAATGGTCACCTGAGTTAAATTCACCCATTTCAGTCCATTTTAGCTCGCTGATTCCTAAAATGTCAATGTTCACTCTTGCCGTCTCCTGTTTGACCACCTCCAATTTGCCTTGGTTTATGCACCTAACATTCCAGGTTCCTACGTAATAATGCTCTTTACAGTATCGGACTTCACTTCCATCATCACATCCACAAACGGGTGTTGTTTTTGGTTTGGTTCCCTCTCTTCATTCTTTCTGGAGTTATTCCTCCACTGATCTCCAATGTTGATACAGTAGTAACAGCTTAAATCTATACTTTATGCAGGCATCTTTATTCTTTAGCCGATGTCCTTTTCTGTTCTAGGATCCAATCAAGGACACCTCATTAGTATTGACGTCTCTGAAGGCTCCTCTTATCTGTGACTCCAATACCCAAAGTTTCTCCACCTTTCCTTGTTTCTGATGACCTTGAAAGTTATGAGAGGTGCTGATCAGATATTTTGTAGAATGCCTCGCTGTGATTTGTCTGCTGCTTTTCTCGTGATGAGACTGGAGTATGAGTTTTTGGGGTAGAAACCACGGAGGTGAAGTGTTATTCTTATCATGCCACGTGAAGCGTATATATGTTATCACCATGACTTACCACCTTTGATGCTGACCTCGATCTCCTGGCTGATGCAGTGTTTCTCCACTCTACTTACTTTTTCCTTCTCACTTCTTCCATACTGTGCTCCCTGGTATAAAGTCACTATGCACAGACCACTCTTAAGAAATAGGGAGTTTTGTTACACAAATCATTTGAAATAGATAAAATAGATTTATCTATTCTTCCCCATTTATTTATTCAATCATTTATTATATTGATAGAGACTCATGGATACTTATTTTCTACTTTGGTAGAATATTATACTTTATTTTGCTGTATAAATTGATCCAGCTTTGGCCACTGGTAGCTCTTTCTGTTGGGTTTTGTATCTCTTTCATATCTCCCTATCATCATGGGTTTGGTTTTTGGAGCACTTTCTTACTTTCTAGTACCACAAGAAGCACCAGGCTCATCTTGCATGTTTCCTCACCCAGCCCTAGAATCCAGCCATTTCTGCAGGAAGTCTTGGTTCCTTTTGTTGGAGAATGCCAGCAGAAACTAAGGTCTGGGCACTAAGTGTGCTCATTACTACTCCGGACTTGTTGCTTTTAGGTCTTCTCAGCTCACAGGGCAATGAAATACGTGTTCGTAAATGAACATGTGTGCGTGTACCTCACTATCAGTGCATCTATATGTAACTACTGTACCTATACTAAGCTGACCTTAAGTTCATACTGTTGTCTGCAAGTCTTTTCCACTAATGCATAGCTACCTTTTGACTATTGGTAAACTCCCACTTCAACACGGAGAACAGAGCACCCCGTTAAATCTTCAATTGCCGTAGACATTTAAGGTGGTTCAGACTTGTTAGCCTGCACCCTTGCAGAAAACAACTTTTATCCACCCGAATACAGTTAACAATGCCTCTAATTCTACCAATTCTACCAAACTTTAATTCTGCAGAATCTACTCATTCCCAGAGTTGCTTAGCTCAGCGCCTTTCCTGCTGCCCTGTCTATGAGGATGGTTCATATATTTATACTGCAATTAGTTGCTGTCAAGTTATATTTTGACAGATACATAGTCATGTATTCACCATCACAGCATCATTGTCATAGTCTCAGTAGCCTAAAAAAAAAAAAAACAAAAACCCATGTGCTTCACCTGCTGAACCCCCGCCTGGGAACCTCTGGCAGCCACTGATCTTTCTTATCATCTCTATAGTTGTACCTTTTCC
Source organism: Cervus canadensis (assembly GCF_019320065.1). NCBI lineage: Eukaryota > Metazoa > Chordata > Mammalia > Artiodactyla > Cervidae > Cervus > Cervus canadensis. Next base: position 3,972,691 of record NC_057398.1, read on the forward strand.
AGAATGTCATATAAATGGAATCAAACAGTATGGAGCCTTTCAGACTGGCTTCTTTCACTTAGCAAAATGCATTTGAGATTCAGTCATGTTGTTTTGCCACTTGCTAGAGCTTGTTATCCTTCCCAGTTTTCACTTGTTCATATACTTTTTGGTCTCACCTATAGTACGATAAGCTTTGTCAAGGCAAAGACTCGTCTTTCTTGCTCTTAATTTTATCCCCAGCACCTAATAGACTGAAAAAAATAAGTAGCTATTTTCTGAATAAATAAACCCAATCAACTCCTTTTGGATACCTTTGTGTAAAAGCTCTTTGCTCTGTTCCACGACAGAAATACTAATATAATTGTTGATATCTGGATTAGAACAAGAGAAGTTGCTGTCAAATTTTACTTGCTAATTCTTAATCATTTCTTAGAATTTTCATAAACTTCATATTTAAGATAGTATCTCAACTATAGCCTTATTTGTGACAAATATTAAACTATGATAGCTAATTTGCTTATTTCTCTTGGTATATTGCATATAATTTGAACATATAAATAGCATTTAAAGCATCTAAGTAATAACCTTTGGCATTAATTTTTACAACCTGAGAGGGATCTCTATTTGTATTTTCATATATTTTAATAAAAATGACAGTAGTAGTTTTTAATTATGTAAATAAGTAAATTATGTAAATAAGTAAATAAGTTATCAAAATAAAAAGAACATGCAGAATTAAGCATAAGTTGTAAGTGTATAGCTTGATAGATTGTCCAAAGTGAAGATATCCAGGCAAACTTCACCCAGATCAAGAAAAAGGATATTGCCAGAACCTCAAAATTCCCTGTCACATCTTCTTTTAGTCACTATGCCCTTTTAAGGTTAATCATACTTCTGACTAATTTTGCCTGTTTTTGAACTTCATATAAGTGGAATCACCATTATATTTTATTTTTGTGTTTGGTTTCTTTTGCTCAACATTGTACTTATTAGATTCATCCATACTGTTGTTTGTAGATTTAGATATTTTTTGCATTGCTAGATGACATTCCCATATGTGAATATATGACTAATATTCATTCAGTTGTTGGGGAGAATTTAGGTAGTTCTTAGTTTGGTGTTCATACTGTTCATGGGGTTCTCAAACCAAGAATACCGGAGTGGTTTGCCATTCCCTTCTCCGGTGGACCACGTTTTGTCAGAACTCTGCACCATGACCCGTCTGTCTTGGGTGGCCCTACATGGCCTGGCTTATAGTTTGATTGAGTTAGACAAGGCCGTGGTCCATGTGATCAGTTTGGTTAGTTTTCTGTGATTGTGGTTTTCATTCCATCTGCCCTCTGATGGATGAGAATAAGAGGCTTGTGGAAGCTTCCTGGTGGGAGGGACTGGCTCTGAGTAAAATTGGGTCCTGATTTGGTGGGCAGGGCCATGCCCAGTAAATCTTTAATCCAATTTTCTGCTGATGGGTGGGGCTGTGATTTGGCCTCAGGTAGGGGTAAAGGCGACCTCCTTCAAAAGGACTTAGGCCAGCACACCGCGGCTCCCAGGACTCTTGTAGTGGGTGCCCCTGACCCTCGGCAGGCCACCGCCAACCCACGCCTGTGCCGGAGACTCCCGGACACTCACAGGCAAGTCTGGCTCAGTCTCTTTTGGGGTCACTGCTCCTTTCTCCCGGGTCCTGGTGGGCACAAGGTTTTGCTCTGCCCTCCAAGAGCCTATTTCCCTGGGGGTTCTCCATCCTTTTTACCAGATCCCCAGGTTGGGAAATCTGTTGTGGGCCCTGGAACTTTTGCAACAGGGTGAGAACTTCTTTGGTATATTTGTTCTCCAGTTTGTGGATTGTCTGCTTGGCAGCTCTATACTGGCGCTAAAGGCGACCTCCTCAAAGAGGACTTAGGCCACACTCTGTGCCTCCCAGGTCTGCTGCAGCCAGAGCCCCTGTCCCATGGCAGGTCACTGCCAACCGATACCTTTGCAGGAGACACTCAAACACAGGTCTGGCTCAGTCTCTTGTGGGGGGGTCACTGCTCCTCTCCTTTGGTCCTGGTGCACACAAGTTTGTGTTTGCGCCCTCCAAGCATCTCTGGCGGGTCTGAGATTTGATTTTAAACATGATTGCACCCCTCCTAGCATCTTGTTGGGGGTTCTCCTTTGCCCTTGGATGCAGGGTATCTTTTTTTGGTGGGATCCAACATTCTCCTGTTGATGGTTGTTAGTTGCAATTTTGGTGTTCTTGCTGAAGAAGATGAGCGCACATCCTTCTACTCCGCCATCCCTGAATGAGACTTTTGCAATTAACTGCCTTCTGTGAAATATATATGTCTCTCTAAGTAAATCCACTTCTTACATATCACTTTGCCTCTTGCTGAATTCCTTCTGCTTTGAGACATAAAGAACCTGAGCTTCATTAAGTCACTTTCAGGGGGTTGTGAATGACAGTCACCATTTTGCTACAATGTTTATTGTCATCTTGCTTATTTAAGTTATATGCAGAGTACATCATGAGAAATACTGGACTGGATGAAACACAAGCTGGAATCACGATTGCCAGGAGAAATATCAATAACCTTAGAAATGCAGATTACACCACCCTATGGCAGAAAGTGAAGAACTAAAGAGCCTCTTGATGAAAATGAAAGAAGAGAGTGAAAAAGCTGGCTTAAAACTCAACATTCAGAAAACTAAGATCATGACATCTGGTCCCATCACTTCATGGCAAATAGACGGGGAAAATGTGGAAATAGTGACAGACTTTATTTTCTTGGGCTTCAAAATCACTGAAGATGGTGACTGCAGCCATGAAATTAAAAGACGCTTGCTCCTTGGAAGAAAAGCTATGACAAACCTAGACAGCATATTAAAAAGCAGAGATACTACTTTGCCAACAAAGGTCCATCTGGTCAAAGCTATGGTTTTTCCAGTGATCATGTATGGATGTGAGAGTTGGACCATAAAGAAGGCTGAACACTGAAGAATTGATGCTTTTGAACTCTGGTGTTGGAGAAGACGCTTGAGAGTCCTTTGGACTGCAAGGAGATCCAGCCAGTCCATCCTAAAGGAGATCAGTCCTGGATATTCATTGGAAGGACTGATGCTGAAGCTGAAGCTCCACTACTTTGACTACCTAGTGCGAAGAACTGACTCATAGGAAAAGACCCTGATGCTGGGAAAGATTGAAGGCAGGAGATGAAGGGGACAACATCACTTCATCACTGGTTGAGATGGTTGGATGGCATCACTGACTTGATGGCCATGAGTTTGAGTGAACTCTGGGAGATGGTGAAGAAGAGGGAAGCCTGGTGCGCTGCAGTCCATGGGGTCGCAAAGAGTCGGACACAACTGAGCAACTGAACAATAGCAGCAGAAGTTTTGGGTCATTATGAATGGTGCTGCTGTGAACATCTGAGTGTATAGCTTTGATGGACGTAACAGACCTGTGTAAACACATATCTAGGAGCAGAACAGTTGGGTCATAGAGCATGTGTAATGTTATCATCTATTTTTTAAACTATGTTAGGATTTTACTGATTGACCTAGAAAGCTATGTTGAAATGCTTTAAAATCCATAGTTTTTAATAATATGTTCAATTATATTTCATTTAAGAATATGAATATTCCTGTTTTAGGCAGAATAATGACACCCTCCCCCTAAGGATTTTATATCCTAACACCTAAAATCTGTTTAATATGTTATCTAACATAGAAAAAGGGACTTTGCAGATGTGATGAAATTAAAAGTGCTTGAGATGGGTAAATTATCCTGGATTATACAGGTGGGCCTAATATGATCACAAAGGAAATTCTACTAAACATTTAAAGAAGATTTAGTACCTGTACCTTCCAAACTATTTTAAAAAATTGAAGAGGAGGGAACACTTTCAAACTCTACAAGGTCAGCATTACTCTGTTACCAAAGTCAGACAAAGACCCTAACAAAAAAGGAAACTATAGGTCAGTGCACCTGATAAGCATGGATGTAAAAATCCTCAAAATTGGAGAGGGTGTGGAGAAAAGGGAACCCTCTTACACTGTTGGTGGGAATGCAAACTAGTACAGCCGCTATGGAAAACAGTGTGGAGATTTCTTAAAAAACTGGAAATAGAACTGCCATATGACCCAGCAATCCCACTTCTGGGCATACACACTGAGGAAACCAGATCTGAAAGAGACACGTGCACCCCAATGTTCATCACAGCACTGTTTATAATAGCCAGGACATGGAAGCAACCTAGATGCCCATCAGCAGATGAATGGATAAGGAAGCTATGGTACATATACACCATGGAATATTACTCAGCCGTTAAAAAGAATTCATTTGAACCAGTCCTAATGAGATGGATGAAACTGGAGCCCATTATACAGAGTGAAGTAAGCCAGAAAGATAAAGAACATTACAGCATACTAACACATATATATGGAATTTAGAAAGATGGTAACGATAACCCTATATGCAAAACGGAAAAAGAGACACAGAAATACAAAACAGACTTTTGAACTCTGTGGGAGAATGTGAGGGTGGGATATTTCAAAAGAACAGCATGTATACTATCTATGGTGAAACAGATCACCAGCCCAGGTGGGATGCATGAGACAAGTGCTCGGGCCTGGTGCACTGGGAAGACCCAGAGGAATCGGGTGGAGAGGGAGGTGGGAGGGGGGATCGGGATGGGGAATACGTGTAAATCTATGGCTGATTCATATCAATGTATGACAAAACCCACTGAAATGTTGTGAAGTAATTAGCCTCCAACTAATAAAAAAAAAAAGAAAAAAATCCTCAAAATTATATTAGCAAATTGAGTTTAATAATATATTAAAAGGATCATGCACCATGATCAAGTGGGATTTACCCCAAGGATGCAAAGGTTTTTCAATATTTTCAAATCAGTCAATCGTATACCACATAAACAAATTGAAGAATAAAAACCACATAATCATCTCAATTGACACAGAAAAAGCTTTTAACAAAGTGCAATACCCATTATGACAAAAACTCTCCAGAAAGTGGGCAAAGAAGGAACATATCTCAACGTAATAAAGGCCACACATGACAAACCCACAAACCAAAGATGCCCACTCTCACCACTTTTACACGACGTAGTATTGCCATAGCAGGCAGAGAAAAAGAAGTAAAAGGAATCCTAATTGGAAAGGAAGAAGTAAAACTGTCACTATTTGCAGATGACATCATACTACTCATAGAAAATCCTAAATATGTCATCAGAAAACTACTAGAGCTTATCAATAAATTCAGTAAAGCTGCAGGATACAAAATTAATATACAGAAATCTGTTGCGTTTCTATATACTAACAATGAACTTTGAGAGAAATTAAGGAAACAATCCCACTTACCATTGCATCATAAAGAATAAAATATCCAGGAATAGATCTACCTAAGGAGGTTAAAGACACCATAGTCAGAAAACTATAAGACATTGATGAAAAAAACTGAAGATGACACAAACAGATGGAAAGATATACTGTGTTCTTGTATTAGAAGGATCAATATTGTTAAAATGAACACAGTACCCATGGCAATCTACAGATTCAGTGCCATTCCTATCAAAACACCCATGGCATTTTTCACAGAACTAGAACAAATAATCCTAAAATCCATATGAAACCACGTTAGACCCCAAAGAGCCAAAGCAATCTTGAGAAAGAAGTATAACACTGGAGATATCAGGCTCCTTGACTTCAGACGACGATACAAAGCTACAGTAAGCAAGGACTTCCCAGGTGACTCAGTGGTACAGAATCTGCTGGCCAATGCAGGAGATGCAAAAGATGTGGGTTCTGTCCGCGTCAGGAAGATCACCTGGAGTAGGAAATGGCAACCCAGTCCACTATTTTTGCTGGGTAATCCCATGGACAGAGGACCCTGGCAGGTTACAGCCTATAGGGCCACAAAGAGTCGGACACAAGCGAGCACACATGTGCAGTAATCAAAGCAGCATGCTCCTGGCACCAAAACTGGCAGATCAACAGAACAGGCTGGAAAGCCCAGAAAGAAACCCATGCACTTATGTTCAGTGACTATGAAAAAAGAGGCAAGGCAAGAATATGCAACAGGGAAAAGAATACAGTCTCTTCAATAAGTTGTGTTGGGAAAAGTGAACAGCTACATGTTAAAAAGAGTGAAACACTGTGTGTCTGGGCTAAGTTGCTCAGTTGCGTCCGACTCTGTGACCCTATGGATAGTAGCCCTCCAGGCTTCTCTGTCCGTGGGATTCTCCAGGCAAGAAAACTGGATTGGGTTTCCATGCCTTCCTCCAGGGGATCTTCCCCACCCAGGGAATATCAGACTATAAGCAAAAATAAATTCAAAATGGTTTAAAGACTTAAAGTAAGACCTGAAGTCGTAAATCTCCTAGAAGAAAGCTTAGGCAATACACTCTTTGACAACAGTCTTAGCAATATTTTTTGGATCTGTTTCCTCAGGCAAGGGCAACAAAAACGAAAATAAACAATTAGGGCAACATTAAACTAAAAAACTTTTGCATGGTGAAGAAAATCATCAATGAATCAAAAGGCAGCCTACTTAATGGGAGCAGATGTTTGCCAAAGATAACATCTGAAAGGGTTAATATCCAAACTATATAATGAACTCATAAAACTCAGTAGAAGAAAAAAATCTGATTTAAAAAATAGGCAGAGGACCTGAATAGACATTTTTACAAATAAGTCAAGCAAATGGCCAACAGGGACGAGAAAAGATGCTCAATATAACTAATCATCAGGGAAATGCAAATCAAAACTACAATGAGATATCACCACACATCTGTTAGAGTGGATATCATCAAAAAGACAGGAAATAATAAGGGTTGGCAAGGATGTGGGAACCCTTATTCATTGTTGGAAAGATTGTAAATTGGTACCGCCACTGTGAAAAACAGTTTGGAGGTTCCTCAAAAAATAGAAATGCTATACAGCCCTTCAGGTCTGCTCCTGAGTATTTATCTGAAGGAACGTAAAGAATAATTCATAAAGATATGTTTACTCCAGTGTTCATAGCGTCTTTTAGTAAGAGCCAAGCTATGGAACAACCTTAGTGCACACCAGAAGATGAATGGGTAATGTATACACACACACAAAGGAATATTACTCAGCCATAAAAAGGATGGAATCTTGCCATTTGAGACAACCTGGGTGGGCCTAAAGGGTATTATCCTAAGTGAAATAAGTCAGAGAAAGGCAAATACTGTCTACTTTCATTTATATGTGGAATGTACAAAAACAAATGAGCAAATATCACGAAACAGACTCACACATACAGAGAACAGACTAGTGGGTGCCAGAGGGGTATGGGGGGAGAGGGGCAAAATAAATGAAGGGGATTAAGATGTATAAACTACCTGTTATAAAATAAATGTAATGGGGATGTGCTATATAGCACAGAAAATACAGTCTATGATTTATAATAAGTTTATATGATGTGTAATATACAAGAATATCAAGTCACCCTGTTGCACACTTGAAACTAACATAATATTGTAAGTCATCTATACTTCAACAAAAAGTAAGTAAGTGCAGTAAAATACATAAGTAAAGGAATCCATAGACATAGAATATGTAGAGAATTTTTGATAGTAAAAATTGCCATTTCATTCTTCTTGATCTCTATTTTAGTTAAACTTGCTTTTGATCTAAATCTGGACAAGAATTATTTGGTCAACAAAGTAGATAGAGGAAAGGGACAAGGATAGACAAATACAAGATGTGAGAGTGTTCTCTGGACTCCCATCTTTCCCCGATTTCCCTCAGTGTTTTTAGCTATGTTCTGTCCCATTCCATTCTCGTCAGTCTGTATCCCCTCTTTAACCCAGCAAACAGACATTAAACACATGGATTAGGACCAGAAATAGAGAAAAGCATGAGAATGAACTGAAAGTCCTGGAAAATTTTGATTGCCAATATGTATTTCCCTAAATTAGAATCTGGCCACTGCCCCCAGGGTTAAAGCCAAATCCCAGAGCAGCAGCCCTGGTAGCATCTGGGCAGGGATTATCTGATCCTAGGGTTTATGTGGAAATCCACCTCAGGGAAATTAGATCCTCCCCAGGGACTCTGAAGCCATGTGCAGCAAAGACCCGGAGAGCAAGATTCTAAAACTTATAAATATTGCATTGTTTCTGTACGGATGAGATAGGAAATACTTAAACTCTGCCTCAAAAGAGAAAGTGGGCTAATACTTTGGCCACTGCGGTATCGTCATTCTAGATAGAAGGTACCAGTTGTACAGTGAGTCATCAAGTTGGAAAATATCACATACAAAAATTTAGAAAAGAGATACATTGGGAGGTAGTTATATAAGCATATATGTGTATATATGGGCTTCCCTGGTGGTTCAGATGATAAGGAATCTGCCTGCAATGCAGGAGACCTGGGTTTGATCCCTGGGTCAGGAAGATCCCCTGAAGAAGGGCATGGCAACCCACTCCAGTATTCTTGCCTGGAGAATCCCATGGACGGAAGAGCCTGGTGGGCTATAATCCAGGGGGTCTCAAAGAGTCAGACACAACTGAAGTGACTGACACTTCCACACACTTTCACCTGTGCATGTATATTTTTTCTTTTGTTTATTTTGCTGAAGGATTCATAGAAAGTAACAAATATATTTGAAATGCGACATTGCCTAATTGGTGAGCAATATTTAAAAACCCCCTCTCCTGTTGCCCCCATCCCTGGGTTTATGGCCTTGACTGATGCTGCGGGCTGGTCAGGGGTGATCATGCGCTGCACCGCTGCACACCAGCTCCAGGTTCCCGGCCTGAGGTCTCAGCCTCCTGCAGACGCCGTTTGTTGAACTGGTAGTTTGGGTCAGAAGGAGAAGTAACAGGAAGGACAGTGTGAGAGGGTTGATGACTAGAAAGAACGCGTGAATTCAAAGGAATATATGAGCTCACAATTTGGGGGAGAAAGACAAAATCAGGAGGAGAAACTCTAGAAATTTATGTTCTTTGAGCCACAAAGACAAGGTGAACCAGATATACACGTAGGTTAAGATTTCAATAAAGTCTGAATTAAAAATCCTCCACTCCCAGTAGCCTTGGCAGAGGTCCTCGCCCCATGTTAATTATATTAAAATGCAAAAGATATAATTGAAGCATTATTAATAGCCCAGGTATGGAAAACAACCTATGTGTCTCAAGAGATGAATTGATAAAAAGATGTGGTATGAATACATGTGTGTGTAAGAGCCTCCTGATGTGCATGAAAGAGGAGGGTGAAAAAGCTAGCTTGAAACTCAACATTCAGAAAACTAAGATCATGGCATCTGGTCCCATCACTTCATGGCAAATAGATGGGGAAAAAATGTAAACAGTGACAGATTTTATTTTCTTGGGCTCTAAAAATCGTTGCAGATGGTGACTGCAGCCATGAAATTGAAAGACACTTACTCCTTGGAAGAAAAGCTATGACAAACTTAGTGTATTAAAAAGCAGAACCATTACTTTGCCAACAAAGTCTGTCTAGTCAAAGCTTTGGTTTTTCCAGGAGTCATGTATGGATATGAGAGTTGGACTATAAAGAAAGCTGAGCGCCAACGAATTGATGCTTTTGAACTGTGGTATAGGAGAAGACTCTTGAGAGTCCCTTGGACTGCAAGGAGATCCAATCAGTCCATCCTAAAAGAGATCAGTCCTGAATATTCATTGGAAGGACTGATGCTGAAGCTGAAGCTCCAATACTTTGGCCACCTGATGGGAAGAACTGACTCATTTGAAAAGACCCTGATGCTGGGAGGGATTGAGGGTAGAGGAGAAGGGGACGACAGAGGATGAGATGGCTGGATGGCATCACTGACTCAATGGACTTGAGTTTGAGTAAGCTCCTAGAGATGATGAAGGGCATGGAGGCCTGGCCAGACATGACTGAGTGTCTGAACAACAATACATCTTAAAGGTTACTTCCAAAGCCACACACACACACACCCATGCATGTGCGCACATGACAAAGCTTTGATGAAAAGCTTTTAATTTCAAAATCCTAGTACTTCTAGTTTCCTTATGAAAAACAGCAGTACCAGCCCCATTCTCCCTCTCCCCCCCCCCCCCACCGCTACCTTAAGCACTTCTTTTTGAGCTCTTTGAGCTTTTGTCTATTTACCTAATTCTAAAACTTGTGCTTAGCACTCCTGCCACAGTAGGCAAGGACTTTTCCGTCTTGCAAGGATGCCTTCTCTGCCCTCTGTCCCCTCCTTCCACCTGCCCCCAGTGGTTGCCTTACCATTTTTAGACAATCAACATGCGGTACAATGCCAGTGTAACTGTTATTCACAGCGAAGTCACCTGGTTTTCTATGGCTAGATTTTGTTTCATGAACTGTTTCTCTGTCTTGATGTAAGTTGTTGCCTCCTATTTTATTCCCTCCTATTTTTGTACCAGTTATTTTCCAGCTAATTCTCCTCTGAACAGAGTCACAAATATTAGCTATTCAATCAGTCATATTATTCTCAGAGACAGCACTCTTGGGGATCTCTGCTCTCTAATCTCATTTACTCTCTATACCAGCTGACTGTTGTTATCTTAGTATTTCTGTCGCCGTTGTTCTAGGAATTCTTTTTACTCAGGACTCTCCCCCTGTGTCGTGTCCTTCAGCCCCTGGATTTCATATCTTCCTCTTTCTTTGTTACTACTTCATTTCACTGCGGACACATTTCCTAGTAGCTTTCTGAAAAGGCAGGTATGGGAGGTAAACTTTTGAAACCTTGCATTTCTGAAAATGTCTTTAATCTCTCCTTACCCTTAGCTGACAGTTTGGTGGGATTTAAGATGTTAGAGAAGGAATAATAAAAAAAAAAAATATGTTAGAGAAGGAATCATTTCCATGGAGTTTTTTTTTTGGCTACATAGGATCTTGTGGGATCTTAATTCCCTGACTAGGGATGGAACCCGGGTCCCTGGCAGTGAAAGCTCAGAGTCCTAACCACTGGACTGCCAGGGACTTCAGTCCATGGAGTTTTGAAGGCATTTTTTCACTGTCTTCCAATTGCAGGGATGGAAGGATCCTATTTACGTGACTTGGTTTTCTGCTTGTTTTTGAGGTCTGAACACGTTTGAAACCTTCACATTAACCCTGTTGTCTGAGTCTTCACGAGAGTGTAAAACGAGTCTCGGCTCAATGAGCTGGAGTGGCCCCTTTCAGCTTCAGCCTCAGGCCCTTTATTCTAGGAAACGTTCTCTCCCTGTTTCTTGACAACATCTTCTATTTCTTTGTTCTCCCTTAGTTCAGCTGAACTTCCTGGCTTGATAGTGTAGTTTTCTTGTCTTTTTCTCCTTCTGACTTTCATGCTAATTAGGGATATTTTCTCAACTTTTTCTTCCAATTCCTTTGCCAGTTAGCCAATGACTTTTTTTACTTTATTTTCTTATTGATTACTTCCAAGAGCTTTCTTATCCTCTAAAAGTTCTTTAAAAATAAAAAAGTACTTAGTTTTTATTTCAGAGACTCAATAACTTGTCTGAGTGTAATAATTACATGTCTTAAAATTTTCCCCCTTTTTTCCTGTTTGTTCCTTTTTTTTTTTTTTTTATTGTCTTGGCCTTTTATGTTAGAGATTTTTCTGCAAATGTTGGTGATCCTATGCTATCCAGTTATTAATATTATCTTCTCTTCGGGAAAGTATATTTGCTTTGTTGCATGGGATGGGGGCGATCAGGGTTAAATGCCATTTTAAAGAGACTTTCAAATATCTCTCCTCTTTTCAGCCCCACCTTGCTTTCAGAGGCACCCATCACCTCTAACTCCTTTGTCTTTCCACGAATCTAGCCTGGGAATTGATTTACATCATTTGAATTTATATGCTTAGATTCCAGCCTTCTCTGGACTGCTAAGTCAGTTCCCTTTTCCATTCCAACGTTTCCTTTTTTGCATTCTGGCACAGATTTTCCTAATTGTATGTGTGTGTGCATATTTGCACCATTTTTCCTCTTTGCGATCATTGCTGTGGGCTTTTGGGGGGGAGTGGAGCGGTGTGTCTTTTTTCTTTCTTACAGTCTGGGGGGCTTTTACCTGACAGGCTGAGGGAGCATGCACAGAGCAGTGTTTTTTCTCAGTGCAAACACAGGAACATAGCGGAGAGTGTCGTTTGCATTGAAAAGATATGAACTCTGCAAGTTAGCAACCAGCCTGGTGATACAGTCACTGTTAGTTAATTGTGTTGACCTAGAACCACCAGTCCATCCTAAAGGAAATCAGTCCTAAATATTCATTGGAAGGACTGATGCTGAAGCGCCAATACTTTGGCTACCTGATGAAAATAACTGACTCATTGGAAAAGACCCTGATGCTGGGAAAGATTGAAGGCGGGAGGAGAAGGGGACGACAGAGGATGGGATGGTTGGATGGCATCACCAACTCGACGGACATGAAGTTGAGCAAGCTCCAGGAGTTAGTGAAGGACAGGGAAGCCTGGCATGCTGCAGTCCATGGGGTCTCAAGGAGTTGGACACGATTGAGCGACTGAACTGACTGGGAAAAAAATATATACTGCCAGTTATTTCTCCAGCAAATGTGGGTTTATTTGGGATTAGCAGAGAATTGAAATTTGCAACCATTGCAAACCACGTGCAAGGCCCTAGCAAAAATGAAGAGGAGAACTCTTTTATAGAGGGGAAAAGGAAGTTGGGAGGTTATGCAAACAAAGAGTTCTTGGGTTTTCATTGGCTGTGTCCTTCCAGGAGAGGTCTTTCCTCTTCCTGTTGGGGCTGTGTTATCATTTACAGGGCATGAGAGCTCCACTTTCTGGTCTGCAGACTCTGTTCAGTTGAAAGTCTGTTTAATTATTTTTTTCAATCATTATCCCAGAAAGCCCAGAGATGAGAAAATATAGGATAGACTAGAGAATAGCATGATGTCCGACATTCTTTGGGTTATTCAGATTAAGCAGAAAGGGCTGTTAGGTTAAGCAGTCTGAGGGCTTAAAGAAATACTATCGATAGGCGTGCATTCTCAGTCTCTCAGTCGTGTCTGACACTTTTGCACCTCCCTGGACTGTAGGTCAGCAGGCTCCTCTGTCCATGGGATTCTCCAGGCAAGAATACTGCAGTGGGTTGCCTTGTCCTTCTCCAGGGGATCAAACCCAGGTCTCCCGCACTGCAGGCAGATCCTTTGCCATCTGAGCCGCTGGGGAAGCCATTGATCGGCATACCAACAGGAAGCTCTTTCTCTACAGTCTTTCTCTCCAGGTCTGCTTTACACTAGCTGAAAAGAGGATGAAGGTAGCTCGTGTGTTGTTCCTGCCTTAGTATCCTCCAGTTGAGAATTGGGACGTACGGCGTGTCTACTTCCCAAGGACAAGAGGTAGTTTAGAGTGTGTAAAAATGCAAAATGGACAAAAAGGCTGAGCTTCTTGTCTGCCCTTCCAGATCTCGTCTCCACCCTTCACTCCGTTTCTTGCCCTGGGAGATGGACTTGGGCAGGTTACATCAGCTCAGCATGTGGACGCTCTGGCTTGGCATTGGATCCAACTTAAGGGAACCTGCAGTGAGAGGCCCAAGGGAGAAAGCAGGATGAACCCAGGGCTCTTTTCTCCCTGCCTCCCTCCTTGCACAATCTCCTCTGGCTTTTTTTGGCCAAAGGTGACGGCTTGTCTCAAGGCTCCAGTTCCGCAGGGCCCTCACCCCACGGCGCCCTCCCTTTCCCCCGCCCCCATGCCGCTGGCATCTCCTGTGGGTCTGTGACTCACAAAGCTATGACCACACCAGAGCTTCCAAACGGGATGCATAACGTTGAAACAGGACAGTGTTAAACACCTGGAGTGATCTGCCCTTTGCCTCTGGGACTAAAGCAATACAGGTTTTAAGGGGCTTGGTTTTGTTTCCTTGGGTTTTTAGTTGCTTCTGGGTACATGGCCAAGGGATACGTTGCCAATATGTGAATTTAATGTGTTTTTTGAAGTCCTGACTGAAGTTGTCACATGACTGCTCCTGTTTTGTGTTTTGGTGTTCTGGCTGAGAGGCGTGTGGCGTCTTAGCTCCCCACCCAGGGAGTGAACCTGTACCCCCTGCACTGGGAGGCGAAGTGTTAACCACTGGGCCACCAGGGAAGTCCCCGAATGAGTGTTGACTCTTCTTTCACACCTTCATACTTAAAAACTAAACTCACTGGACAAACCTTTAGTTTGCTTTGGTTATTTTGTGGAGTGCTGTATGGACTGTGTGGCCAGGCTAAGAGAAGAAAAAGAAGTCTCTACTCGCGAGGATGTGTCGTAGTTCAAAGAGGAAGTCCTTCCACCTATTTCGGTACTTACTCTCTTCTTAGAGGACAGGTTGAATCCACACGGATC